>NC_073727.1:34002187-34308593 GCF_023634155.1 Falco peregrinus | reverse complement strand
CATAGGCAAACAGCACAACTAGTTTGCTGGCATTTCAGATCTTCTGCATCTTGTTTTAAATACTTTAGATTCACTGTACTGTATAAAAATGTGATAGTTTGCATATAGGGAGTTGTGGTTTTGTTCAGATCTGTGGTTTTTGCATCCTGGAAGTCTTGTTTTGAGAGCAAATCTAGTCATTCCAAATTGATTACACAAAAGCTATAGAGTAGGTTATAATTTCCATGGTGTGTGTAATATGTGGTGTAGCTGATTGGGCACTGAGAAATTGTGGTAGACCCTCCAGCTTGCTAACTTCCTAACTCAGCAGATCACAAGCCTTTAGATATATGTGTCCCATAACAAAGATGGTGATGTTATTACTGTAGGTCTAATTAGATATCCTTTAATGTTACTTTCACTCAAAAGTCTTGGAGATGCATTTCATCTGGATCTGGTTCTTTCGCAGATTAGTTAAAAAAAAAAGGAAGAAAACCCAAGATATTTATTTTGTAGCTCTGCCACAATTTAAAAAATATCACTAAATACTTGTAAGAGATTGCAGACTGAAGGGAATTAAAATAAAACCTCATCAGGAAAAGGAAACTTACACCAAGTTACAAGAAAAAACAACCCCTCTGTATGAGTAATTGGATCCCAAAACGTAATGAAATGTTGGCTGAATGTTGTGCTGCATACCGAATACTCCCTTTAACAAGCTCAAATCTGAAAACAGTGGAAACATAGGTCAGAATTTCTGCTCAGAAATTATAGTGCAAGAACAGGGACCTGTATTAGAAATAGGTTTCCCATTCATAAATATCTTTATGTTAAGCTCTGTTTTGAAGAAACTTTTTTTCATGAACAGCTAGAATCAGAAAGGAACAAAAGCATCAAATAAAAACCTACCACATCTTAAGGGAACTTATATCCCTTTAGGGTAGAATATCTGATTAGGAGAGTGACATTTTTCCTCTAGAGAGAGTATTGTCACTTGGCAGAAATCAAGAGGAGAGAGAGAGGAAATAGAAAATGTAATTTATACTCTGGCAATAAATTTGACTTGGAGAATTTTTAACGGAAATATTTGCTCTCACAAAAATAAAAGAAAATAATGAGTGCGTTTGTTTGCAGTCACTGGATCTATTAATAATACAGACTCAGGTTGTCACCACCCTGGAAAAAAAAGTCAAGGATATGATACTGCATGACTGCACTTGCAAGTGATCTCTCTCTCCTTTCCCTCTTTCCAGCTCTGGAATTTCCCACGCAGCGGGACAAGGATGGATCAGGCAAAATATGAAGCTGGACAAGCTTGCTGTGGCCCAGGCCTTCCTAGGTATCAGCAGAAAGCCACTGAAATCTTAAGACAGCATGAGTATTACTTGACTAACCCTGACACAACACTGGGATGCTGAAAGACAGACAAGGTTTGTAAGCCTTGATTCTGTAAATGCCGAGCAGAAGCATGATGAGCAGTTGCAGGAGTGGAGGAGAAATGCATTCTGTCCTGTGCATTCTGCTCAGTAGTTGCTTCCACACCTATGTCCCAGCTTGCAAAGTACTAACTAGTCCCATGGAACATCACTGTCCTCTCTATAAAGAGGAACTTCAAGATCTTCTGCTGATGCCTGGAGATAGGAATAGGTACAAACATGGGGAGAAACAAGCACTTCAGGTCCAGGTTTGCTTTATAAGGTCCTAAACTTCACTGAGGTCTTAAACTTCACTGTATTAATAGGATGTTATTTAAAACTTGAACTGTATTTTCAAAATTGAGGCAAACACCAAGTCAGAGGAAGTTTCTCCTCATTGTCTACCCGTGTGACAGGTCGAGTGATATTCCATTCTATGAGTTTATATAATTGCAAATATCCCAGGAAGAGGAATCTTGACAGGCTCTTTTCTTAAGTGTAGCAGATTAATATCTCCACACCAAAGTGAGTGGCTCTCCTCTGAATCTTAATGGCTAGCTATGTGGAACCCAAGTTTCTTTTCCACGAGGAAGAGAAGTAAGCAATCCTTTTCCTGCACAATGAAAGCCTCACTTCTTTACCAGAAATTGCCTTTGGGTTGATATTTTGAACTTAAACTTGCTATGATCAGGGAGGTCAGATCTATAAGCACTGTCAAATATCCAGGGCTCAGTTCTCCTAAACATAGAAGAGTATGCCCACCTCTTCCCTGCTCTTATAAAGATATTCAAGTTGTTTGTCCAGAAATGTATGATAGTCTTGGTGGTCTTATTTATATCTGCCAGTCCTGTGTGGCAAATACCCTTTCCCAGATATTGTAGGGTCTCTGGAGTGACACAAAAATTCTGTGTATGAGCAGCTGAATCAAACCCATCAAGACATTTGTCACAGGGTTTTCAAAAATGTTTTGTCACTTGTTTCTCACTGAAAGTCACTGGAGGTGTATTTGAATCATTATCCTCATTAGCAACCTAAAAAACTTATCTGCAGTACTCTAACCTGTCACTGTGCAGGTGCTGAGTATCTTACAAAATAGCTGGTGCATGTCAACTAGATAATTTGTAAGACACCAGGAAAGGTGTAGAAATGCATCTATGGGCAGGATAAAACACAGGAATTTCAAATCTGCACACAGTTGTGTGTGTTTTAAATTATGTTTAGAAGATTTTTTTATTGCTATATGAAAGCCTTATAAATAGTCATTAGTAATATCAACCTGTAATCAGAGATTTCAAGTAAAAAAAATATTATGTACTGGAAAGTTTGAAATTTATTTTTAACAATGTATTTGAAATACAAGACATATTTTGTCATTTTTTTCACCTGTCTACATCGTCATTTAGCAACTTTTTCACATAATTGGTACAAAATTATCTTATTTTTGTCCAATTCTAGACTAGTAATCTGGGGTTATTGTCCAGATTCTAGTCCAATATTCTCCATCACAGTCTTATAGTTCATAATCCTGTCTTTCAAAGGGTGGTAGTGACACAAGAGAAAATATAAAGCAGCAGATCAAATGGCATAGGATTTTTTCACATTCCAGTCACAGAATCATAGAATCACAGATCGGTTTGGGTTGGAAAGGACCTTAAAGATCATCCAGTTCCAGCCCCCTGCCACGGGCAAGGACACCTTAGACTAGACCAAATTGCTCAAAGTCCCATCCAGCCTGGCATAATCTTTCCTTCCAAAGGAACTGTGGATTGCAGTCTTATTCCTTCTCTGCCTGTGTTTGTTAAATCAAAAACAGAGAAAGAATAGATTCCCAGGGTATCATCACTTAGTGGCATTAGCAAGGTCATCATCTCTACGGTCACTTTCCCATCCCTTTTCCCCTGATTTTCTCTCTATTTAGTAGCAGGAAGAGATCATCTCCTGTTGATGCAGTAGCAAATCCTTCAGCAGGAACAAAATGATAACCTGTTAAGACTGCCTGGGGAGCTGTGGCACTCATGATAGAGAGCCAAAGGATCTCTCCAGCTGCCATGTCTTCTCCCCTTGCATGTGCTCCACAGATCTGTGAGCTTTCCTGGTATCATGCACTGCTTCTGTGCTCTATCAAACAGCTGCAGCCTTTCTGTCTGGGTACTGAGTTCTTCCCCACCATTTCTCACTGATGCAAGTTCCCCTTGCATAGGCTGGGATGATGCCTTGAAGGTACAGGCATCTTTTGAACGTGCTGAAAGAAGAAAGTGCATTCCCTGGTACAACCCCTGCTTTCTGCCACCCTCTGCCCTACCTGGCTCAGCCCCAGGGGTGCCAAGTGGCCAGCGAACACAGGTCAGGCTTCAGCCCCCCTGGAAATGTGTAAGAAAGGTTGTAGAGACAAGGGAACAAATAACACTGCACAAAAATATGGTTAACAACCCTTCACTTTTGTCCTTACAAGACATTTTTCCCCTGGAATGATGTAGCCATTTACAACCCAGGGGTAATACGAAGTGAGCAGACAAAGTCCACCACTCCAACAGATCCCAACATAAGTGACAGACATGTCTTGTTTCTTCACTTTGGCCCTTTAACTGAGATTTCATCTCATGTTGTGACTGACAGGTTGTGCGGTGTGTTGGAAAGCAAGGGCCATCTTGCATAATGGTATCTCCTAGCATCAGCCACTGCTAAATCAGTTTCCCTCGGATAAGGATGACTGGACAGGAAAAAGAAAATCAGGAATTTTCTCCTCTGTAATAGGCAGAGAACCTTCTCACTCCAGTGAGACCAGGTTCCCCACTGACATAAAGTCACTGACTTCACTGGGGCTCCACCAATATAACACAGCTGAAAAGCTGGGCCAAAATGGAGTCACACATCCAGATGAATAAATGTTTTAAAATATTTATACCTAGGAGGGAGAAACTGAGGAGAGAGATGACTAGCTGTGCTCCAGGCCTGGAACAGATGGATAAGTAAGAGTTGCTATTAGCATCCCCACCTTTGGGGCTGTAAATAGGGTCTCCCTCACCTCTGGGTTTTATTCTTCTTTCTCTTGTCCTCCCCCCACCTCAACATGTTTGGCATTTGGAAGTTTTGAAGCAATTTCCTCCCTCAGCCTCACCTGGGATCTCTGCTGTCCCAGAACCTCCTCCTGACCTCAGTGTTGTGTTTTCATTTAAAGTCGGGGATGTCTATAAATGTCAGCAGTACAGGGCAATTAGAAGTTTGAAAAAGGCTGTAACATAAACCAGCATTATAGTGAAATGGATACCGCCTTAAGCTGCCTGAAATTCACTTGCTCTTGGAAAGACAATATCCTGCCATTCTCCCATGGTGGCCTTCAATTGAACACATTTGGCTGAGGGTTGACCCATTATTAGGATAAATCTCTGCATGGTTTGAAACAATGAAGAAACACAGGGAGAGAGAAGCCAGCAAATTGGGCTGGTAGTTAGCCAGCACTGGGCAGAAATGTGACACTGGATTAGGCCTTAATAGCTGTCTGTGGTGCTATCTGTGAAATCCAATGCTCTCCTTGTTTCCCTGCGTTCCAGGGCAGAAGCATGTGGTTAGATGTTGAACGAATCCCCCCCTCCCCCTTCTCCTTTTTTTTTTTTTTTTTTTTTGACTAATAGCCTCTAAAACATACCTCCTGTAACTCTAAAAATAAACATTCAATGCAATAACAATTTTGTGCGTTAACAAGGTCCCTTTTTTTCATATGTCATCACACTAGTTAATTTACGATGTTCCTGGGTAGCTCTGTCCTTGTCCCTCCAGTGCACATGTGCTACTTTCCCTCCCTGCTCTAAGTTGCTATATATAAACTCTACTTCTGTCTTTACACTAGCTCCATTAAAGCCATTCAAACACCCTCAAAATTCAACATTCTGCTTGTGAAGAAGGAGAGGAATTTTCTGCACAAAATGTGTTCTGAATTCATCAACAGTACCTTCCCTTTTTTTCATGAGGCAACCTAGTGCAAAAGCAGTATCGTAACACTCTCTGAGCACCTGGAGGCAAGTGCTAAAGCCAAGCAGGACAAAAAGAAAAAGGCAAAAAATCCAAAGTGATGTATTCCATGGATTTCTAAGTAAATGTGTATATTTCTTTAGAGGTTTCATGGAACCTGTCTCTCTGTTCCTAAGACAGTATTTAATCTTATTTGTTATAAACAAAAATCCATACAGGCAGGATTCTGCCAATTTTCTGAGAGGGAATTTTGAAAAAGGATGTGTCTGATTTATAAATGTTTGGATTCATATATGATATTTTTTCCTCTTTGAGCCTAGTATGGAAATACAAAGCCAGTTTCTTACCTTGAAACACGTGTCTGAAAATAATCATGCTTTACTGTAACTCCTCAGTTAGTTCACTGCTCCTGCCTACTGCCTAGCAGAGATGGGTGTTCTTTTGTGTGACTTTTCTCGAAGGTTCCATACCACACATTCACCTAAACACATTTAATTCACAATCAGACCAGGGTGTCCTGATACCAAACCCTGAAAGGATTCTCAGCAGACTTTGAGTCAGGCCGTGAAGCTTTTTGGAAGGATGCTCTAGCAAAGTGGTAGGACTTCAGCACAGCCACTGGTACCCACCCTGGGACTGTCTTGGGCTGGACACTGTGTTTCATGCTGTGCGGTCCCAGAAGTGTCCCTTGTATGTACAGCCATATGCTGCTATGACATACATGCTGAAAAAAGAAGGTATGGAAATTATCTTATAAAGGCTGATTTCAGAGCACATGTCAAAACTTCCTAGTCAAGTATGGTACCATTTTAATGTCTTTAATAAAATTAGTCCTGTACATGTGATACAGAAACAGGTCATGGCTGATGAAAATATTGGAGGTGTCAAGGGAAAACCAAAGTATGAGGCTGATGCTGAAAAAAATATGCCATGTGCAATGGTCAGTGTAAGTTCCTATTCCAAGCAGAGTAATTCTTAGACGCAAAATTTTGTGGCTCTGTAGGGTATAATATGGCTGTTCCAGCACATTTCTAGTCACCCTGAGATGTTTTGCAAACAGCATGGTGTGCAAATTTTATCTCTGACCTTAGCAGTCCTATGATGAAACTTAAAGCATATATAGTCTAAGTATGTTGCTCACACAGCAAGCATGTCTGCACAGCAGTATGAATAGTGTTGTGCTCCCCGTGTACACAAGGGTCAAGTTCACCTTTGGGAAAGAGATAGGGATGTAAAAAGTCTATCAAATTTGTCTAAAAATTTCTGTGTGCTGTCAGCTAAGGAAAGAGAGGTATATGAGATCTGGGACAGGAAAAGATTAACACAGAGGAGTGGATATCTTATATTTTATTTTTCAGATATAAAATATAGGTAAGCCTTTAGTTATTTTTATGGACTCTTGAAAGTTGTATAACCCATTCACTTCTATCTCCAGCCTCCATAGTACCTGGGTTATCTTCCATTATGTAAGATATAATTCCTTGGTTGTATCTCCCACTACCAGTTTTTAGTGATGGGAAAAGATAGGAAGCATGATATTATTGACTACAAACTTTTTCCAGCTGTTGATACACAACTATCCAAGAGTTCAGTCTATGACTCTGTAAAGAGCCATATCTCCCGAACTATACAGACATCCATGGTTCACAGATCTTTGTCAATGAGTTTCAGAGGCTGTACACCGAAAACTGAATGATCCTCGTGATGTGAGTTACACTCTGCAGGGAACATAACATTGCCAGAATCCTGCTCTGATGCAGCTCCTTTCTGAACCCACTTGTCAGGATACCTTAAGGGAAGGATATTTACTGCATACAACCAAACTAAAACCATAGCAAAGCAACAACTTTTTATATGGGCTTGGGTGAACACTGTCCCAGCTGTGTGTCAAAACACGGGCCCGTGGAACCTGGACATTCAGTTTAATACAGCTCCCAGCTCCCACACACCCATACAAAAACTGCCAAATATCCTGTCTGACACAGAGTTTTCCATATTACGCAGCCGAATACCATGTCCTATATGAAAATAAAAAGGACATGGCTTTTGCCACATTTTTGCAGCAGCCACTTTCCCAGGTGCCCAGAAAATGTGGTCTTGGAAAGACACTACAGAGCATAAAGAGACTTTGTAAGGGGACAGAGTAACACCATGCTGAACATACCATGAACTAAATCACTCCCAGTGCAGATGTAAGGCAGAACTCGTGCATGCCACTACTCTGCCCACAGCCTCCAGGGTCTTCCACTGATCCTTCCATGCTTGCAGACTTGGCTGGCTCCCACTGGCATGTGGTTCCTTTGGCCCCTGGTGTTCAGTACAGAGGTTGCTTTGCAGCAGTGGAGGGCAGGCAGTGACCTAACACACTCACCTGATTTCTGTTGCTCTGCAGCACAGGTGGAAGCTCATCAGAAGTCTTCAGTACAAGCATTACGATCTCAGAGGTGTCAGCTTGAAAGTCAGCATGTCTTTTACCTGCTTTACTGCCTGTAAAGTGTGTGAGGTAAAGCTGGTGTGAGATAAGGATATGACCAAATGCTTTCCAGAATGACGGCCTAATATGAAAGACAGTTTTAATTGATATAAACTAACGTGCCTCTGAGGAGTACTCATTTGCTGCTTTGATTTGACTATGTTTAGTTTCTTCACTGGGACAAAGACATTCAACCGTTGGGATAAATTCTGCCCTCAGTTATGATGGTGCAAAACCAGATTACTCCTTCAGAAAAAAGTAATTTCAGCCTTACATAGGCATTGCTGAGAAAAGGATTCAGCTACAATTTACAGTATTTCTCACAATACCAGCTGTGCATTAGCCACAAAAACATCTCCAGGATGCTTGGTTTTGTTTCAGTGGCAAATGAAAACAGGTAATCCCTTCTTTAGAGATGATTGTGTGGGGGAGTTTTTTTTCCCCTTCCATGAGAAAATCTTCATAGGGCTCTAAACCATCTTCTTACTTGAGACTCTGGTTCTAATCCTTCCTACATGACTTTAGACCACAGTGAGTACAAGCCAAGCCCAAATCCGTATATAGCAAGCCACAAGATTGTACAGCAGAACACCACCAGTTTAGAGGCCAAACAGAACAAAATGTGGGATGCCCATAGATCACCTGATTACCTTCTGGAATAACCAACAGAAGGGGCTACAGCATATGGGACTGTGTTCAAGAAAATACTGAGACTACTATTGCCTTTTCAGAGGAATATTTACAAATGCCCCTAAGAAAAAGTGGTCTGATTTTCCTGGGAGTTCAAATTAATTTGATCTCTACTGAAGTCAGCAAAGCTTCTGCTGCTAGGAAGCTACAGTAGTGCTAGGAAGCTACGACCTAGCTGCCATTGCTGAAACTTGGTGGCACAAATCCCATGACTGGGGTGCAGCTATTGATGGCTCCAGGCTATTCAGAAGGGACAGATGAGCAAGAAGGGGTGGAAGACTATGTCAAGAAGTGAGCAGAGTGTGAAGAGCTGTCTCTGAAGAATAACAGGTCAAAAGCTTATGGGTAAGAATCAGAGACTGTGGCAACAAAGGGAACCTTGTGGCTGGTGAGTACGACAGGTCACCTCATCAAGGGGAGCCTATGGACGAAGCCTTCTCATTCCAGCTACAGCAGGCATCATGCTCACAGGCTCTCACCCTGATGGGGGACTCAATCGCCCTGATATCTGCTGGAAAAGTAGTATGGTGAGCTACAGGCGATCCAGGGGACTCCTGAAATGCACTGAGCATAACTTCTTAGGCCAGGTAATAGACAGCCCTACCAGAGGGGCTGCAATATTGGACCTGCTGGCCCCCAGCACAAGTGAGCTAATCGGTGACGTCAAGGTTGGAGGCAGCCTGGGCTGCAGTGGTCGTGCGCTGGTGGAGTCCCCAGTCCTGAAGGGTATGGGTCAGGTGAAGAGTAAAGTCAGGACCCTGAATTTTAGGAAAGCAAACTTCCAGCTCCTCTAGGAGTAGTCAGTAGGACCTCCTGGGAAGCTGCCCTCAGGGACAAAGAAGCAGAACAGAGCTGTCAGATCTTTAAAGACACTTTCCATGGAAGAGCTCTCAGTCCCCAGGTGTAAGAAACCAGGAAAGGTAAGGCAAGAGACTGGCATGGATGAGTCAAGACCGACTGGTCAAACTAAAGGGCAAGAAGGACATGCACAGGCAGTGGAAGCAGGGACAGGTATCCTGGGAGGAACATAGGGATGCTGCCTGGTTGTGCAGCGATGCAGTCAGGAAGGCCAAGCCCATTGTTGTCTTGTGGTTAAAAATTACTTGAAGAAGGAAAGTCACATCCATTTCAGTTATGGTCTTGTTTCTGTAAAACCTGCATGGGCATTTGTCGAGTAGACTATTCATAGCAGGTGAACTAATACACAAGAAACAGAAGAATTACCGCTGAGTTTACAATCACATTCGTCATGCTGTTAAATCATCTGTGAGATATACATCTGCATTACTGGACCAAACTGTCAAAGACATGGGGTAATGTGTTTGTGGAAAAGTGTATAAAATGTGACATAAACCACTGATAATTTTATTGGAGGAAATCAATATGTTATATTTGAATATGTTATGCAGAAATAAAATAAATAAATAATTACCTTTACATGCATTTTTCTTGGCTTCTGCATTCTTAACCTGAAGAGTTAATGGTAACCAATTTGTACACATTTTCTCTGGTACCTTTTAAAAAGGCAATTAATGAAAGAGGTAATATACATACTACATTCGCTCAGAAGTCTGACTGCTAGTACTCAAGAATATAAGTGAATGAAAACCTGCCCTGGGAACCTCAAGCTAATTACTTGCACACCACACCAGCAGTTTATTGCATAATTAAATTTATTGCAAAGGTACTTTATCTTCATTACACATGACAAGTTTACTTTTTTGCCCTGCAGTCTTCTCTTTAAGTCCCTAAATTCAGAAGTTCTTGCCTCTCCAGACTTATGTGCACATGAACTTTAACAGATTACAGAACTCATAGAATCATTTAAATTGGAAAAGGCCTTTAAGATCAAATCCAATTGTTAACATAACACTGCCAAGTTCATCATTAAACCATGTCTGTAAGTCCGTAATTATCAAGGTAGCACTCTAGCACTATTCAGAAGGCACCCAAACTTCTGTTGTAGTTGGTAAGGTGTAGCAGAATTTGTGGGTCAGCTGCTCTCGGTGAGTGAGGAACTTAAACCAGGGCCAGAGGACTATAGGAACATAAAGAAGGAAATAATCCTCTAGGATCCTTAAAGATAATGGGATGGCTGGAAGGAAGGAAGCTGCAGCCAGGCAGGAGCCTAAGGCCATGCCGTGCAGAGGATAAAGTATGGAGACATACCCCACATTGGAGAGAACATGCCCACTGTGGCTGTCCTGATAAGGGGTGAGGAAAGGGGCACAGACAGGCAAAGAAGGGAATATATGTATCCAAGGGGCATAATCTAGGGAGAGGGCAGCATACAGTAATCCTGGGTCTTTGAAATCTTCTTGGAGTGGACGTAGGAATCGCAGACAGCAGTTGAAGGGAGGAACCCAAGTACAGAGCAGAGGAGCAGAGGCAAAGCACCAGAAAGACAGGTGTGAGGGATGGACATGGCAGAATAGGAAGAAATTGGCAGTTTTGTTTGTTCGAGGTGACAAAGGATCCTGTGAAATAAGGTCTGCAGTTGTGCTGGGGGAGAGGGAAGGAGATTTGGTGGAGAACAGTCTGATGGTAGCATGGTGATGAGGCACAGGGAAGAGTGATGGCAGCTGTGGACTGAGTGTTGAGGATCTCGCAAGGAGTAAATGGGAAATATTTCTAGAAAAAGCTGAATCTGAAAAGTCAGTGAGTTCTTGCAGAAGGAACTCATCATGTTGTGCCACTCCATGAGGAAGGCTGCTTAAGTCTGGCACAGGAAAAACATGGAAGAACAGTATCTCTTCTCTTCTGACAGCTGTCCCTTGCTAAGGCATTAAGTTTCCTAATTTCACTGTTTTTTCAGTGTGTAGGATATGTAATATCAAACACTAGCCTGGCTTTCCCTGGCAAAGGTTCCAATTTCAAGCTTTAATAAATAGCCATGCAGAACTCACAGCTGATTATTTTTTTCCATGCTTTTTAATAAGTTTGACTGGGGTCTTGCAGTTAAAGAAAAGATATGCTCCCTGGTCTGGAGGCCTTATCTTCTAGGTGGGATTTGAGTGGGATTTGCAGTTTCAGAAGAGTCCTACCAGGATTTGCACAGACATTCCTCCCAACCACCACACCACATTTTTCATAGTCCACAGTTCTGGACCAGATTTAAAGTCTGACCCTTAGCTGTGAGTTTCTGGGTTTGGACCAGACCTGGGACATTTTTGGATTTGCCTGACAAACTGTTCTGTCACTTTCTTTTGTCAAAAAAGAAGGACCACAGTGATCAAACCTCCTGCATCTACACTGAAACACAGCCCCATGACTGCATACTTTCCAGCTTGCTGAAATACTAAAGGCAGTTGCAGAGGTCTTAAGAAGAAAGGGCCCCCTCAACTGCTTGTGCCCTGCTTAGCGTCTCCATTGCCAGTGCTTGTGCTCAGGGAAGAGCAGAGGGGTCACAGGCTGTGAAAATAAAAAAAATCCAAAAGAGAGAAAGCTACTAGACTGGATTGCTCTGCCCCACTTATGTCCCCCTCTGTCACATGGTGTTCATGGGGGTCATGGTAGTGATGGGGATTGTGGCAGAAAGCAGGAGCATCCCATTCCTTCTTCCACTGCCTCCAAAAAGTAGTAAAATACATTAATGATTTATTCAATGGACTCTGGGGTAAGATTGCAAATTATTGTACATTTGGAATTGTTACACATGAGATGTTAATGGTTTATATTTCAAAGCACATTAAAACCTACAGCAGTGACGTCTGTGGCAGCCCGGACCTCAGTAAGCTCATATTACATTTAGAACTACAGCCTTTCTTTTGTTTCCTTTTTTGTATAGCATATGTTTGACATTTTATTTTTATATTACAGTTCAGGAGGTCTTTTAATGAAGCCTCATGGCTAATTCTGGAGGACTGAAGACATCCAAACACTACGTACCTCACCGCGCCAGCCACCTGCTACATCTACATGACAAGCAGGGAGGTGGTATCAGTCTGGATTTGCTACTTGCCTTTTGTAACCAGTGTGTGAGAATCAGAAGAAACACCCATACAGATCATGTGTGCATGGCATATCAGCAGCCTATCCTGGGAACAAATGTCAGCTCTGTTTATGAACATAGGTTCAAATGTTGGTTATAATAGCATGGTTGGTATTGCTACTTCAGAGATGAACTCTGATCAAACCTTTTGTGGTTTCCAGTTGCAGCTGGTTTGTGTTCCTTTCTCTTTCACAAAGTCTTGAGAGAGGACAGGTGTGGGACTTTCTACAATGCTCAGCAGTTATAATAACATTTATATGAGAAGGGAGACATTTATTAAAGTGCTCCCACTGCAGCAGCACCTACATAAACAGAAACTCCAGCATGCCAGGAGCTGCAAGAGTAGGTGTCTGAAAATAGTGCCTGTCCCCAGGGAGCCCTCAGCCCAGCCAGGCAAGCAGAAAATGGAGGAGAGGCACAGGAAAAGTCCCTGTGCAGGTCACTGGGAAAGCCAGGATCTGGGGAAGGCAATTCCAGTTCCCCAGACCTTGAGTCACAGCAAGGGTTTACTGTCCCTGGCCAAAGCCAACCAGCCCCTAAATAACTCAAAGAAATTATTTTGTGGGAACCCAAAATAAAACACTTTGCTTTCAGGCAATTGAACGCCTATCTCTTTTACTTAAAATTGTAGCCCAACGCCAAAATAAAATTGGTGTTCTGAAATGAAAAATTAAACTATCTTATTTTAAGGGCACTGAAACAAAACATTTAGACTTTAGAAATGGCTACATCTTCCTCTCATCTTTTTGACTAAAGCAAATCTTTCAGTTCACAGCTGCATTACAAATCAGATATACTTTACATTTGCCAAAAATGTGTTCACTCAAGTCTACACTTAGCCTTCCAGTTTCTGGAGTGAAATAAATGAAATGAAACATTATGCTTAACTTTTTAAACTGTGTAGTATAAAATCAGAATTCATAAAATCATAGAATCACAAAATAGTTTGGGTTGGAAGGGGCCTTAAAGATCACTTAGTTCCAACCCCCCTGCCATGGGCAGGGACACCTTCCACTAGACCAGGTTGCTCAAAGCCCCATCCAGCCTGGCCTGGAACACTGCCAGGGATGGGGCATCCACAGCTCCTCTGGGCAACATGTTCCAGTGCCTCACCATCCTCATAGTGAAGAATTTCTTCCTTATATCTAATCTGAATCTACCCTTTTCAGTTTAAAGTCATTCCCCCTTGTCCTATCACTATGTGTCCTTGTAAAAAATTCCAGTTTTCTTGTAGGTCCCCTTTAGGTACTGGAAGGCTGCTATAAGGTCGCCCTGGTGCCCTCTCTTCTCCAGGCTGAATAACCCCAACTCTTTCAGCCTGTCTTCATAGGAGAGCTGGTCCATCCCTCTGCTCATTTTTGTGGCCCTCCTCTGGAGTCGCTCCAACAGGTCCATGTGCTTCTTATGTTGGGGTCCCCAGAGCTGGATGCAGTGCTAGAGGTGGGGTCTCACAAGAGCAGAGTAGAGGAGCGAAATCACCTCCCTCAACTTGCTGGTCACTTTTCTTTTGATGCAGCTCATGATATGGTTGACTTTCTGGGCTGTAAACAGACATTGTCAGGTCATGTCTAGCTTCTCATCAACCAACATCTCCAAGCCCTTCTCCTCAGGGCTGCTTTCAATCCATTCCCTGCCCAGTCTGTATTTGTGCTTGGGATTGCCCTGACCTGGGTGCAGGACCTTCCAATTGGCTTTGTTGAACTTCATTGTGTTCTCATGGGCCCACCTCTCAAGCCTGTCAAGGTCCCTCCCAATGGCATCCCTTCCCTCGAGTTGACCACACCACACAGCTTGGTGTTGGCAATCTTGCTGAGGGTGCAGTCAATTTTTGCACTGTCCATGTCACCGATAAAGGTGTTAAACAGCACCAGTCCCAATACTGATCCCTGAGGAAAGCCACTCATCACTGGTCTTCACTTGGACATCGAGTTGTTGACCTCAACTTTTTCAGTGAGACCATCCAGCCAATTCCTTATCCGCTATGTTGTCCATCCACCAAATCCATGTCCCTCCAATTCAGAAAGAAGGATGTTGTGTAGGGCAGTGTCAAATGCTTTGCACAAACTCAGGTTTTCAGCTGAAATATCTAGTACAACTCAGTTGCTATGCAGGCACCCCAAAGAAACCTCTTTAACAATCTTATAGCCCATCTTCCTTGCTCCTGTCAACAAGGATCTGGTAAGTTTTCTTTTAGCAACCCTGTAGTTCCATATCACAGCATGAACAGACATCCTCAGCTACAGTAAATGGAGACAAGGTGAGAACAGTCTCTCTCTCTGGTCAAAGGCACTGATTAGCAATGATGGCTGCGTGTAGCTCTCACATGGGGGCTTCAGCTGCTTGCCTTACCTGTCCCCTGCTCTATGGACACTGCTGCATGGTGGGTAGATCCTTAGCAGCACCAGAGGACTGTTTAGCCTTCTGCAGTAGCCTGATCCCCACCTGCTTTCATTGGGTCACAACAACTTGACATGGGAAGGATACTGATAAACTGGGTTCACATGGAGCCCTCTGAAGAGCCCCTTATGAATTTCAGAAGCTGAACCACAGCAGGACATAAGTGGCAATCCAGCGTGCTCTGGTAGGATGCAGAGTCTCCCCCTTCTCTCCTTCCCACGTACTTCTTCTCCCCACTACAGCCTGTCTCACTTCTAAAAATAGTTCTAGTGAGGTGATCAGAGGGTGAAATTACTGGGTCTTGATTTTTTAACTTTTCATTGAAGCTGATTTTCTAATAGCTTACAAAAACCATCATTTGAAATATCCATCAAAAAGAGCAATCCAAGCAGATCCATCTTTACCCTGATTCCTGAAGGTGAGAGAAGGCATCCATATTCAGCAAAGTGGCAAATCTGACTAAAACTGGCCTACGATGCAGAGAAGGGCTGTAGCCATGGACCATGCTTTCCCCCAGAGCAGCTCCTCCTCAGCCTCTTGTATTGCTGCACAGTATTTGACATTCTCCATGTGACTAAGCCCCTTGGGGAATACAGCAGGTTCTCTGGCACCAAGAAGGGAGCTCAACCTCTGCTACATCACTCTCGGTGGGTAGAGAAGTGGTTTCTGCTGTGATTTTGTCTCCATGACAGGTCAGAAGATAATGAAGCCTTCAATTAAAACCCTGAGTTTGTGGCAAGCGAACAAGACTGTTTGGGGAAAAAGTGAGAGTTCAATGGAAAATGACTACACAAACAGCCTCATATTTATTAGTGTTTAATGAAGGTACATTTTCAAATGTTGATATTTTTCTAGGGGTGAACTAATCCACATTAAGTTACTGGAAATCAGTAGCGACAAGGATGTCAAAGCCCAGCAGGACAGAGCACAATCAGTTAAGTCCATTTTGTGAGAATTACCAGAAGGCCTTTAGATGGATGATGATTTTGTTTGTGTAAGAGCAGAAAATGCAACAGGTAGCATTTTCTTTGAGGAAGGAGCACAGCTTTCATACATGATTTTATGGAAACGAGAACCCTAGTGTCAGCAGGTAAAGTGCTACAGTAAAGCAGATAAACAGCCCCAAACCCTTCTAATCAGACATACAGCATACTGCTATGTAAATAGGGACCAGTTTATTTCAGGTAAAAGAGAAAAGGTAGAGAAACATATGATGAATAACAGCAGCAATCATTGGGCTGTCAGCTCACCTGTACATGACTAAGGCAGGTTCTGAAGACACCCAGTGATTTAGGCTAGGAGAAGCCAGACTGTGAGCTGCAACAGGCTCACAGGCACATTGAGGGGAACTCCCAGATGTCAAATATGACTTTCAGTATGACTATGCTATCCTGGGTCAGCTGGCTATCCTGAGTCCTCCAGCAAGGATGGAAAATACCTTGTCACAGGGACTGAAACTGGCACCCTCAGGCCTGTTTGGCAGCCAGCTCTCCACTAGTCCAACCTAGTCATATACTGAAGCAGTGTTCTCATTCTGTCTTCATAAAATCCTATGTTATGTCTTCCCTGTGAGCTGGTCTTGAGGCTTTCTCTTCTCATGGTTTCCAGAAACAGATGGTAGATCTTACTGATCTTGATTAGATGGAGATTTGAAAATAGAAGTGGTGAGGACCAGTTTTAGACAGTCCCCTCTGTATAATGCTCTGTAAGGGCCAACACACATGCAACGCTGCAGCTGTCATGTGCTTGTGCTCTAGGTCAGCACGAGAACTGGGCGATGGCATCAAGGGAAAGCAGGGATGAGCAGCGAGGTGCTGCTTGTACCAGGCACCATGCCAGCCCTCTGCACCACTGAGCAGGCTCATGCTGGACTTGGTGCACAAGGAAGGTTTCAAAGGGCTGTTGTGTGACCTGGCTGAGTGCAGCAGTGTGGGTTTGGGTGTAAAGTGGAGTAAGGGTTTCAAACACGAAGGCTTAATCTTATCCACCGAGTGCCTGTCATCCTTCTTCGTATCAGATGCTCTTGGCTGATGAATGCAACCCCAAATGTCTCTGCTCTCCCTCTCCCACTGCACACCCCAAATAATGCTGATAATCCAGTTGGCCTCTTCCAGAAATGAGTGTTTTATCAGCCAGATGAAGCTTTCACCCAGGCTGTCTGGTAGAGCGGCAGCCTGCTCCAGGAGCGGCACGGCTCCTCCAGTGCATGGGCTCAGGGTGTTTCTGTGGGAGCTCTTCATCTGGATCCTGTTCATCTTCTCTGCAAATAAGGGAATCCGAGGAGTTTGTCTCTGATTTCTCCAGTGACACCAAGTTATGTAAACATGCTTGCTGCCATTAACAGCTCGCCATTTTTACTGTTTGAAACATAATCAGTTTGTATAACGATATGGACCGATTTGGATATCCAGTCCAACACACGCTGCCTGCTGGCTAAACATTTCATGGTTGTTAATTTATAGAGACTGTGCTGGCCTCTTCGAAAGACCTTTCAGAATCACAGCAGCTTATAATGATACCACAATGCAATTCAGCATTTCCAAGAATTACTTTTGTTTTCTTTAGAATAGAAAGGAGTTTTAAAATGTTGGGTGGTTGGTTTTTTTTTTTTTTTTCTATTTCTGACCAAACAGAAATGTTCCTATTTATGTACTTAAATATATATATATATATTTCCCAGTTTCTTTTTTTTCCTTTTCTTCCCGCTCCCCCGCACCCCCCCCCACCCCCCCCCCCCCTTGTTGGCCTGACCCTCTGACTCCAGCAGGAGCCAGGGGGGAGTGTGTTAGTACCTTGTTGAAAGGCCAGTCCCAGAGCTGTGTGGGTCCCCAAGCCAGGCTGTGCCACTGTGCCCTGTGCATGCTTTGGAAACCAACCACAGACACTTGGGAGTGTGCGCCTTGGCAAACCGGAGTGCAGAGGAAACTATCAAACATTTAGAGCAATTGTTGACAATTTCCAGTCACCACTAATTGCTTGGGGCTTTCTTGGACCTCAGCCACATCTATACCTTTGTGTCCTTAATCACTAGGCACCCTTTGAATAATATGTCACACCTGGGACATAAGATAATTTATCGCTTGCAGATGGATTAGCATCGCAGCTCGCTTAGATAAATTTTACTTTAGCCTTAGTCCCAGAGGCCCTTCTTTTATAGCACAGTTTTATCCATTAAAATTATGACTTCCAAAATTCTGTTGTATTTTATGGCTTCCATGAGATATTTATGACCCTTACTGTTTAAGTGGACATTTCTAGAGATTTACTGCAGAAATAATTCAGGCAAATAGCTCAGAAGAGGTACTGCCAATAGCTTACAGTTTCAGTTCGGTGTTGTTGAAAGACACACAAAACAGTGTGCATATTTAAGTATAGATTCTTAATGTATAATATTGAAATGCCACTGGTTATGTCTTCAAAAAACCTATCTTTAGGGACTAGTCCTAGCCAAAATCCAAACACTGAATTTTAATCTTTCAAGCTCCCTCTTTCTCTAAAGTTGCAAAGTGTGTGAGATGAAAGCAAAGGAAAATTAAAAAGAATTTGTAGAGTCAGAAGAGCTGAAATAGCATATGCAGGCTACCCCCTTGCTAATGCAATGTTACTCCATAGCATATTTCCGGTGTTTTTACTGCTTTTGCTCTAAGATGTCCCATGAAATTAAATATATGCCTTTTGCCTCGGAAAGCTGTCACACAGTTTATTAGAACATCCCTTTTTTGCTCTTTCTTTGTACCATGGTTGCCTTTAGATATTTTGAAAAGCTAAATATACAACTTACAGTGGCTGCATAGACAGGTCATTTCCCTGAGATTTATTTTTTTCCTAGAAATCCAGAACTCTGTTCATTAAACCTTAGATGTAAAGCAGGAGGTGACTGTGAATGGCTGCAGTTCCCTGAGTCACTGATTATCAGAAAAGCTGAGAGGAAAGATTTTTTTCTATAAGGAGTTGTTTCTTGTAGGTTGTCTTTCACCAGTGATTTTTGATGTCTGTTACAGATACAGTACCTAATTAGGTGAGGCTAGAGGTGTTGCTGAATTTTATGCAGTAACTAAATCAGTTGTACCTTGATGGATTTAGGAAACACAGAGCAAAACCAGACAAGAGGATTCTGAGAGGAATACATGACAGAACAGCTCTTAGCTCAAATATAAAATCTAGTTTATATGTCTATGATGCATCAGGTAAAATCCTAGTCACACTGAAGTCAGGCCCTTGTGAGCAAATTTGTAATTATTGTGTATTAATCTCAGCTGGCTCTTCAGATTCCAGGGGGACCCACAAGCTGTCTGGAAGAGATGCACCTCCACAGGCCTTGTGAGGGGGGAAATACGCGAAGTGTATCTCTTTTCCTAGACACTTAGTTTTGTCCTAATTGTGCTAACACTATGGGTGGCCATGACCCTGAAGGACAGAGCTCAGGCTGCAGTTTGACAGAGCCAGTGGAGGCTCAACCTGACGCGAAGGGAAAGCTGAGCTCTGTCTGTTTGGTCCTTGTAGGACTAGAACAAGTCACCTGTTTTATACTATATAGATGAGGATTAGAAAAGTAACCTCCATGGCTTACAATGTATCTCTGTGAGAAGTAACTGATGCTGTCAGGCAACTTTGTAATATATTCCTAGCTTTCTCCTTGGGGTGAGTGTGAAGCCCTTTACAGCACTGCAGCGCAGGAGCAGAAAGCACTCGTTAGCTTGCCAGCTTCCACGCTTCTGACGTGCACCTATTTTATAGCCTTCAGCATCCTGACCCCTTGGTGAAGCTGCTCTGTTGGGCAACTGAGGGGAACCCCACAGAATGTCTCCAAGCGCTCCTCTTGTTATGGCACATAGGTGATGCAGGTGCTGGGCTCAATGGGTCACAGAACAGCAAGAGGTATTTCACAAAGTGCCTCACTTCCATGGATTTTAAGTGAAAATCAAAAAAGCAGACATATCCAGATATGTAGGCCTGCAACACATACTTTGTGTTAGGAATCAGATTCCTAAATACTTCTAAAATTTGGCATATATTACTGGTCAAAACACAGAAGTCACTGCAGCATCAATAACTTTTACTCTTTCAGTTAATGCAATTCAAGACAAAAGGCCAAATCCATCCCTTCACCTGGTTCTTCAATAGATTTTACAGCATGACAATATTTCCCCAATGAATCAGCTTGTATGCCCTCACAAATGCTTAAAAGAACCAATACCAAGAGGGTTTCTCTGTTTACAGGAACAAATTCGTAAGAATTGACAGGAGAAAGACAGCCAGGTTTAACTTCTAGTTAAAGGTAGCCTGTCCTCATCTGTCTGGGAGAGAGATAAATGTACCTGAGGGAAGATATCCTGACTGCATGTTGCATCAGCTCCAGCTATTAAATGTCTCACTTTGGTCCAAGCATCTCTGGCTCTGTCAAGGAACCGCTGCCAATAGCAGAGCTACTGCAGAAAATGAAGGGGTTTAAATTAAAATAATGTGATTTAAGGCTGACATAGGTCTTGGACTGACCTTTACACATGGCAAATTTCATCCTTCAGATTTCTTTCCTCCCACCCCAAAATATGCTCCTTTTCCCTTCACTGCTCTCCCCTGCTGAACTCACTCTATAGAGTTTTATAACAGAACTGAAAAAACAAGAAACAGACACGCTATTGTATGTTCAAGCTCATACAGGACTCTAAAACTAATCTTTGTTCTGGCAAATCTCATGCAGCATTGACTGCTTTGCTGGTTACTTCATTCATCATGTGGAAAATGCATTTTACTGACTACCAATTACAAAAGCCAAACAGTGGCTTTGTCAGTATTACATGGTAACCATTACCTTTGTAATTGCATAGTGACTGATGTACAGTATGATGTAATGACAGGTTAAATAAATGCATACTAATTTGTCCTGCTAAAAGAAAGGAATGCCAGCACGTTAACACAATTGCAAGTTATTTTATATGATTATACATGAAGTAAAGGTATACATTTATCATAAAAGTCATGGGTAACTGCTATGTTTCAACTTCTAAAAATTCTTTTTCACCTTTAAAATATTTAGAGATGTATAATCTCTCTGCACCCTTGTTAATAGTGTTTGAAGAAGAAACATTTCAAAATGTGCTAGAAATGTTGGAGTTCCCTTGTCATAAGAGATGAAATAGGTTTTTGTTTGTTTGTTTTTAATATTCCATTAAAATGTTCCAAATTTTTATTTATTGAAAACTCAGCAACAGAATACATATATTGGTAACTACTTCAAACAATGCAGGCCTATAATTTTAGGTGGTATATGTTGTTATGTGTTAAAGAAAAAATTAACAGGAAATTAATGTGAGGTCAGTTATTTACAAAAAACCCCACCCCATACAGATAAAGAAAAAGATTTCTGACAGATGGTGATGTGAAAAATGTCAGTGAAACAATTGGGAGGCAGGGAATTAATCTAAGTGAAGTTTCATATATGGAGAAATGGAAGTAAAATTAATGGCACAAAATGCAAAAAAAAATTATGATAGCTGGAAGTAAAACCTGGAGGTTTTCAGTTCTGTGCAGAGAGCACTAAGTCAGGAACCCAAATGAAGAAGGTGAGAGTGCTGTTACCCTGAGCCAGAATGACCAAGCAGTCACAAAACAGGTTTCCTCCGCATCCATATTTCAGTTTGGGTATCCAGGTTAGTTTTTGTCTCAGGTCACCAAAAGCCCAGGCTTTCCAGTTCACAAACTGTAGCTAGGACTGCCTCTACCACAGTGTCAAAATGGCAGGAAAGGAGAGGGTTACGGTTGTCTTGCTTTGGATTTAGCAGGTCCAGAAGAAAAGAAGGAAATTGAGCAATTTGGAAACTTGTGTGCCAGGAAAACCCATGCCTAAAATCTTTAAGGTGCTTTCTCCCATACAGTTCTCTTTCCCACATCTAAATTCACTTTCCAAAACCTATTCTTTTCTCTAGAATTGATGTGTCTTTCCTCCTGTCCTCCAGATTATATCTCTCCTTAGTGCTTTAACATTTCATGCTCTCACTACAGGATGTCTTCTCTTTCCTCAAAATAACCTGATCTGGCTTTGCAATTCACAGACCTTTCACACTCCCAACAAGCTCTGGGGGAAGTAATACTTCACAGAGGGAAAAGGTTAGTTTTTCCCTATGTGAGACAATTCACAATCATCTAAAGCTGTAGTTGAGCTTTTATGTGTTCGATATGTAAAGTTTCTCTGGAAATGATCTTCCTTGCAAATGCAAGGATTTCTGGGAGAGTTTCTTCTGTTGGTGATAATTCCAATAGTAATTATGTAATACAGAGGAAAAGGATCGGGAATGAAAACATGATTTTAAAACCTGTGTGATAGGTTTTGACTAATGGCTCAGGTCTTGAGGATGGTTGGAAGCCTTTCCTTTCTGGTTGGAAGTCAGCAGTGTCCCCATTTTGGTGGAAGTGGTGCCCAAACTGAGAAGTTATATTCCTCTTGTACCCTTATCTTTGCAGAAGTCACAGGGGTAGGCGTCATCGTTTCAGGCTGGCTATGTAATTGTGAGGAGGCTAAATGGGATTTTATGCCAAATTAAGGAACAGAAGTCAGAAGAAATGCACAAGCGTTAGGGCTGTGTTTCTTGCCTGTGTGGCAAGATGCCAGACACGATGAAGCTAAATGCTTTAGAAGTGACAAAATACTCCTGTTGCACAGAGAGGCTTGTGGTAGATCTAAATATCTAAGCATCTAAGCAGATGCACAGGAAAAGTTGTATGAAAGCAGCATCCATCAAGCTGCTCTGTGAAGGGGAGTTCCAGTGGGACCAGCTTTCTGGCATCACCCCTGCTGCTACTGCCATCCAGAAAAACAGGCTTCACACAGCAGTAAAATGTAGCAGTGACAATGATGAAAACGAAGTGAGAAAGGGTGAGGGAACAAAGAGAGTGCAGGAGCTAGAGGACCGAGGAGAAGAAGCTGCTCAGGAAAGAGGTGGGTTTCATGTCATTGTCCTGTGGTTTCTATTCCTAGTTCCTTATTCTAATTTCTTAAAATTAGAAAATTACTGTGCCCTATTATCCTGGGAACAGTAGACGCATGAATCTTGGGAATCTTGTCTATTGTATCTATCTTTTCAGCTGTCTTGGACTAAAACACAAATGAATTAGTGAAATTTTGTAATGACATCTGGAGGACACAACCTTTTTCTGATTCAGAATACAAAGATTCTGTTCTTCTGTAAAGTTACTAGTTCCTCCTCCTTTCTAATCATGCAGTAGATGTTAGAAGTGGTGAGAAACTTAAAGAACCTAGGTTTAAGTTACAGAACAGCAGTATGATGTGAGCAATCTTCAAATTATCATGTCTGGTAAGTCTTCAGAACTGATTGCACAGTACCTTCCATACAGTGGCTAGATGTGGTAATTATTACTGTATCATTACAACATGAATACATGATCTGTCTGTCCTCCAAGTCAGGAGTTCAGTTTAGTGAAATTATGCAGTTACCAGGGAGGAGCAATTGCCTAGATTGACACACGATCTGAGTAAATTCTAGTAACTGTGTAAAGTTGCATAATTGCATCCAGTTATTCAGCAATACTTTTTTCTCTAATTTCTGCTTACTGCCATGCAATTATGATATAATTACATGGTTATTTCACCTTATAAAAGAAAGTAAACCACAAAGTTTCAGAGCTTGCTTCACAGGCCCTGCTTAGCTTTACGCAGAGGAATAACCCTAGACAAAGTCAGTGTGGCTTTCCCTGGGCTTGATGCTAAGCAGGGCTAGGGCACAACAACATGCAGCGTGCCAGACTTCTGAATGGCCTTTGAGTCTAAGCAGGGAAAGTCAATCTCACTTGGGAATTTTAGCTTACTTAAATGTATCGATCTCCATATACAGATCTGAGCACAATGAGGTCCACTGCCAATTAGGAACAAACTGGGGAAAAAAGGTGAGGAAAAAAAGAACTGTAGAAAGTACATTGTTAAGACTATTCATATAGGTGTGTGTGTGTTCCTGATTTTAGCTAGACTTTTATTTAAATTAATTCATCTTTGAAATAAAATGTGTTTAAATTACAGAGGGGAAGCACTCGCAAACCCACCACTCACTTTGTGAGTGCTTCAAACCCCAGTGGCTGGGAAGCTGTTTGTTCTGTGCCTCAAGCTGCTCAAGGGACTACAGGTTTTCCTGGTGCTGCGAGGTGCTTATGGCTGCAGTAATGAGTATGTTGGCTTCAGGACTACAGTTCGTTTGAACCACTTTTAGTTTGTCTGAAAGGAATTCCAACAAGTCGATTTGTTACATATGGGCTGGGATGGGGTAGCAGTGGAATCTGGGGGCCCCTCCCTGTCCCTAGACTCGATAAGGCACAGACAGCTGCCTGCCAAGCTATCTCCCCATGTCTGCCAGTGATGGGAGGGCTTTTCCTCTGCAGAACTGGGAGGTAATTCAGTCTTCACACTGGATCAGACCTGTGCCGTGCCCAAGCAGAGGTGGCATGTTGTATTAAATTAATTTGCATTTTTTTTGTTATGCTGTATGAACTACTGTTTGGGGAGACTGGAATGAGACCACCTGGCATTCTTTGCTCTGGCACATTGGGGTGGGCAGGGGCTGAAGATATTTTTGACCAAAAGGCAGAGTATTTTCTCCCAGGTCTCACTCGCTTTCCCTATCACCCCTTTTACATGCAGCAGTCTCATGAAATGGATACCTGGAGGCCCAAACACCCTTCTAGCACAATAACCACCCCACAGGCACTGGTTACCCTTGCTACTTCAACCTCTTGGAAGAGCTATGGCTGTCAAAGGTTATTTTTCAAATGCTGCAGATCTAGCCCTGAAAAATCCAGAGTACACCAAAAATTTTTAGATCTGGCACATGGGTGCTGCAGCACTACCAATTACTTGTGACCTAAGTAAGGGTTAATTGGCATAAATAAATACTGAATGGGGTACAAGAAGGCAAGGTTAGGCTGTCCCAGCTGCGTGTGTGGAACACAGTGCAAATACTTGAGAGTTATGAAATGGAATTGTGTATGACTCTTCAGGAAGGCTCATCTGGTTACCCAAGACAAATTATTTAAGAAAATTGAACTGGAGTGAGCACAGACAAAGGGTTCTCTGGCAAAGACACTACTTGGGACTGTGCTTTCCAACAGAGATCATCCGATCACCTACTCTTCAAGGAAGGGACCTCACCTCAGCTTTTCCTCCACAATGCAAACTTTCAGGATCCGAAAAAGCCATAGATAATTGTCTCCAGGGTTCACAATTTTATGGAAAAAGTGAACTCATAGATGTCAATACAGCTACTAAAATGCTGGACCGGGAGTATTCAGTGCTATATGACATACAGTAGGAAACATATACAACTATCTGTTCTCTTTCAATCAGATGGTGAAAGCTAAAAAATAAATATGCTCTAATGAATAGCAGACAATATCAAACAATTAATTTAATCTCCTGTTGTGGTTTAACCCACCAGGCAGTTAAACACCACAGAACCATTCGCTCACTCCTCCCCAGTGGGACAATGGAGAGAATAAAAAAAAAGGTAAAACCTGTGTATTGAGATAAAGACAGTTTAACCAGACAGAAAGGAGTGGAAAATAATAATGATAAAAGAATATACAAAACAAGTGATGCACAATGCAATTGCTCAATACCTGCTGACCAATGCCCTGTCTGTCCCTGAGCAGCCAGTTGGCTCCCCCAGCCAGCTCCCTCCAGTTTTACTGTTCAGCATGATGTCATATGGCCTGGAATATTCCTTTGGCCAGTCGGGGTCAGCTGTCCTCACTGTGTCCCTTCCGAGCTTCTTGGGCACCCCCAGCCTCCTTGCTGGCAGGACAGTATGAGAAAGCTGAAAAAGTCCTTAATGTAAGCACTGCTCAGCAACAACTAAAACATCAGTGTGTTAGCCACACAATTCTCATCCTAAATCCAAAACACCACTTACTAGGAAGAAAACTAACTCTATCTTGGCCAAAGCCAAGACATCTTCAAAGTCAGTATTGAATAATAAGAAATACCTGCTATCAAGTCTATGTGACAATGAACAATGAGATCTTGTCTATAGAGTAACTATTACAGTAGCACTCAGTTGCTCTATTTCAAGGAAAGCTGTTGCCTGTTTAATTTTCTTTAAATTATGTATGTGCATATTTTGAATTAATATAATTTGTAAAGGATTGAAAGCCTAATTGCCTTTATCAAGCATTAAGGCTGCTGAGCTTTCTTTCAAGTTCTGCATACTCCCAGGCCATCACATCTGAAAATGAATCCTGTGAATAGTACTTCTAAAAATGTATGGTTTTAAGATAAACATTTTGAAAAGTACTGCTTTCTCAAACCACTGTTCTGTCATTTTAGAAGTGGTAAACTTACCAGTTGATCTCAGTCCTTAGCCCTGCAGCTCTTCTTGGCAACATCTCAAATAAAAAGGGTCTTCTCTTTAGGTGTGTCTATGCACCTCCACTTGATTGCAAAGAGATTTGTTTATGTGTATTGGTGGTTTTTTATATAAAATAAAACTTTTTCTATTAAATGTCTTTAGAAGACAAATTTTCCTCTTTTCCATGTCACAATTTTTTTTGGCCTTGAAGTATGCTAATGGTAAAAATCATAGAAGCAGAAAGCACAATCCTATGTCAAAACAGGACCAACCTGGTAAATTTACAAGCAGTGCAACTTTGTTATTTAAAAATATTTGGTCAAACCAAATTCTCACTAGTGAGTTACATCTACAGAGGGCAGAGATAAAAGTGGAGAAACAGGCAAACGGCAACTGCAAGAAGAACGCAGCAGAATAGGAAAACACTTGAAGGTCATACCACAGAAGGTATTGTCATGATGTTAACAACAGGTATGCCTTGTCATTTAAGGAAACAAGTCCTTTCTTAACTGCACATAGTGCCCTCAGTTTTCAGCACTGGGCAATGTCCTATAATCTTTCAAGCTACTTCTTTGAGATGACAGTGAATTGCCTTTGCTTTCTTGGGCAGCTCACAGATACAGACATTTCCCTTGTGATTCACAGGTATAAGAGCAAGTGGGAATGTCAATCTGGGTTGAGGGAGTTCTGTTCCCTGGCATTTTAATGTGGTTTTTTTTGTTTGGTTTGTTGGGTTTTTTTTGGGGGGGGGGGTTGGTTTGGTTTTTTTTTGTCAGTAATATTATATTTCATTGAGATTTGACCTTTCAGATCAGGAAATACATAAAAACTGAATGTATTAACTATGTCCAGCAAAACAACATTCAGATTTGAGGTGGCCAAGGCTCTTGTTAAAATGGGCTTACTGCCTTCTAGATTCACACAAGGCTACCAAAAAGTCTGTTAGGAACAAGAAACAAGGAGATAGTATTAACTTTCATTTTTTTCCTGGGCTCTGAAGATTTGGAAATAAAATGCTATTTATGATAAAATGCTTTTCTCAAGATAAAGGTGGCACACAGGAGGAATTACAATTTACTGCCTGTACGCTGCTGCCTTGTTACAGTCTCCAGAGGCTGAAGGTACAGGCAGACAAAACTACAGCAAGTGACCAAAAGAAACGTAATTCCCAACTATTCTGGAGAAACAGTTTATGACAGGCCAATAACTGCCTATTGCATTTTAAGCCATCCCACTGTGTTGTTTTATGCTTCTTGGTCATGACATTTCTGTGCTGGTGGTCTCAGCTGGAAGATTGAAACAAATAATAAGGGGTGCTCATACCCAGGAGGCAGAGGTGAGCATTCCTTGTTGCAGTATTTTAGGGGTGGTAACAGTTTACCTGGGGCTAGGGATGAAGCTCTACAATGACTCAGTGTCATGAAAAGCAAACCCATCAATTCTGGCTCAGGAAGTCCCTAAGCCACAGATTACTGTAGGCCATTAGAACACCATGGGGAAGTATTTCTAGAGCCTTGATGTATTATGTTCTACCATCACTCTTGGTGACAGGACGCAGGTTTGGATAAACCTTTGGCCTTGACTTAGTATGGTCATTCTTAGGTTCTTCTGTCCCTGCATTCACCGTTATTACCTCCAGAGAGTCCTTGGTGGAAATAACAGAACAATGTTGAAGAAACTGTTAGCACAAAGCTACCCTGCCTAGTTGAGTCTTGAGAGGACTGGCCACATTCAGGAAAAATTCCAAAATGCTAGATTGAATGGGATATATAAGTGGGATTTCCTGACTCAGTTTTTCAGTTGAATGTGTAAGTTGTTAAGGTGCTCCTTAAACATTGGTTTTGTTTCACAAATTTCAGCAGATATGACTATTCAAAACAGAAAATTTGTGGGGAAAACAAGCACCAAAGCAGTCCAAAGAGACAAAAAGGTTTGGCCTTTGAAAAGTCTAGCTCTTCTCTCCTGAGAAAACGTGTCACACTGGACTTTCTTGCTTGAGTAAACCTTAAGCAAGTATTTTACATGTTAAGGAAGCATTTCAGGGCATCTATCTTTTCTTCTGACATTCTGAACTTTAAAATAAAGGGGAATTCATCTCCATTTTTCTACCATCAGCAGCTGATGTGAATAGCTTGAGATTGCACCAGAGTGCCATAGAAATTGAGAGAACAGTAAACAACATATAGAGATCAGTGTAATCTATTGATTATAACTGACTGGTTACAGCTGTAGAAGACCTTTATTTTAATAGATGTCATCATTCTTCTGTGATCCTCACTTCAGACTGAAACAAGCCTTTTCAGTCCCAAAGTGATAGTGTCTCATTTTAATCATGCATGTAGTTCCAATAGGAATCATGAAGTTCTCTGTATTTTCTTCTGTATGTTACAGAAATTCTTTCCCGACTTGTTTTTGTCTTTAATAAATATTACTTGTTTCTCAGATTTTGCTCAGAGCCATTGGAAGTGAATGGCTCCACCACCACCACACCTCTGCTCCTGCTTCCCGCTACATTAAATCAAAGTGTGTAAAATGGTATAGCAATTTGCTCCTGGGACTGTGATCTTCGGTGTTGCCTTGGAGTGTAGATGAGCTGAGCATGACAGCTGGAAGAAGAAAGCATGAGATGGGATAAAGTCAAATGCTGCATAGGAGCCCAAAAGGAGCTGTAAAAATATGGTCACTTAAAAGTGCAAATCTGGTTTGTTTTCCAAGTATTAAAAACAGACATTGCCTTTGGCAGCACTTTGGAGAAATGTGTCTTAACAAATTTCCTGACTGAACCAAAGGATTATTCAACATTACTTAAAGACTTGAAGCTATGGCCTAAATAGTAATTAGCATACTTGTTATTGGCATTTACGCGTTTCTCTGCAGGAAGCAGATGTAACAGAAAATATGAAAGTGATAAAAGGCTTTGTTTTCCTTTCCACCAGTCCTGAAAGTCATTTGGGGATACTGTTTTTGTTTTCTATTTTACCATCATGTCATTCACTGTTCAGAGCTCTACTAACATTACTCATCCAAATACAGAGAAACAAAACTAGCCAGAGATCCAGGAGCATTTCAGTGCAGTTGGCATGGCAGAAAGCCATTGAGATGCTCTGTAATCCCAAGGAGATGTGCGCTGGTGGAAGCAATGAACCACACTCACATTTTTACTGGTGGTCATGGCTGGCATTCAGAGTATTTAGACTTTGGCAGTGATGAGTGGCCAGCCAAGGTGGCAGTGGAATTTGGAATCATCCGAGATCACCTCCAAGTTAACAATGCACTTCTGTTCCTTGAAGTGCCATGAATCTGAAATTCATGGCTTGCATGGTGATCAGCTTCCTTGAAGGAGGGAAACAAATCAGCCTTTTCCCATGATGCAGCGTTTTCTTGCATTATATGTGGTCTGTCCTATGGCACTTATTTTCAGACAGTGCTTCAGCCTGACATTCATCTTCTCAAATCCATACCATAGCTTAGACAGATGTCTCATGAGCCTTATCCAGAAATGCTGGAGGAGAAAACAAAGAAAGAAGAAAAAACTTGATTTGTAAAGGAATCTTCCAATCTTTATAGTCTCCACTTTAGAAAGTCTAAGGTAAGCAAATCATAAATGTTTTCAATTTAAAGAAGTAAATATCTTCTTAAATATTCTCACAGCAAGGATTAAGGAATTAATGAAATTCATTAAGAAAAAAGATTAGAAGAATTAAATAGCATCCAGCTTTGTGAAAAGCAGTGAAAAAAAGGGGTGTCCAGAGTATGATGGCCACTCCTTTAGAGGTTTCTGAAGACAATATAGGAGTGAAAACCAAATCTTATGGAAGGTGAGCTATACCAAAACATCTGCTTTCAGGGGAAAAGGTTATTTATCTATTTGACTTTGACATGCAAAATCAGACTCAAGACTTTCCCGTGCCTGATTCAGAGTAGATTTTTCAGGTGAAATTGATCTCAGCACAGGCAGAAAATAATGTCTTGCATCCTGGTACCAAAAACACTGAAAAAAAGTAGTGAGGGATAAAGACGGAGAGTGGGATTTACTTAATCCATTATAGACATTATATATATAGATATCTCTTATATCTATATATTATATATATAGATATCTCTTATATAATATATATATTATATATATAGACCTATAAGGTAGATGTCTTCATGTGAACTAGTGGCTCTCTTTATAGCCAGAAGTGGGTTTAGGAAAAGAGTAATGCAGGTGTTTCTGGGATGCAAGTCACTTGCCATAATTAGGTGTCTATGTTAGGATTTTTGTCTTAGGAACCATATCTACTCTTCAAAAGTGAGCTGGCACTGAGACTCCAGTGTTCATTTTCAATATGCAGTTCCATATCTGAAACGTGAATTTATTTCAAATCCTTTCTTATACCAGTTCATGAACAAAAAGGACTAGATTCTGAAATCTTCCTAAGATCTCATTCCCCTCCCCCCACAAGTAGAAAGAAGTTCACTACTTTAATTTCATTATGTGTTCCTCAGTCTGTGAAAGCACATACATAATTAATTCAGATGGAGACATCTGCTAAGCAAACATCTAAATTTAAGTCAATGTTTAATATCCACAGCTTCTCCTTCAAACCTCTGTAACAAAAATTTATGTTCCATGAATATTGTATTGAAGCCAATACCACTCCAAACAAGGCACCAATGAAAGGGCAAGATTTCGTCCAAGCTTCAGCTTCATGAACATTTTCCAACTATATTGCTTTGAAGAGATGTAATTCTATGAGTTGAAAAAACTCATCTGTGTCCTTCCCCTCAAAAAAACAGGAGTCACTGTCAGTTGAAATACAACATAGTGTATTCTATCACTTAGGGGAAGTATGATGTGTTGAGGTAGTGGGAGGAAAGCAGCTGTGTTGCTCGCTCTGTAGCATTTTACCTATCCTCATGGAAACACCTTTATGAAGGCTGAGTGTCTCCAGGGTTGGGAAAAGATATCAGGCTAGTGCAGAGTGGTTTAAACAAATATAAGACACAGTCCTGCAGTAACTGTCTGCTTTGCTACTGCTTACCTACTTCTTCTTCAGTTATGAAGTAAGAGACAGAACATGCTACACCTGTTATTTTATTGCCTTTGCAAGTGATATTTTTTCTGTTTGGTAAAAATGTGTGCTATTGTTTATCTTTAAATTCCTCTGCCAGGGTGACATCATGCTCTGCACATTATGAGAAAAAATACTGCAGGGAGGTTTTGTTTTTTTCTTACTTTTCAGAGAATGTAGTGTTGCAACTACTGGCAAGTTGCATACACAAACAGTGAATGGATGCTACCACATTTAACTCCTCTTTGGACCTTTAATATTCACACAGTAAGATTTTTCCTCTTTTCAGCCCCCGCCCCCCCCCCCCCCCCCCTTTTTTTCTTAAAAGATAGTGTTTGTGCAAGGTGCCAGGCAGCTACCAATGTGTTTTCTGCTCAAAATCTCAGCACCTAGAATATAATCTTTTCATGTGTATACTACCAAGCCCCTAGATTTCTCTGATTTGGCCTCAGGGAACAAATAAATTTGAGGTCTTTAGCTCATAACTCATAATTCATTCTCCTATCCATCTACTCCCTACGGTTGCCTTGGCCTGCTCCCTCTATTCTGGGTACTTCCTCCTGCCTCTGGCTCCCTACAGTTCCATCTGGCTTTTTCTCTTGCCCCTCAGTGTGCATTATCAGCTTTCCCCTCATTCCAAAACTTGACATCAAAGTTACTTTGTTGAGGGTTGCTTTCTAATTTTAATGTGGACTTGAAAACCATGTGACTTTTACTCTGAGTGGCTTTTATTCGTATCAATGAATATGAAGGACTGAGGAATGAAGGACTGGAAATATTTGGGGCTTTTTTTCTCTGTAATTTGTTGTAATGTAGTCACTGAGCATCACAGATTTTGACCTGGGTTGGTCCTCATGGCTCATTTAGGCATTTAGGAAGGGAAGTGTTTTCCATCTTAGATGCTAACATTCCCTCTGTTTGTTTACCTGGGTCAACCTGTAATCTGTTGGGATTATTTCAAGATTATAATAAAGTCTTTAGGAGTCTGTGCTCCACCTTGTGTGAGCTCAGCTCAAGAAGGTTTCATTCACATGACACACCAAAGTGTATACAAAAGAGACAAATCCCTGAGGCACCTGAAAGGAGAAACTGATAGAGATAGGGCCAGTCACACAAACAGCATCTCAGACTTGGTTTCATCCTTCACTGTTGTGATGTCTTCAGCGTTTAGGAAACAAGCAGTAAAAACCCTGAGGTTTCTATAGAAATTTGACAGAGGCTGCTCCCCCTTGCCCACTCTGAGATCAGTTAGCTGTTGTTTTTCAGAGAAGTGACTGAATAGACACAGACCAAGGGAGGAAAAATGCTCCTCTGTGTTCTGATGCCTGTATCTTACCATTTTAAGAAAAGCTTTAGAAAGAAACTTAATAGGTTGGAACAAGCAACCAGATCTTGCAATCCGCTCCACAGTCAGTAAGACCCTGTGTAGGCCCAAGAGGCTAGGGAGGGAACCTCTAATGACCTGGCTGCAGACCAAGATCAAAATACGTTTACCTTTTATTTCATGTGATTTAAACCTAATGAGATGTTTTAGAGATGGTGTTGAACCAAAACATTGGCTCTGTGCCCCATTTAAACATACAAAGAATCAGAATCTAAACTCAGAATTAAGCTCTGAAATTTATGGCTATTTTTTATTGGTATCCTGGAGAGGACAAAAACCCCAGCTATAAACCACTGAGCGCTAGAGGAGAGCTATCTCCCAGATCAAGGCCTTGACTTTGCATCTTGCATGTAGCTCAAAGTTTGCTTGCTCATTTCCCATGAGAGTCATCTTTGGCTTTGTCTGTAATGGTAAATGAAAGGTGCTCCAGATAGTTCTTTGGCACTGAGCCCAACCAACATGTGGAGTCTATGTTCACATCATTAACCGTTCTTGCCCTCCAGAACAGAATGGCTGCATCCCGAACTGTCCATTTGAAATGGTGCTTGGCCAGCTGTGGGGGTGCTTGTACAGCCCACCCTTGGAAAAGAGCCTGGATGACCCCACCTGCTAAGATAAGCACGTGGCTGTAAACATCATGTGCAGATTGAATACACAAAACCACCCCAAAACTCATTGTGTTAAAGAGGAAGATGACCATAAACCAGAGCAAACAGTAACCAAGGAATTGCAAAGAGGAATTTGAAACAAAGAAAGAATCTGCTTGAAAGGAAATATAAAAAAGGGATCTCAGTTTGTAACAGGGGTGGAGATCTTGACGTGAAAACAGCTGTAGCCAAAACTTGATATGCCATCTTCGGAGACACCCTGCAGCACCCTGACCTCAGGCTCCCCACGGAACAGCCAGCAGGCAGCGAGTGGGCAGGCAGTGAGTGGGCAGGCAGTGTGGGACCCCCGCCCGGGCACGCGCCCTCACCTGCTGGGGCAGCAGCGGTGGCAGGGAGCAGCAGGGGTGGGTGCACAGCTGGAGGTGCCCCGTGGCCAAGCATGTGTGCATTTGCATGCACATGTGAGTTTAAAGCTTCTTGGGATTAGGCCTGGAAGGTCTGAGGTGTTGAGAGGTTTGGAGGTGTTTATTAACATTTTAAAAATGTCTAGCACTCTGATTTATCTGTTGTATTGCGGATGTTGATCCTGAACGTGTAGTTCACTGATAGGTGGTTAATTGCTACCACAAACAACAACCCACTGCAATCCTGATTTGACTTAAACTCTGAACTGTGACAACTTGTGCTAACCCTTGAACTGTGTGTGAGTGCTGCCTGCAGGAGTGCCAGGCTGTCCCAGTAGAACAGGGCCAGGGACCTTTCTAACCCTTCTAAGAGTATGGACAATCAAATCGCAGTGCCCAGGAACATTTACTGGCCTTACTTAACTTACCAGTGTGGGTGTAGCCTACATTTTTCTCATGAGAGGGCCAGCAACCTATCTGCAACACGTACTTCATCTGCTCTCTTGGAGATGTTCTCCCACTAAATTCTGGGAAATGAGCAGTGCCTGTAAAGGTAACATAAGAACTTCTACGGATATAAGAAAACCTGGAGCACCTTTTTGTTTATGTGAAATGTAGCAACTGTGGGGGAAATCAGCCCACAGTCAGTGAGTAAGCAGTTTGAGAGATTTATATACACTGGTCCTTCATCCTTCCATCCTCACCAGATCTTTATGGTTTTTTACATATTTTTACATTAAAATTATAAGTGCCAGTTTGGATCCATCTGGTATTATGGTGGCTAGAAGTCCACATCTATAACTCCACAAGATTTTGTTTCCAATCCTTGCCCAGTCTCTGCATGGGGATGCAATCTGACAGCAGCAATACAAAGCCCCTGTAACACGGTTAAGAGCAATTTTAATGCAAATTACTCATGGGGAGAGCCAGCTTACCTTGCTTTGGCATGTAGTTCAGTGTGTAGTGAGGTGATGGTAGAAAAGAAATTGCCTTACTCTGCTAATGAGGGAGGAGGCAGCATCTTGGAAAGCCCCCAGAAGAAGACCAGGTACTCAGTTTGGGTGTAGGGGCAGGCAGACAGGGTCTTCCCTGTGGGACCCTCAGAGGTGCTTTCCCTCCACTGGGCAGGCAGTGGTCCTTGACTAGCTTCCTGAAACATCAGTACAAGTTCATTGCAGGCAGACTGGTTCTCAGCCAGTGATTCCTTTGGGCCTGATCTAACACCTAGTAAAGAAATTGGAAATTATCCCACTTGTTCTACTGAGTTTCACAGGCTTCTTTTACACCTGCCTGTCTCCCTTTCTTCTCTCTTGTGATTAATATAGAGTGCACAAGAGGAGGAAACATTTAAATACAAACATTCTCACATGAAGACCAGTATTTTCTTTTTTTTGGGAGGGGCAGAGACAGCAAGATGCCTTTTCAGACTACTTCAGTGACAATTGCTTGCTCTTCAGCCCCATCTATGGAGTACAGGGGTGTGCAGAAATCCCCAGGCTGGCTCTGAGAGAAATATTTGGACTCATAATGGACTAATATTTGTGGTTTCTTTAATTGCACATGATTTACAGTAACAGCCATAAAGCGTAGAACAACAGTCGTAAAGTGTAACACAATACTTTAAATCTGGGCATTCTCAGCAGAGACTCAGTGCAGTCTAGGAGAAACAGGTAGAATAAAAAACATACCTTGTGTATACTTTATTGCTGTTCTGTGGCAGGTAAGGCTGCAGTAAGATTCCTCTATCGATCAGGAAAATACAAAAAAATAGGTTCTCAAAATTCTGACTTATTAACTAATGCAAAAAATAGTAGTGCTGAGGTGAAACCACTTCACATGTTATCAGTGACTGTATCGTTAGGTCTGCTTTGGTCTATAGCCTGACCTAAATTCTTTCCACTTGTTGTCTTTATAAATTTAAGGCCAGCTCGACAAGGGGATTTAGGCACGACATCACCACACCTAACCTGCTGTCTGCATCCAGACCCTTGAAGTAGCTACTCACCTAATGGCCACTGAGGAGCACAGCTCCCACTTAAATTAACAAGTTAGGCTCCTGAACAGCTTTCTAATGCATACGTTTCAGTGCCACTGGTGATCCTGCTGTAACTTGCAGAGAAGGAGTGCAAGTCAGACGATACACCATGACAATAAAGTCACAGCTAATTCGTGAAGTGATATCATCCTTAAAAAATAATAGTTAACAAATGTTTTGGGCTGTGTCTGAAAAGAAGTTGGACGTTTCCTCATATGGTGAATGGGGGAATTAGAGCTTCATCTGGGATTCACAATGAGCCACTAACTGAGTGGGGACATGCCTACACCATTTATTTGGAAATGCTGACATCTCTGCTATTGAGCAGGCTAGGCACTCTTCCTCAGTCTATGTGGGGCTTAATTTAATAACACAAGACTTCTTTTTAAACCAAGGTATCAAAATCACCTCATTTAGCAGTAAGTGGTTGTCTCACTCTTTTTGTTTAAATTATGGCCTGTGGTGGTGGCACTCATGTTTCATTAGTCTGCATAAAAATCCCTGCTCCCTGGACTATTCCTGTACTTTAGCAAGTGATCATCTACTAAAAAATGCATCAGAAGTCCAGATCACAGTGACCAGGATCGAGTTTGTCCCTCTAGCTGCATGGCTTTTCCACTATGCAACATAGCCAGACTTGTCTCTCTGGAGCATGACTCCTACACTCTTGTGTGAGCCTACACAGTGGCTCAGCTGTAGCAATAAGGCAGTACTGCCTTAAAAATGGGATATAAACTCCATGGGTTCAATCTCAGAAAGCTCGGGAGAGATTAGAGCCCAGGTTTTCCCTTCGACCACTAGAATCATGAGCAAAAGGTATCTTTGCCTGTTTCTTTTAAAAAGGAAGATTGGTAGTGGTGACTCACTTTCAGGGAAAAAGAGAGACATCCAGCGCTGATGTGGACAGCAAAGCTTTGGAGAAGTGCAGGTGCCTAGACTTGACTTTAAGTAGCATGTAAATTTTCTGGATCTTCCCCCCCCCACACACTTTACAACCTTTTATGAACTAGTTTGGAGTCTTATATGCATAAACTGGTATTATTGGTATCATATGCCCATCCTCAAGGCATTTTAGTGTTCGGAAGTTTGGAACTTACGCATCTTGCCTTAAATTACACAGGAAGGTCTGTGGAAGAGAGAGGATATGGAGCTCTGCAGGTCCTGCAGATTTACCTAACTACTTACCTGTTCTGGCTTCTTATTCAGCTGAAGCAGAGGAGAACTTGCATATTTATTAGAATTTAAAATTCTGTAGCATTGTCTTTCCTGGATTTCTGGGTTTGTGGGTTGGTAACGCAGTAACCATTTGCAAATGTCTATTCATTCTACTTTCAGAAAAGAGAAATAACTGACTGTAGGTGTCTGGCCAATTTTATTTGATTTGAGTTCAGAGATCCATCTCCTAGATATTTGGCTTGGCAAAGCTTAGCAAGCACTGTCATCTCCAGCTTAGAACCACACCACAGTTCCCCTCAAAACCTTGGAAAGTTGTATGGTACAACTCCATCAAAACAGAACTTTTCTTCCCTCCTCCCCCAGCTCGTGATTCTCCTTCTAGGAGTTCAGCTGCCTGTGATCCCAGGCTTAGTTTTGATACAGCCCAGCTGTGCAACCTTAGCTCAAACTTTAGAGAAAATGTTGTTATGAGAAAGAGCTGTGAGAAAATACGTAGACTAGATTCAACCAAATTAAAAGGTAAAATTGGAGGTAGAGGTAAGATCATTGGGACAGGTACAAGTAACACTGAAGGATTCAAGAAGAAAATCACTGACAAGAAAAATTATAAAATCTTACAGGAGAAGACAGTGAGCTGGAAGGTGGCAACTCAGTGACACCAAGGACCAGCCTGTTCCCATGAGCAGCAGCAAAGGCTGATGCTTTCCACCTGACAGATGCCTGCCTGGCCAGCAGTGTCCTGCTGGGTGTCTTATTGGGGGTGGGGTAGTGAGCATGTTACTGCTTAGCCTAGTAGCTAATGCTTTGTTCCTTACCTCCTAGCTATCTATTGTGTGTGCTCTCCAACACATAATTGCCTTGTGGTTTTTTTTGTTGGGTATACCCTATTTGCAGAGTTTGTCTCTTCATACACAGTAAAAGTTGCCTGAATAAAGAGAACCAAGGGGCAGAATAACAACCTGTAAAACCATGGCTTTGTACTGCTGTACCCTGACAGGGTAATATAATATTACACAGGGCACAGTTAAATCATTAAGGGTATTTTTATATTGCATGGTTTTCTTCCCAGTAACTATTACACTTGAGATGTGCTAGTTAACAGTGGGTTAGGAATCTACAGCTGCCTAACTGGAGACACATGCCAGTCTAACTCTGTAACACAAGGAGTGGGAAGTGTCCCAGAGTAGCTCAGTGTTTGAAAAGAAAAAAATTAGGACCAGCACAGCTTTCTCACAGGCAAAACGTACACAGACTTAGCAAAGGAAAGAGGTTGTTGAGACACATTCTCACTTTACTTTTGCTAGCACGGGTAGTGAAGAACAGAAGGCTAAGGCACAACACTGCTAGTGCGGTGTGTGACTGCAGATACCCCTAACACTGGCAACTGAAATATTTTTTGCATGTTTAAACACCAACTTCCACATTACTCTCTGCCGAACACTGCTGCTACTTAAGGTCTGCGTAAGGTAGCTCAGCACTTCTCAACTCTGGGCATAAAACCTAAGAGGGAAAAATCCTGATATAACAAGAATTATTTACAGAAGAATGGCAAAGTTTTAAAATTTCAGAGTGCCTAAAAATTAGGAATCAAAACTTTTGCAGTGATTGTGAAATTCTATTTCATTTTGCTGTAGTGGGTAAGAAACAGCATAAAGTAACTTTAATAGTCTGTTAAAAAAGGCAACTTGTGATTATTGGCATGTATAAAGTTGTCAAAATGTTCTCTCTCTTGATATAGTGTCAGCAGCTTTTGGATCTTTGTAAATATTCTGCCTTCCTCAGCTGTTTATTCCTGTATTTATTTGAGAGTACTTCCTCTGAGTATAACTCTAGCTATCTGAAGTAGAAGATGGCGAAGTAGAATACTCTAGAAACTGCATATTAATGTATCATGCCTTTTATTTATAAACTCTAGGCTTCTTCAAATTTTTCTTTTACTCCTGTATAAATGTGAACTTTTCAACTTGGATAGTCTCGCAAAGCATTAAAAAAAAGTACAAAAATTGCCAGTAGAAACATATATCTAAAAGTCATTCATGTTCTGGCATATAAAGTTATTTTATAATGGTTACTTTATATTGTTCCCTTTTTTTTGCTTTCTTCTCTTTCTTTCTTTCTTTCTTTCTTTCTTTCTTTCTTTCTTTCTTTCTTTCTTTCTTTCTTTCCTTCTTTCTTTCTTTCCTTCTTTCTTTCTTTCTTTCTTTCTTTCTTACATTCAACTGATTACGTCCATGGAAACTAGCCCTAATTGTAGCTTTACAGGCAGGCCATGTTTTCCATCATTGGCACATACTGATGTAACTCACTGGGGAGTAGCACAGGACTGAGCTGCTGTTTTCTGTTATGCTGCAAATCAGAACAAGATTGGTATTTCTGATTAATCATTTTTGCAAGTGGCCTACCAATTCCCTGCCAGATTATCATGTAATAAATAAAAATATCACCAAAGAACCTAGGCTCAGCACTGATAAAAAAAAAAAAAAAAAAAAAAAAAAGGATAGTTTTTCAAGGAAGGTGTTTCTAAGTTTGCACTTAGCATAGTGGTCATCATGACTAATGTTCATTTTACCCATAAAAAGCCTGAGCATTCTTCCTGTAGGTGTTGAGACACATATATCATCCTTTCTTTCACCCTTGGTGCAGGGCCATGATGTGGAATCCATGACACCTCTATGAAGGCTGCTACAGTGATGCATGGACCATACCAGTGGTGCAAGGATGCTTCCAAACCCTGTTCTGCTAGATGTCTTTGTGATGGCTGTAAGATTTGGGAAAGCTAGGACACTGCTAACCAAAGAGCCTGGGAAAGTCTTTATCACCAGCAAGGCACCATTGAGACCTTCAGGGATGCTGGAGAATGCACCAGCAGAAACCTGGCAGAGGGGCAGCAGCAAAGAGCACTCCCTAGACCCGCTGGCCATGGCTGCCCCCTCACCGGCCTGGGGAGCACTTCTCTTTCCACTGCGAGAGGGGGAAGGTGGGCAGCCTGTACACACAGGTCCCTCACCCCAGCTCCGGGTAGGGGAGAGAAGGTTCTGAGTGAGCTTCCCTCTCCTGACCAGCCAGGCAGCCACCTACCACAGAGAGGGATGCCAAGGAAGGTGAGCCAAGCCACCTGCTTGGGAGCCAGTGCTTGCTCCGCAGCTGCTGTGGCTCGGGATGCTGCTGGCCCCTGCACAGCCCCCTGCCGTGCTGGGTGGGAGGGTGAGGGAGGTTTCATCTGCAGCTGGCCTTGGGGAGACCTTGACAATGCCACAGTCAACAGTACTGGGTGGATGCCGAGGTCAGTCTCTAATGACTGCTGCTATTCCTTTCCACTGTAGTCCCTGTTTTGACTGTGGCCTGCATTAATCCCAATTTATTTCTTTAAAGCCAAAGGTCCTTGGAAGAAGACAATACATGTCTCTTAAGGCGAGGGAAATCCAAGCCCTTGTGAGTCGGTGTAAGAATTGAATCAGCTGGAGTACGAGGATCTCAGATGGCGTGCCGATGAGCATGCTGTGCCCAAGCAGATAAGGTGAGGCTGCTGTCAATACAGTTTTGATCTCTGGCCTTTTCCAACCCACTCTCTTCAGGAACAGATTTATGGAGGGGTAAACTGAAGTGTAAAGCTTCTGTTGTGAAACTCTAATGTACTTTCCTGCAGTTTTCATAGTATGAAAAAAGACACCATTTTGATTAGCAATTACCTCTTGGGTCCATCCATCATGTACTTGTCCTTGGCTGAAGTTTTTGCTGACTTTAAGTACTTTTTTTAAAACATCCATGAGTTTTAAAAAAAGGGTTTTTTCCACTTTTAGCCTCTGAGTTTTTGAGGTTCTTCTATGTATTCTGTGGCAACTCACGAATTCCAAGAACCAAAAGGTGTATTAAAATGCATTTGCATTTCTTGTTTTTTTATTCTGTTACATTGGATGGTGTTAAACTGACAGACAATCTGGAAATATAATGTCACAACACTGGGCACTGAAAGTGAGCTGTCACAAGCCACCAGAGCTCAGGGACATTTGCTCTAATGACACCACTCATTCAATCACGTTTTAGCAGCTTCCCAGCAGGAAGCACTGATTTGTTTAACTCTTTTAAGCTTACATAAGAAAGGTAAATAATATGTCTACCCAATATAGGACAACCACCCCAAAGTAAGTTTGACATTGGCCAATAATCACTCTAACATTTTTGTGGCTTTAGCAGCTTTGGAGCCTGTTGAATGGCACAATGGGGAGAAAAAGGAGGGCAAGAGAACGGACGTCTGCTTGTTGCTTTAGCCTGTTTGAGATCAATTATTAGGAAGGACAGCCAACACTCAGGCTAAACACTAACAGATGTGGTACTGAGTGTGCCATTCAGATGCTGGTGTTTGCTGTGGAGTGGTAGGAAGTGGCAGCAGTGGGTGGCAATGGGAGTTGGTGCCTGGGCAGCTAGTGGCTGGGATGGCACGGCCCCAGCTTCCCGCAGAAATCCTGCCCTACAGTGGGGCTGACACTGTGTCTAAGGACTTGCTTTAGTCTTTTCACCTGATTTCTGCCAGGAAATGTCTTGTTACCAGGTACATCTTTGACAGTAACTCTGGCCAGGAGGCAGGAGAAAGGTCATTGGGGCACATAGGCAGCTCCAAAAATTGCTCTGTTGGGCAGGAGCTAGTATAGACCAGCCATCAAAGCTATAAGGGCTGAAAAGAGAGGCCTTCCTCAGCTCATTGAACTCACCCAGGATGTGAGGAAGCAATAACTTCACCATTTACATGTGTAGGAAGGGTTTTCACAAAGTCACTGTTGGGTTTTGGTGTAAGATGGGTCTGGTTTACATCAAGTGTGGGTCTGGGATGTGCTGGGCGTCTGTATGGTGAGACAAAAACAGGCTGCCAGCTTCACCTTGCAGACATCTGCCAATTGTTTTCCATCAAGACTGTTTTTCAGCTTCTTGGCATGTAAACTAAAATGACATAGCAGTGTGTTGAAACCTGACAAAGCCATAACAAACTGGTTGAATGCCTTGTGGTGTTAAAAGCTTCAATAAGTGGGACAAAAACGTTTTCAACACAAAACCTAATATTGTGCAGTGATGTAGGAGGTCAGTCAAGGAGTGCAAAGAACAATAGCAAAGACCCACAATGGGAGATGAAATTCACTTATAAGCCGACCACAAGCCAAAGTTTGCTCAGAAAAAAACCACGCCTGAACACATTTGATGAATGAAGGCATTCTTATCGCAAGCAGGTTGAGTAAAAGAACGGAAGATGGCCTGTTGGCCAAGATACTGTGCATCCCCTCCCATGTGCCTGCCTTGAAAAGGCATTGGTGTGAACCCTGATTCATGGAGGGTAAAGAAAGGTGTCAGCCAGTGGCTCAAGTTTTTACCAGAACCACACTCAAGGGACTCATCTTCCTGTGTACAAAGCATGAGAAGTTTCTGACACGGATTATCACTGACTTTTTACTATTTTTTTTAATAGACAACTCAGTTTGATGCAGAAAGAAATGTCATGACTTCTTCTCAACCTCAACACTGACTGAAGACTGGTTATATTCTGCCCTGTACTCTTCCTGGGATGAAGAGTCTTTTCATTAAAAAGTTTAATATTAAACATCTGTTCTTCATCTGCTGTGTCTTCTCACCTTTATTTTTGGGGTCTGAAAAACTGGACCATTGCACTTTTCTTTCTTTTTGCCTGTTTTGACTGGTCAAAGTCATGTTCCTAGGATCAAATCATTGGAAGCTGGATTTCCCATCTGTCACTCTGGTTTCTTGCCTGCCAGTTGAGACAGGACGGAACTGTAGCCAAAACTCTCCTGAAGCCAAAGCAACTACATTTTTGAATGATTGCTCACAGTTTGATGAATTTCATAGCTCTTAGGAAAAAAAACAACTTTCCAGTGGACTGGTGGGAGAAGCCCTGGAGTATCTTGTCTGGGGAAGCTGTGGACAGTTCACCAGCAGCAGTCTGTAGGTGCAAGTTAGACAGACGTCTGTCAGGAATGACATAGGCAGGGTTACCTGAGGGTTTGGGGATGGCCCGGAGACCTCCAGACGTCTCTGAACAGCCCGATGGAGAGTCAGAGCCTGCCACATCTCACAGAGAAGAGGCTGCGTGTCACTATGGCTATAGCTCATTAGCTTGATGCTCTACTTATACAGAGGTGAACTTACGAACTTTTTATTTTATGGACATCTTGACAGCGCTGAACAGAAGGTTTTTGGCTTCTCCTTACAGTGTGACAGATTTTGCTGAAGAGACCACAAGAATTGGAGAGGTAGCCTCTATTCCAAGTCCAAGTTTAAGCTGCTCTGAAAACATCTGGTTTTGCTTGACTTTTGCAGGTGGGAATGTCATTCCTAGTACTTTTGTGAAGCTGCTAACATCGAGTTTGAAATAAATTTAATGTTAGAAACACAAATAAAGAACTCATAGGCTTTAATGCAATATAAGCCCCTCGGGTGCCTCCCATCTAGGTCCGTTTGTCAAGGGCACAATTATCAGAGCCATTCCTAGCCTGAATTTTATCATGGGGCAAAGTAAAACTACAAACTCCATCTTTACAGTGAAAAGGCATCAGATTCAACCCTGTGACTGTTACATAGCAATAATGACAGCAGGGCCAAAAAGCTATTTTCCAAATGCTATTCCAGGGTTCCCTGCCCTTGGTATTGTGTTCACCAAGTCAGCTGGGCTTTAAGGGTGCTTGCCCTTTTTTATGGTCATAGCCTCCCATGACTTGGCCAGACCTGAAAGTGGGTCTCAGTGACTATAGAAAACAAAAAGTAATGCTTCTTCGTGGCCACCACTCAGGCATGGGTTTATCTGTGCATGTGCAGGAGAGCTGGCAGGGATGGGGACAACCCTAAAGCCTTCTCTCCTCGGCAGTGCTGCCTGGGTAGGAACAGACTCTGTGCGATATGACTAAACCCAGCCACTTGCACAGGCTCTTCTAACAGGCCTATGTATTTCAAATACCAGCCTTTGTGGATTTTGGATTTCTTATTTAGACCTTTTTATTTCTCTGCCCCACATTAAACAATCTAGAATATGTTCATTATTATATCACATGCATCACCTGCAGTTGTAAAATGCTGGTAAACCACTGCAACAGGGGCTGAAAAGGCCACAGGTGAATGCCATTTAGAATTACAAATGGGTTTGACTGGGATGAGCTTCACATTTAACTGTTTTATCTTACTTCCTCTCCCTCATGCTGTGAAAATAGAGAGAAACCTGAGTTGCAGAGCTGGCTCCAGACAACATGTCCAAAATTGAGCTAGCTGGAAGCAGGGTTTTTGCATTGGTTTTTGAACAGCTGATATAAATCAGGAGACATCCACTGATTTCGAAACTTCTGCTATTGGTTTATGCCGACTGAACTCTGCCCCATTTTGCATCTTGCCATCCTTCATCACAGTAGGTGGCAAGCACACGAGGCACACACTTTTTTGTTTTAGCCACTCCCAAAAATAGGCCCATTGCCTTAAGGCAATCATGTGAATTTAGGAAATGTTTTTGGAATAGAAATTCATTTGGGAGAGGGAAATAATTCAATAAAAAGGGTGAGTGCATGGATAAAACTTCTCTGTGTTCAGGAGCAAGGTCCTTAAGAGCACGTCTCAGTGTAGCAGCCAGGGCCATGATGCTTATACCATACAAGCTGCCTAAATATTTTTGATTTCTGCTCAGCATTGTTACATTAAGACTTATGAAAAATTAATGAGATCTTTTAATTCTTGTTTTTAAATGCCATTGAAAAGAGAATTACATTTTCTGACAATGACAGAAGACTAGATAAATGATTCATTCTTTCTGCTAAGTTAAAGAGTGTTAACTGCTACAGCGGCTTAACAAGGATTCTCTGTTACTTTAAAATATGTTGTATGTATCCAGTTTTCTGCATTTCTGAACAACTGGTTAGTTAAACATCTCTTTCTTGTTTTTCATGATCAGACATACTGCCTTGTACCTTGCTCTGTTACTTAAAACAACTGGATTTTGGACAAAACTTTAACGAATCCCTGCAAAATCTCTCATACGATGGAAACTTATATTCCACATGATTACCTTAGATATTTTCAGTTACAAGGTATTATTTTAACTGTAAGAGATCATATAGTAAATTAGTCACAGAGCAGAGTACTGAATGCATCATTATTTCCTAAATTTGTCTAAGAAAGAGTTTTCTTGCCCTGCTAGGTTATATGATACTGCAGGCTATTTTTACATCCCAAATCAGAATGAAAAGTCAAATATTTTTGTATCTGAAGAACCCAAAATATGTTCTGACCTGAGTCAAACCATTACTTTTGGTCTAAATTCACATAACCAACTGAAAAGTTCTTAGGGTCCAGAAAATATTTTTTTACTTAGGAAAATATAAAAACAAAACTGTTGAAAGAATTAGAATGTAATAATAATAATAATAATAACAACAACAATAACAATAACAATAATAATAATAATATGATGATGATGATGTTACTGTTGTTATTATTATAGGTTCAAGATTCACAAATGCCTGTGTTTTCCTTTTGGCGGCTTTGGTTTTAATTGCCAGGCTTATACCAATTGAATGAGAAGTTTCCTACAAAACATGTATTTGATGCCTAGTTTTACATCTGTGATCTATCCCCCTGTTCCCAGGATTAAACAGCCTCAAGTTTCAGTTACAAAACTAATACAACTCTTTTTTCTCAGTTCTTTAGCAATACAAGCCCACTTGCGACAGTGATGTGCTGGATGCCCCAGCCCTGTAACTCACACACTGATTGGGGCTGCTTGCACAAAGCATAGCTATGCAGGAATTGGTTCATTGAATGCATATCAAAAGCATTTGCCACAAAGATGAAGGATCTGTAGTTCATTCATTGGGCAACTGGTTTCCGTCTCTTTCCTTCACTTGCATTCATGTTAAACACTAATCTCTTTTGTTGGACTCCCCATTTTTGTTTTTTATTTTTTACATATCCTATGCATCTATGCATTTTCCCTGGCACAAGCCCAGTGCTAAAAGGTATCATACTTTTCTTTTAATCTCATAAGAATTTTATTTAACAGTTATGCTAAACCATATAGAGAGAATAATAAGTTAATCTTCCCAGAATTTAGCCAAAAGACCTAACTAAATAAAACATTTTCTGAAAAAGAAATGTGTCTAACCCACACACCTAGCTGCACATGTCTAGTTTCATAAGTCATCTGCTTTTCCAGTCATTTAAGAATTCATCATGGAGGGAGTTTCTCCCTTAGATGAATACTCTGAGGTAAATGCAATATGAAAAGCAGAAAAAGTCAAACTTCTACAGAGCTGTAGCTTTGAAAGTGTTGGGCTCTTGTAGAGGAAACTGCAGTGCTACAAAAAGGTTACAGTCCTTTATGGGGCTAGCTACACTTTCTTCAACAGATCTGCCCCAGGGATCTGCTTGGCTGATGACTTATGCTTTCCATGTAGATAGCACAAACCCTGCAGTTATTTTTGTCAGCAATTCAGATCATACTGGCACAAGATTTCAGCCTCATGGGAGGAAAGGAAAGGTTGCTGCTGAGCTGGAGACCCTTACCAAGAAGTTACTGATAAGATGGAAGGACCCATTGCTTTCAAGCAAGGTAGTACTCTCCCAGGAAATAGCAAGGGTCTAGGCCTACAAACGCATTTTTTTCATTTCTCAAAAAATCATTATTCACTGGACTAATCACATTAAAGTCAAGTCTGATGGAGACTTTTACTTTAGAGTTCACGTTTAACCTTTGCTCCCTGCAGGTATGTAGCCAAGCCCAGCCAGTCCATCTGGAAGCCTCAGTGTGTGTCTCTGTTTCATCCATGCAGGGGGGCCACTGCAGGGACTGGCTGATCATGGCTTGGTTTAGGTTTATCTAGATTATCAGAATAAAATTACATTTATTCCCTATTTTTATCAACAGCTTCACTTACTGCCCTGTACTGAAAGATCTAGGTACCTAAACAGTGTAAGTTGCAGTAGCCCTCATGTTGGCAGGGAAGTGGAGGATAGCCAAAGCAGCCAGCAAGAAACATCAAGGGGAGATATGTGTTCAGTCCCTGGGCCAGATACAGTCTAGGGTGAAAAAAACATGGCTGTTTCCAAATGGGCTCCAAAGCATGGCTTCTTTCCTGGGGTCAGATATCTAAAGCACAGGAGTCCTTTCTTGCTAAGATTGAGGGGGATAAATATTGTCTGTATTTGCTGTAGGCAACTACTTAGGGGTGCTTGTCTGAGAAGCGAGATATGGAGATCAAGTGGTTGATTGAAGTGGAGAAGGGAAAGTACGTCTTCAGCCTCCATGGTATTCCACCCTGCTAGTTTAGTCACCAGGAGATAAAGTAGTCTGAGGAGAGGGTGTCTCTGCTTCTCCGAAATGGATGTTGTTGTCCTTTGTATAAGTAATTGGATATTGTCTAGACCAAGGACCTAAGCCCCACTCAACTCTTCCATGTTGTCATAGTTCTGCAATGCAAATAAAAACTTACAAAAAAAAAAAAAGAAGGCTTACTGATGTTATGTTACAATGAGGTATTTTACTATGAATTAAGAGGCATGAGGTAATCCAACTGCAAATATGCTCCTGGGCAGTTAAAATCACAAAGTAGGTGACAGAAAGCCATGCTACTTGGGAGGACGACTGTTTTGCACTCTGTGGGCTGGGGAAGCTGATGTCGCTTAATAATGAGTGAACTTTTTGGCCAAGGAGAGGAGAGTACTGTATTTCCACCCTGAGAAGACCAAAGTGTTAAATCTCACTGTTTCAAATGACGAAACCAGATCAATTGTGAGGAGAGGCTGTAATTCAAACCACTGTGAAGAAGTAATATCTCAGCCTAGAATAAGCAAATAGCAAGTTAGAGAGTTCTTAAATTAGATATTTCAGTCTGAGTAGTCTTAGTGAACTTCATCCTAGAATACTTAAAGAATTCTTTAGCAATCTCAGAAGCATTAGCAGTTACATTTAAGAAATAGTGGAGGAGATACAGCGTACTGAAAAGCTAGAAAATGTCATGCTTAATTTTTAAAAACAAAAGGGAAGGGATAGATTATTCAGTTTAGTTTAAGTATCTGGGAAATACTGGAAATAATGAGCAGACATGTTTTTGCAGGGTAAGTTGAGTAACAAACGGTATCTCATCAGAAGCAGAAGAATCTAATTTCCCTCCACAGAATGGTAATAAAGTTTCTGGACTGTGTAGTAGCAGTAGATACAGAAATATATGTCTTGACTGTAATAAAACTTTTGACACTGTGCTATGCACCAAGCAAGTGGGCTAGGAAAGCACAGCCTTGAGAGTATGTGGAAGCTGTTGAGATAAATCTTCCAAGAGGCTCATAATTTTTCACTCTCCCATGGGAAGAATGAATGGGAGGAGGGGTTGCATGGGAGTGTGTTCTGGTCAGGCTCTGGTCAGTGCTGTTGTAAGCAAGCTGAATGGAAGATAAAACAAGAGTTACTACATTTGTAGATGAGATGATAATTAGAAAGTTCATACATATTATGGAAGCAGAAGTAAAATTCGGAAGGACATAGAATAACTGGAGAAATGGTCGAAAATAGGATAATTCTATGTGAAGACAATAAGCACAAGTACCAATTTCTAAACTTAGGTGGAAAAACAAGTTCACAGTGGGGAACAATAGACACCAGATCTACAGGGGGAAAAAAGGAGTTATGATGAATCAGAAGCTGAACATGCTTGCTGAAAAAATGTGAACGCCACACTGAGGGGTATACACTTGAGTAGAGCCTAAAAGTGATGTGATATGATCCTTCAATTCCATTCAGGTTTGCAAGGCGTTTGCTGGAGTCCAGTCTACAGTTTTGCTCCAAGGAGGATGTGGACCTTCAGGAGAGGGTCCAGAAAGCAGCAGCTTGAACATCCTGAAAGGAATGAATCTTCTTTTACTTCCAAAATGGAAGAAGGTGTTTTCAAGATAAATATCCATGACTAAAGTGTGTTGGGAGGTTCCAGAGCCTCTTTAACTTGAAGTTTTCAGACAAATATCTGCTAGGAGTGATGTAGTTTGTATAGTTTGTTTCTGACATGGAGTAGAAGAGTAGAATATATGATCTTCTGAGGTCCCTTGAAGAGAACCTTGAGATTTTATCATGGCCTTACTTGATGTAACAGCAAGGTCTGTGTAACAGAAAGGCCAGTTGGGCTGCATCTTGGCTTGACCACACTGCTGAATGCTGAACAAGAAAAGAACAGGGACTCTGACTGCTGGTGCTATGACTGATTATACTGAAGAAGCTAGCAGAAGTGGAGGAGATGCAGGTACACAGACAACTAGTCAACAAGCCCATGAGGCCACATAGATCAAACAAGGCTGGTTCTGCTACATATTGTTCAATTTTACAGGAATAACAGCAAACTAAAATATCAACAGATTTTAGTAGCACAGCTCAGTGGTTTGAAGAATGTATCCTAACTGGTAGAGGTAGATATCAGTTTCAGCCATGTGCAATCTGCAAAGTTCATCATGAACTTATGGAAGTTCATCACTTCCAAAAACAATCAGCAAGGGTAGGTGCATATGGAAAGCCATTTATGAAGATTACACAAATCCATCAAACAGAACCTGGAGTTTAAAAATATTTGTTCACTGTTCAGGATAAGTGATGTGGGCTGTATGTGACTGGAGAGAGGCACTGACGGGAATCCACACAGGAGGAGGGATTTTTTACAGTCACCGATTTAACACTAGGCAGGACCCTTAAAAGAACTAGGCTATCTTTTTATATATTATAATTGTGTGTGGTTGTGGTGTTTTTAACCTGTTAACCCTGTATAAAATCCAATAGCAAGCTTGACTGGAAAAATAGTCTTTATTTGAAACTATTAAGAGATGGAAAAACCACCACTTTTTTCTAATTTTCTTTAATGCTTTAACATTCTTAAGTCTGGGGAGGGAAAAAAACCCAACTCAACCCAACCCAACCCAAATCAAGCCAAATCAAAGCAAACCAACCCAACTAAAACTACCTCCCTTTCCCCCAGTCTGCATTATTTCTATTCTGAATTTTTGTGGATTTGATTTTTAGCTCTTCTTTATTTTCTCAGTAGATTAAAGAGCCCTTGAGTAACCAATTTTTTCTTTCTCTTTTCTCTTTTTTCCAAAGTGTTGATAAGTTCTTCTTTTTCTCTCTTTGATAAGTAAACAGATAAATTCTTACCGGCAAAGTCTAATCCTAGTCTTTCTGGTGGCTTTTTTTTGTATTCTCTCCAAGTTCTTGACACTCTGTTAAAACTACAGATACCAGAAGTGGATATGATGCTGTAGTATCTTTCTCCCAGTGCTGAATACAAAAGTTAATTTACCTCTCAACGCCTACTCACTGATTGCTTATATATTCAGCCATGAACGGCAGAGAGATGAGGTGACCTCTTGCATCATCAGCCTGGTTGCCTGCTCTTTGAATTGCCTAACCATTTATAAGAAGTAGAACTGTTACAGTGGGTCCAGCCAAAAGTCCATGAAAGGCGCTACAACATCTCTGACAGTAGCTAGTCACAGAGACTTAAGGAAAACCAGAACAAGCTTAGAATGATCTTTTTCCCAGTATATTTCACAATTTTCAGCAGTCTGTAGTTTAAAGACCTCTTAAATAAAAACCTACAATTTGTGTTTAATAATTCTTGATAGATCTTTTCCCCATGAATTTATCTGATACCTGCTAGTCCTTGCACTGTGGAAAATAGTGAATAATCATTCACCATTCATCTTCCCATACTGCTTATGGCATTTTATTTTCTATCATAAACCCCTTTAGGCTTCTCTTTTCCAAGATGAATACTACTAGTCTGCCTCGCTCTATAGAAGTCATTACTTAATTTTGCACATCACTGTCATTTCTGACATTCTTTTTTCTTTCTACTCTTTTATTTTGATAATGGCGAAAAAGAACTGCACGTAAGGGTTCAAGATGCCAGTTCTATTTTTAATTTGTAAGATCTGGTAAGAGAACTTTGCAAAAGGACTCAGTATCAAGACATAGTTACCAAAATTGACTGGCCAGATTTTCAGGACTGTTGAGTACCCAGTGCCTTCCACTGAGGTAGTGGAAACTGTGGTTTGCTCTTCTGAATATCTGAACCCTGCTGTGGATGTTAAGCACTTTGGAACTAATCTTTATAATACAAATATATCTTGGAAACAGTGTGTTTGCCTGAGCAGCAGCAGAATGAAAAAAATCCTCTAACTCTCTCACATTTTTTAATGCTGAGGTTAAATATGCAATCATGGGTAGGCAGGAAGAGGGTGTGCAAACTCTCTGCAACTGTATCATTTCATCATTTTTATGAGCAATGGGGATTATTTTTTTGCAAGGAACACTATGCGTTATAAAAACATCTGATTTTTTGAAACACATTTCCTGGCATCTTGGACTTCAGCAATATTTCTATTTTTCTTCTTGTGTTTTAAAGACTTTTTTAGAGTTTTGGGGTTTTGGTTTTTTTTTTTCACAAGCAATTTCTTGGGGTAATTATGACTAATTATATCTAACTTAGGCTACATTTATATTGCCCTATGGAAAAAATGTTTATCTTTTACAACAGTGGGAATGCTGAACTGCTTTGCTAATGCTGATTGTAACAGGGGCATAGTTTTTTAATTCTTTTTAAACAGAAGACCTTTTATTGGCACAACACTTACTCTTTGCCATGGATCATAACTTTACTGAAAGGCCCAAATAAAAAGGAAAAGGAAAAAATAATGAAGCAAAATTCATAAATTTTAGTACACCTACCTCTTGTACCGGAAAAGTCCCACGGAAAATAGTTTTGTTCTCTATTATCAACCCATCCCCTTTCATAAGCACTGCACTTTTTTCCTCGACACAGGTGAAAAAAGAGAGCTAGTGTCCTGGGAATTTGTATGCTTCATTTACTAGCACCTGGTGCATCTCTTCCTCTCTTGCCTCTTCTCCCTGCAAACATATATAGTAGATTATATAACACAGAAAAGGTGGGAAAGTCCACACAACTGCTTCTTTCTAGGGAAACATGGCAATGTGGTTTTATTGCATTAAATAATGCAGTCCTCCTTTGTCCTTCATGGGAGTCCTTCCAATACGAAATGAACATTTGATGATTGAAGTAAATGGTAATGTTGACTTTTTTGGCCTTCAAATGGTAACTAAAGACCTTTATTGTAGGGATTTCAGATCCTGAAGCAGTAGCGGAAGGTGGACTTTGCTGACGGAGTTCAGACTAATAAATACCAAGTCTCTTTGGTGAGCTCTACCAGAGCTTTGTTGTAGCAAGACAACTCGTCTCACCCTAAGGATGAAAAATGAAAGATTGTCATTATTCCCAAGGCTGCTTAGAGCAGGTTCTGTACACCTTTGTTTCTGGAGTAGAAATCATGGTTCCTGACTTTAGCAGTGGTTCATTGGCCAAAGGAATTTCACCAAAGAGAATCTGCCTCAGTATTTTGCTATTTAAACTATGCCTACACAATGACTTGGTATTAGAGGCAGAGCATTGACGAAGATATGTTTCTCATCTAATTGCAGTTTAAAGATTATATACATTATATATATTATATAGCCTATATTATGTGGTGAACATCTTAAAATTGCACTTTGTTCCCACTACAATAAAATACCTATACAAATGAAGGTCCTGCTGAATTATACATCCATCTAAGTCTTTCAACCGTGCTTTGAATTTCCCTTCATAAGCAAAATGTTCAAATAAAAGAGAATTTTCCTACCAGGACACAAGACACAGCATCATATGTACTGCCCAGAAAAATGAATGCCATCTTGGGAATCAAGAGGCAGGACTTACGGATTCAGCCACGCTTTTGGGTGGCTCGCAAAACCTGGGTAAGTGATTATACTGCCTTATGTTTTTTTAAAAAATGGATAATTGCTGATCTCTAGAGCTGTAAATCTGGACCCATCTTAATGTCTGTCTTCTCACTTCCAATGGCATCCCTCTCCTTGAGCAGTAGTGACACCAGAGGAGATGTCTGTGGCCTCTGATGTGACAGCCTTTGCCTGGCATCACCTCAGAGCATGCTGATGCCACGCATCCTTCTCATCCCACACCTGCTGTGGCTTTCCTTCCATCCTTGGTTGGCTACTTTAAAATCTAACATTTCAAAGTACTGTAGAAGAGTTAGGTCTATGTTATTGTTATGATATGTTAAGATATATGAACATTAGCTCTCACAGCACGTGCCAAGGATATCTTTGGGTAAAGCCTGCATGCAAGAGCTAGCAGCCACTCCCTCTCAAGCCACTGACACAGTTCCTGGTAGCCCAGCTGACCCGTGGTGGCCAGAAGACCACTGGGAGCTGGCTGCAGGAAGGGGAGGGATCCCTGGGCTTTGGATCAGCCCCAGGTGAAGACATTACTGGCTTTAGTTTTGCCAGACCTGGAGAAAAGTGAGACCTGGCACTGAGAAGGTATTAGGAAAAGTAGACAAGCATCACACATCCTCAGATGTAACTTCAGTAACTTAAGTAACTTAACTTGCAACCCTCAGGTGTGTTGTCTTCTGTTACACTGGGGAAGAAAAGTGAGTGAAAACTGTCTACCCATGAATTTGCCTGACAAAAATCTCAGTTCCATTCTCAACCTAGAGATTTTTCAGTGGGATGGTGTGGGATGGGATGGAGATGAAACAGAAAAACACAGTATCCTATTTTCATTGAGTTAAATATTCTATGTTTGTTAAGAAGGAATTATTGAAGTCACAGTTTCAATTTATGAGTCCCCAGAGACCAGTTTCATGTTATATCTCTCTTACTGTCCCTTTTTCAAAGGAAGACTGAAATATCCTTGCACCATCTCAGTGAAGCTGAACTGAGGAAATCTGCAGAAGATGCAGAGTGAAAAGTAGACCCAAACCATTCAACAAAATTGTAAGATTAGATGTTTTTCTTGCTGTTCTGGTGCTGTGTAACTTGTTTCTTGATGTGAACTTTTAACTGCTATAGCAGAATTGTAATGCATTTTTCCTCAATCTCATTTAGTTGTGCTGCTGATTTTTTGGAAAAGAAGAAAACCAAACCACAAACACACAAACAAAAAGAACAAACACCAAGCCCCTCAAATAAAATAAAAAAATAAATAAAAAAACCCCAAACCTAAATGTAACACACAAAAACCCCAGCTAACTGATTTTTCCAAACATTTTGTCCAGCTGTGGTTGTGATCAGAAAAGGATATTGGCAATCACAGCATATTTTATTAAACTGCTAATTGTTCTCATGTCCTGTACAGAACAGCACTGTGCCAGAGTTTGTGTTTGATTGTCAGCATTACTTTTTTTTCACAGGGTGGATGCTGAATCTTTGGGGTTTTTCATGCCATGCCTATTTTCAGATGTTTCAGATACTGAGGCAAGTAGAGCAAAGGAAGAGGTGCTGGATGGAAGTGTTAGCGTTACTATCTAGTGTCTAACACAGGTTCTGCTACGCGAGCAGCTTATTGAGACCCAAATAACCTGTAAGGAGAGTGGAAAGGTGATGGGAAAGAATGAATAAGCTGCGACAAGCGGTACCTGTGGAACCCATTTTTGATTGGGGGTTTACAGTTCACTACTCTGTTTATTGAGATAGAGATCTTTTTATTTCGTAATCAGAAGAAATTACATTAAAAGAAAAGAAACTAATGAGACCAGTGAGGTATCTGGCTGTGAGAAGAGCTGTTTACTCTTACAAGGGTGCCTCCTCAGTCCTCCTAAATGATATTTCTGACTTTAATTTTAGGGACTTAGGGATAAACTTCCTGCCTTACTGAAGTCGAAGCAAATTTTGCTCTGGGCTTCACCAATGCTGCAAATTCAACCTGATCCTTCTGTAGACTAGGCAAACACACCCTGGGCACACACTGAAGCAGCTGCACTGCTGTGACCCTACAACAACAGTGCAGTAGCGCTCTGGCCCTCAGCGAGGGCTGACGTCTGAGCAAACACCACATTGCAGTCATTCAGGGAGTTGCTGCACCATGGAAGCTACACCAGTCTCAGTGTAGAGGTGCAGAAGTACATCATATATAAAAGCTTCCTGTTCCTTTTGAGGCCCTCAGGATGAATCTGCCACTCTCCTCATGGCTTGGGCCAAATCCAGAGCCCTTCCCACAGCAGCTGATCCTAGCACCAGGTATTTCTCACAGCAAGCAGCTCAGCAGGTTCTGGCTGTGATCAGAATGGTCCCTTGTCCCCCTGGACAGGATTAGTCCTATTGTTTCATGCAACATAGATGTCACTTTTAATATTGCTTCACAGAATCTAACTTTGCATAGTGCAAATAAACTGGCAATGGCACCTTATGTGATGCTAGTGCAGGACACTTTGCATTCAGTGTTGCAAAACAGCCTGGCTGGGCTGTGACCATTTGCTTTTGTCAGACCTCCTGAGTCAAGAATAAGTGGAAAAATCTCACAGATTACTTAGTAATGAATAATACTTCAGATGTTGTTAACGCCATCTTCTGTTGGACATCAGCAGAGGTGGCTGGTGGATGAAGCTCTAATATATCTTTACTCTCAAAGCAAAAAAAAAAAAAAAAAAAAAAAAAGCTGAGTCTTGTTCAGAAAGGGAAGAGAAAGGAATCACATGACTAATTTTACTAAAAGAAGTCCATGAAATGTTCCCTCTTCAAATTAATCCTACTGAAATCTTAAAAATCAGAAGGGGTGCCACTGGGTGTTAGGTTAGCAAGCCAGAAGCATTTGCTGTGAACTTCAACTCCTCTCACCACAACTCAAGTCAAACCCATCTCCAAACAAGCAGATTTGTATTCTTGAGAGGTTTGTAACATGGGTGAAATGGCTATGTGCAACTTTCTTCTATGGAGGAGAAAAGAAAGAAAGAAAGAAAACACGGCATCTGCCATCAACCCAGAGACACTGAAGGAACAAATGAAATGAGAACTACTGGAGAGAGTTCTGTCAGAGCCCAAATGTGCTGCTGGAAAATGCCCGGTGAGAATACCCACATTCCTCTGCAGAGAAAGAAAGGATGCTGGTTAGGATTGGCAACCTACATCAGCCAAGTGGCTAGTCATACTTCAAATTACTATTATTTATTCATTAAATAAACCAATTAAATGTCTCGCCTCACCAAAAAGCCATAAGAAACATGTAATTTATCATAAAGCATAGTTCAACAATACAAACCCTGGTCCAGAGAATCAATCAGCCAACACAGATATGCTATCCAAGTAGGAGAAAGGAACAAAGAAATATCTCCATCTACCTGCTGCTTTCTCCTCAAATGCCTGGGACATTTTGTAGACCTTATCAGCATTCCAGGTTACAAATTCCGAGCAAACTCAAAAATCAGATCCTCATAATCAAAACCAAACCATCAGCAGTTCCTTTGTTTTTCCCTTCCTGAAAGTCTGGTGTAGAGAGTGGCAGAGGCTGAAAAAAAGGTTCATGAATCTTCATGACAATTCTTAAATTGGAGAAGTAAACTATTATAGTGAAGTTAAAAAACCCCCAATCCCACTTATAGTGGAAATAAGGTGCAGGAAAAATCTCAAACTTATTGGACCACCCAACAAGTACCAAACTCAATACTTTCCTTCAAATGCTTTCTGGCTTCTTTCCTGGATAGACATGCCGCAGGCAGTAGGCTGGGACTTAACAAACCCTCTCCACCCTGCCTTCACGGTCAGCAGCTGATAACCAGCCAGAGCCGCTCTGACTCACATTGCAGCAGAGGCGATCCGGAGGGTAACATTAAAGAGCTGCTTCACCTAGGAGAGCACAACTACTAGAGTATTCAGAAGTTTTCATTACCTCTGCAGTGCGGCCACTGGGAAGCATCTCTCATCCTACAGAGCTTGGTTTCCAGCAGAAAGGAAAGTCTTTAACACCAGGAGAAAAATATATTTATTCCATCATGCCCAGAAGCAGAATTCCAAATATAACAGTTCCTTCCTCCTGTGCTCTCGGTGGCTGCAAGGTGCATACCCCATACCTAGCTTTAAGGCAGCTCTGCCAGCCCTCTGTGCATGAGCAAATGTCATCTGAAGGCTAGGTTTTTCCAGAACACTGAGCCCTGGCTTGCTTCTGCTCTCACTGAGGTCATCAAGCATGACTGCCTTCCATCTGAGGAAAGCTGGACAAAATTATAAAGCACCTGAAAACCCCATTTAGAATCTCCCTTTTGCCTAGATTTAGAGATCACTTGTAAACATGTTCAATCCATATCTTGTTGTGATAGGTATGTTTTTCTTCTTTTCCTCACAATCTTTTCAATTTTCTATCAACTATTGTCTGTATTAAGTGTAAAATAGGACAAATATTTTTGAAACATTCATTCCCCTGCCCCTCTTTCATGGATTTGAGCTGTAGGAAACAGAGTTATGAATCTTACATAAAGAATGGAAAGCAGTAACATGACTCCCTATATTATACATATGTAATAGAATATTATATTAGTGGATAATACAATATATGCTATGTAGTACATTGCTACATTGTAGTTTAGAGAGTATATGATATGTACTATAACATACTGTGTGTATATATATAGCATATATAGAATGTATATATGCACTATATGTATACATGCACATACATATACAGTGTATAGACTATATATAGAATATAAGAGTGCCTATTATATGTAGAATATATAATAGAGTATATATGATTGAAATGTGGCATTTATGTGAAACAGTATTAATGCGCATGGTATTCATGTGCAGGTTGTTCTGTGTTGAACAATTAATCAGGCCATATGGACTGATGTGGTATATCTTTCTGTGCACGTACACCACAGTAACCTGACTTTACCTATGACTTCATACTTCTGCAATATATGCAGTTTTCTTCCATGTCACCTATTTTCCCATGCCTCTCTGTCTACTGGATTTTGGTTAGAGAAGCTGAAGTATGAGCTGTACCAGTTGCAATGCTGACTGGCCAGGCAGTGCACGTGTTCCATCTCGCCAGCTGGCAGACCAAACCAAGCAGATAATTACTACTTTCACACTGCAGCTTTTTGTTTAGTCCTTAAAATGATCTAACCTCCATTACCAAGCCACTGACTCCACAAAGTTTGTAGAAATGCAATTTTGTTTGAATCTTCCATCCTTCTGTCAAATTTGGTTGGAGTTAACCAATAGCTGGCAGGAGGAATAAGAGACACATATACAAACTAATGGAGAGACTGAATGTATATGACACACTTTCTTGGGAAAAAGATGAAGGGATTAATATTCTTAGGCACTTCAGAGTTATGTGTCTTGTCTAAATTATTTGCCTTGGTCACTTCTACACTCAATGAAAATGACTGGTGTATTCAGCAGGCATTTGACGCAGTTTAGGACATGTAGAAGAGCACTGCTTGGATAAAACATTTATAGTACTATATAGCATATGGGCAGCTATTGATTAAGGAAGGCTGTTTGTTGGTTTATCACACCCATTAGTTGAAGCAGAAGCTGTGTTCTTCAGTGACCCTAGCAACCAGCCTCCAGCAAGCAGCACATTCCTGAAGAGGAACCAAATCTGTCATTGTGCAGTTACACCTGACCTGTGTTTCTCCAGACACATCCTCTTCTTATAGCTCAAATTTTATTCAGAAAGAAAATAATGACAAAGTTGGACACAATTTTAGTTCCTGGCAAAATTACTAGTGACCAGACAGTACTGCTAGGTATACAAAAGATCCATACAAGTGGGCTTTCTGCAAATAGAGAAAATTTGCAACAGGTCCAGTGCAGGCTGGACATGTCAGGCTTCTTGCACAGGCACACATGAACCACCTGGGCAGCCTTTTTCACCTGGCAGATTCGCTGCAGTTACCTGCAGAGGGCAAGCGTAACTGGTCTGACACAGTCTGGGCACATCGGGCTTTCCGTGTGTGCATCACATTTCCCTATTTGGGGAATTCCAAGGGAAACCCTTGTTATAGTTAGAAGTGTTGGAAAACATTAACAAGACTATTTTTCAAACAGTAATTTCAAAATGTGCAAACCCTCACTGGAGTAAAGTAACACAGCACAGAGAATGGCATAAGTGTGGAGCATGAAAGAATTACTGGGTTTGCAAACACATGGCTAAGCAAAGGCTTATTAGGAGAGTGCTGTAAGATTCAGCAGAAAAGGGTGAGGTTTACAGACATGCTCACATCAAAGAAGACTTACCATTTTCAATACCGAAATCATGACCAGTCACAGCTAGTCTCTATGGATGCAAAGAGAAGTTCTGAAAGCAAAGTTCTGATGTAATTTGCTTTTACATCTTGAAATACTGTATTTATGTTCCTTAATTTAGAGTGGTGCTAAATTTTAAAGTATTCTAGACCACTTATGAAGCCAATGCAAGATCTCTATATCGTCAGTAAAGAGAAAAGTAATCTACTAATAGGGAAGCAAACAAGATTTAATCCCTAAAGATGAAATCAGCCCAGCCGTAGTTTCAGGAAGTCTCCCTCTCAAGTGATTCAGTCTGTGGTTCATATTTTGATTCTTGCTCTCAGTTGCCACCTAGAGAAGCTCTTTGTTGACTGGTGACCTGATGAGCTATTCCCATCCCTTGGGCCTATTTCAGCCCCCAAATTCCTGGAGTTGTTTGTTAGTACAAGCAAAAAGTATAAGCATGTCCATTGTCTCTATCACTGCTAGAGTCTCCACAAAACATCAGCATACTCCTTCAGGTCCCTCAAAACCTCCCCTTTGTGGTGGCACCTGCAGTCTGCAGTGCGAATGGACTACAAAGACGTGTAGTTATTATATTAATTACAGCCATTTGGCTGTCCCTTATGATCTTCCCAGATGTATATTGTGTTCATTTGTTGCCTCTGCCTGCAGACTATGAGGTCCTTATAGCAGGAGAACCTTTACTGTTCCTTAGTTGTATGCCCTGTAATTAGCATGGTGGTTGTATCGTGCTACAATCCTAGACTGTAGCTACAAGAAAATGCCTTAAAATGCAGGTTTAGGTCTAGGCAGAAGCCGAGTTTGCCTAGGGACTCTCAGGAAAGATAAACAAGCTGTAGCCAAGCCTGCTTCACCCATAATAAAGCCTGAAAAGCAGGCTAGCAGCTGCTGCTGAAAGAGGGGCAGCAATGTGTGTGGTGGCAGCCTCTTCCAGCAGCCACATTCTCTGCTTGCATCGACTGTGGTCTCCCCATGTACCAGGAGCAGCAAGCTCAGCTCTTAAGGAGTGTTTCCTGGTCCTTCACCACATTGGTCTTTTCTCCATACTTCACTTTGTTTTCCCTGGCAGAAGTTCCCTTGGCCTTGGCAAAAGAAACTGTGCTGCCTGAGTAGCCTTGAACTGGCACCATCTTTACACATAGAAACATCTACGAATAAATTTCCAACTTTGAGGCTTGCTCAGCTCCTATTCAGTCATTGAACATTGAACTTCAACATATTTTAGTTCATCTTAGGTGGGAGATGAGTATTCAGAAAAGGTGGTGGCTAAATGCCAGTCTTTCTCAATTCTCTCCAAAGCACACATGGAACAAAAATGCAGACATATATAATGCTGTATTTATTAGAGGTAGAAAAATAGAAGGGTATCTGTACAACCATGTCTAATACTTTGGTCAAGCTGTATTCATTCTATACACAATTATTTTTCTATGCATGAATCAAAACAGAGGCTTTTTTCCTTGCTATCAATAAAGGACAATGTCTTATTTATGCAGGTGCAAAGTGCTCCGTGTGTGTGCACCCTGTCCTAGGTGAATGCAGACCCTGACTTGGAAGCCATTTGAAAAATACCACTGATTTGTTTTGATTTTTTTTGCCAGCAAGGATTGGTCATGGGGTCAACATATGGGACTGATTTAGGGCATTATTCAAATGAGCACCCTCTGCCGCTGCTTTCTTGCTCTCCCCCAAACCAGCAGCAAAATATTTCAGCCAGCAAAGCACCAGTCATTTTGGTAAAAGATACATCCTAATCCTCAGTCTCTGAGTTACCCCTTGATGATTTATCCAGACTAGCTGCTTCTCTAGTCTCTGAAATCTTCCCCATGTTATTATTTAAAAAGTGTGGAAATACATGTAGCATACAAAACGTGAGCATGCATCTGTCTGCTTTCATTTGTGTGTTTGTGCTGGTGGTGGGAAGTTTAGTGTTAAGGATGACCTCACGTTGCAAAATTCATCTCTGCATATATGTTTTGCTAATGCTCTGGAGTGTTCTGATCAGTGTTCTGGCAAGGTCAGTGGCTGGGATTAAAATGTTCTAAATTGTTAAAATGGACGTGATTTAAAAATATGTCCTCCCTTCTAGCAGTTTTTCAAATACTTCCCAAATGTCTGGGGAAAAAGCAGAAGCAGGAGTGAAAATTTTCAGCAATTATATAAGCTGTTGTACACTAGAGCCACAGCAAGGTCTCCCTCCTGAACACTGAGCATGCCGCTTTGTGCTTACAGCAGAGGGAAAAATGATCTGACAAATTTCAGGTTGTAGCAAAAGCAGCGGAAGAGAGTAGTAAAGATTTAATTCAGGTACTTCGCCACGAAAAGCTAATAGTTACATAGTAACATCTTTCTTGGAAAGTGGTGATGAGTAGCAACTGAGAAACCCAAGGAGAAACTGAAATCTGCTACTGTCCACTTGCAGGATGAAGCTTGGCCAAACTTTAGAAGAAAACTAGAGCAGCTGGACTTGGTTAGGGCCACAGCAGATAGGTCAGATATCTGTGTGCTGGGGTCTGCCCATGTGATGCAGACACACGCACAAACATGTACAGAAACATGCACACTATGTGCATATTGTATGCATACTGTGAACAAAAGTCCACTGGAGAAATTAATAATCTAGACAGCTAATGTAGCTGCAGTACCTAACTTGCAGATGTCTCAGGTTAGAAGAAATGAATCCCACCTGGAATTACTTTATTTTTATCAATACCCTTCCCTGATCAATTGTACTGGTGCTTATCATTTATAAGCTGTGTTCTGTGCTTCCACAGGTGATATGTTTCTACATTTTCTATGTTTGACTATAAGAAAACTCTTTAAATTATAGCCTTAAATATGTTTGCAGAGAGGAGATGTAAGGTCAGACAAAGAGTACCAGAATTCACAAGGGCCAGAATTCACTGTATTGCCAAGGAAGGCAGCAAACTGGCAACCTTACTGTGTCCGTCATTGCACCCCTATCTAACCTTGCAAGGAGGGTAATCAGAGTCCAGTATTTTAATACTGGGTGCTAGACACTCGGTTTTGTTTATCACTACAGACCTGGGCCCTGGTACAGCCAATGATGCTGCTTCATAGGTCAGCCCCAGCTTCCCTTTGGGAGTATGGCAGCAAGTGCCAGGGCAAGTACTCACATGAGGACATGGACATCATCTGTTTCCTATAATGCCATTCTCCTCTCCTTCAGTCCCTGTTCAGCTTCCAGCACACAAAATAGAGGATTTTTAAGAATTGCCTGGAGTGAATTGCCTGATCACAGGCCTCCTGTCAAGCCACGTACCTACAAGTAGACGAACTGTTTCTGCAGCTTTACAGATGCTTAAAAAGAGATCTTCAAATCTTAGAGGAAAGTGAGAACCTGAGTGTTTTGTTTCTCAGCTTCCCTCACAGAAAAAAGAATAAAGTACACAGGAGAAAACCAACACATTGCTTAGTTTATAAACTTTCACCGTGGGATGGGGCAGCTATAGGCATGCACTTAATTTATGTTCTCCCCCACAATGACTGAACACACAGGGGACAGGAAACTTGACACTGACTGATGTGAAAACTTACAGCATATAAAATAACTAACTGAAAACTCTCCTTCCCTAACTCAGCTAATGTGAGGCTCTCCCAAATGTGCAAGAGCGTAATCAGCTTCTTAATAACTTTATTTGAGCCATGGGACAAGGAGATAGATGATTATTTTCTACCTTGTTTCATTTATGTGGTACCCAATAGTGTGCTCCATCCTATCCCTGAACAGCATGGGGAATGCTGTTGCATAGCTTTTCCTCATACAGGTCTTTGCTTATTACTCCTTCTTTCTCTTTCTTTGTTCTCTCCTTCATCAACTCCAACCAACAGATCTCTCCTACTCTTTCTCACTTTCTGTTTGAAGCTTTATCACTACCTGATTATGTTCAGGTTAGTTTGCAGATATACTGGTCATGTATGTGGAGGAAAAGAAGGTGTAAAGACATGGTGGCAATTTATGGAGATGAGGTTTGGAGGCTTCCCTGGTGGTTCCTGAATAAGACAGCAGTAAAGAAGCCTTTGCTCATACAGAGATGTGTCCAAGACCTCTTGGATATCATCTGTTTCCAGTAATGCCCTGATGGTGATTTCTCACAGGAGGTTTCATTTCCTGCTTGCAGAGGTGCTTGAAGAGGAAGATTTTCTTCAAGCTAAAATGATGGTCCCAGTGAAACCCATCTTGGAAAACAATATAATAATTCCATGAAAGAAAAAAGTCGGTAGGCATCTTGAGGATGGATTTCTTTGATGGTGTTTGGGATTTGTGCATGAGCAGTTTGCTAAAGGTTAACTACGCTCCAGGATCAGTCTTTTTTCAACAGCCATCTGCATTTTGGCCAGAATTAACTAGGATGTCAGGAGTTAAGAGAACAGCTTGTATTTCAAAACACTTCTTCTTACAAAAATGACTTGTGCAGACCACAGCTGACTATTAATGGAGACTTCCATTAAGATTAAAAAACAAATAAGCCACTCTCATTGAACAATGGTACCACGTAGGTGGGAGGGCAAGGTTTGTATGTTTGGCTGTGTCTGTACTGTGGGACCTGGGAGTGCATCCCAGATGCAAATTTGGAGCATCTCCATGGGACCATGGATGTGTCTGTCCTTTCCTCTTTCTCTCTCCTGCCAAACTGGCAATCAGGCAGCTGCAAAGCCCCACTCTCTAGATGTGGCCATTGAGTACTTGTCAGGGAATTAAAGGATGGCAATTGTGTGGGATGCAGGACACATACCCTCCTTTTTTAGGAACACAGCTCTAATTATAGGGCTAGGTTTTTTTGTCTTAATTACATGGGTATTTCATTAAGAATAATTCATTTAGCACTGGTAGAGTAGTTCTAAAGTAAAATGTGTAACTGAGAGCAGAATTTAGGATCAGGATTCAATATACAGAAACAACAAATCTGTAACTTACTGTATTTATGGATGTAATTCTCTGAGACCACATTTGTTCCTGTATAACTCTATTCAAATCAATAAAATTACACTGGGGATTAATTCACTCCTTAAATTTAACCACATCGAAAATAATTATAATGTCCTATGACTATAATATTTTCATTTTCCAGGGGAAGAAACTTGCCAATATGTAATATGGTCTCATGTACCTGATTGCACATTACTTTCAAATCTGTGAGAGCCTGCAAGAATGGTAAAGCTGAATAGGTCATGCTGTTTAGGTTGGAAAAGGGCCAGCTGCATCACTGGCTGAACATTGAGGCTGCTTTCAAAATGGATGCACAAAAACGATTTTGAAATGGTACGACATGTGTCGATTACTAAATTTCAAAATGTCTTTGTTGTTTCAGTAAAATTGTTTGTGTGCAGTAAAGGGGGCCCAGCCCTAAGAGGGTCACGGCAGCTGCAATTCATGCTGACCTCATCAGGAGTTGGAAGTGCAGCTCTGGAAGCTAAAGGATTTGTTCGAGTCACATTGGTCTGGTACATGCTTAGAGAAGCATCTTTAGAACCACTAGAATCATAGACATAAAACTCACACAAGCTTGGTACTAACGAGGTCTTTAAGACTGCATGCTGTATTCATTTTTGGAATTCATGGTCTCTGTATTATATAGGACGATTGGTAATTTTCTGAAAGATAAAAGTAGAAAATACTGAGCTCCTGAGGAAAGGACTGACCTTTATCCCTTTATTTCCATCAGTCAGAACTTCACAAGTATTTTTAATAAAATATAACATCATACACAAATATTTTAAAGAAGTGGAAAAAATTTCCAGTCCCTTAAATTCTTACAATATTTTAGGTGGTTTTTTTTTTCACAACACCTCTTACAATATTTTAGTTTAGTTTTGTCTTCAACAAGACCTAGAAATTCATAATTTCTTACTTCAAAATACATTTTTGGAAATGGAAGCTTTTCAGGTTTTTCAGTAAGAAGTTTTGTTCTCCAGATTTTGATAATCTATTCTCTCCCAAAGTTATCTTTAAAAAATTCAGGGTATTGAAGCCAATTTGTTTCAATTATTTGAAGCGAGTATAAGGTGGTACAAAGAAAAGAAATACAAATAAGAATGTCTCATGAATTTGCTTTCCCTTTCAAAAAAACCCCATTTTTATTTTAAAACCCACAACTTTAAAATCAGGTTTACAAGAACTCAGTAGCACTATCCAGGGAATAATCAGTATTGATAAGCAGGAATTATGTTGAAACAGGTGATTTTAATCTGGGCTTCAAGTGATTATGGGTATTTTTAATGCCTAGTATGCAATGCTAAAAATCCTGTCACCTGAATTTTTGCACCAGCTTTTGCGATCCGCAAAAACATCTTTTCTTTCTTACATACTGTTATATGCTACATCATTACCTTGCAGATTTACTCTCCAGCCAGGTGCCACCACCAGTTTAAGAAAGGTTTGACTTTGTGGTACAAATAGCTCTAGGAGCGTGTAGATCTAAATGTCATCATCTTAGCATAGGGTGATGATATTCTGTTTTGACACAGTGTCATCACGCTGCATCCCAGTAGGAAGATGTTTTGACACAAAGTGCTGACAAAACATCAAAATGTTAACAATTGCTCTTTAATATTCATGTGTTCTGTGATGCCTGGAGCATACTAACTGATAATAGCAAGACACAGGGTCAGTAAAGACTGCTGTTAAATATACTTATTTATTTTTTATACAAACAAGTTCCTATTTAATATTCCTACCCAAGTGAAGGTGAACACATGTCCTCCATAAGGACTACCAAAAAGGATGCTACCAACCTAGCATCTTAATCTAGAGAAAAGGAAAAAAAAAAACCCAAACACACACACCACACACACACATCCCCCTTTTTTCTAACTTCTTTTTTCTGTTTTCATAATGCACAAAGAAAAACAAACTCATGGTCAAAAATAGCAGTGTAGAGCAAGACTGATATGAGAGACTGCAAGTAACATTTGGTAGAAACTATTAAAACTGCCTACCTGTGAAAGAACAGACCTGTATAAAAGGATTGTCTTCCAAGAAACATCTCAAGATTTTGGGGTGTGAGGCACAGTGAGGGGAAGAAAGATTTCAGGCTGAACAGAGTCAGCAAGGAGCCAGCCTTCTTGGGGTCCCAGTTAGCTAGTCTGCCCAGAAACCCACAGCTCAGCATCTTGGACAGACAAACAGCCAAGCAAGCAAAAGAAATGCAAGAGGTTTGCACACTAAGGCTGGAAGCAGTGACTCTATCAACTAGCTCACCTAAGGCAAAACCTCTCAGGTAAGTTTCACAGTATGCTTCACAGAAGGGATGCAAGCAGCATCCAAACAACCCATTTTACTTAACCAGATGCCGGGTTTAACCTGCATAATAGCCTTGTACAATGCACTGGTCAGCAGTTGGGGCAGAGAAGCTGTGAACTGAGGCTGCCCACCAGCCAGGCTGAGAGGAGCAACAGCATGACACTGTGCTGAAGGAAGGACTCGTACAGTCAGCTGTTCTTCCCACTGTCCAGCCTCTGTTCCCACACAGCACAGGCACAGAAAGCTGCACAACAACCACATTATTCATAATATTTCATGATGTTAATTTTATTTTTATCAATCAAAGTGTATTAATATTTTTAGCCACTGCAAACTATTTTAAGGCAATGCTAACAAACCAGTAAAATAATTATTTTACCATATAGAATGAATAGTACATGGTATGACACGTATCTGGCATTTTTAAGATGAACCACTCTGGAAGTATTGACAGTTTTGATAATTTGAGACCTGAAGTTGTTTTCCAGTCTTGAGTTACCCTTCTCTTTATCACTTTATATTTGAGATTATAGGGTTTACCAGAAAGAAGTTGACATACTGAGAAATCAGAAATAACTCTGCAGAAATTTTCAAGCCACAGGTATGCCTAAGTACTGTGAATTAGCATAAATATAAAATTATTCCTCATCGTCTGCAAGTACATAATACTATGCATGCAAATCCATTCTGCTTTGTGAATAGAGCTATTGATTTCTTTGGATTTATCAAATGATTAAAATATACTCACTTGTATAACTGTGTGTGCAGAATCAGATCCTTAATAAAACCTGTGCCTGGACATGTTACTCTTTCCTTATGGATTTTCACTAGCTGCAACAGCGTAGGCTTGCTATTGTTATAGTATTGAATTACTTGCACTAATGTTCATGAAAGTTAAATTTCTTCTCTTTCTTTAAAAGGTGAGAGCCAAGGAGAGGCTCACATGTTCTCATAGGCTGAAACAAACAATCTTTTATTCTAAAGGATTATCATTAATGTAAAAATTTGGTCCTGAGCCCATTTCTCCAAGGATTAGTCTCTCCAAAGTTTCTGGCACACGTTTAAGTTACATTTGAATATAATGAATGACTGTCATGAAGAATAGCCATAACCAGCAGCCTGTGATCTCCGAGGCTGAATCCTGTAATAGTTCACCACCTTCATTTCTTATTGACTTCACTAGGAGCCAAGGTACTTAGAACAAAACCTGACTGGATGATGACAATTCTCTTTCATGCAGCTTTCAAGGTTTAACATTTTTTTTGGTTTCATGTTGAACTGTCTATTATTGTACTGAAACCTGAACTGTTCAGCTAGGACCCTGAGCGGCATTCCTTGATTTACTTCCACATCACCTTGAATCTGGTAAAAAACTGAAATCAGTTTTCCCAAATGAATGCAGTAAGATGCAAGACAGCCTACTCTTTCTCAAAAAAAAAAGACCTCAAAAGTGCCTTGCGGCTCAAAACTCCAAAGGAAAAACAATAAACCTGAGGGCTTTTGTCCAAGTAACTCCTAGATGTGAACCTCAGCCCTTCCTTGGCTCTGGGTCCCTGGGTGCTGCACAGTTTTTATGTCACTGGTGCCCAACGCACAGGCCCTTGGGCAATGCCCACATATATTCATGCAGCCAAGGAGTGTTACTGGGGGGTGTGTGCATTAGCCTTGGGTTTCCACTGCAGGCAGTGAGAGCAGGAGCGTGCACTACCATCCTGCCCACATGGGCACTCCAGTTTGTTCCACTGTGACAGCATACATGCATTCACAGTACAATTCCAAGTTGTTTCTAGAGGAAATCTGTAGTTAACAGCTGATTGGGCTTTTATAAAAATGTATGTAAGTGGTAAACACATGCTTTAGGGCTGGGTTCCTTAGCAGATGGATATAATTATTGTGCACTGTTAATTTATAGAGCCACGTAGGAGAGTTGCAGTCTGTCCCCCTTTCTTTGCTCCTTCATGCTTCCTGATGCAGCCAAGCATCCAGGCCTGCCTGTCCATGCCACAGAGTTATCTGCATATGCCCAGCAAGCCTGATATGCTCATCACACATGTGCTGGCCATCTGTACGGTGCATGTGCAGGAGGTTCAGCGAGCCACTGCTTTTCTGCCTGTGATTTCCTGGACAAAGGAATGGAAGCCATATCCACACACACTCACACTGCACTGAGGGTGTGTGACCACACACTTGGCCAGCACGCCAGGGGCTGAGTCCAGCCCCCAGAGCACGGCTGACTTCAGCTGTGGGTCCGCCTGTTTGTTGTGAGGTTTTCTCCTTTCATTTCTAGTCATTCTGTCAGTGCCTGCATTGATCTCCATTTGACTTACCTTTCAGAGCCCAGACAGACTGGGGAAGCGATTGGCCTCTACAACTGAAACCATGTGAAAGGTCTCTGAGCAAATCTTCTCACTTACTCAATTATCCCTTCACTGAAGTGATTTGCACCGCCGTGGGCGGGGAGACCTGAACTCCCAGTGCACCATGCTCATTTATCAGGTGAAATGAGGCAAAGAAAGCAAGGTCAGTGAGTGTCCATGCTGCTTACAAGCTGCAGAGCCCTCAAGCCTGTCATTGCCCAGATTATTTAAAAACTCATTCCCTTCCCAGCATATGATCCCCTTTATCAGCAGCTGCTCTCCACTCACTGGCAAGAGAAAGCTTGTTAGCCTTTGTCACCACGTCCAAGAGAGTGATGGGCACTACACACAAAAGCCGCAACAGAGAATGTAGTGCCCATGCTAGTGACAGAGGCTTTCTTCAGTCTTGGAGCATTGGCTGAGAAGATCCTCATTCCTCTGGTATGTTTTGATGGAAATCAGTATTGGCAAGAAGACAACTCAGGAACAGGCAGATGGAAAATGATCACTTAAAGATTGTCTGGCTTTTTCATCCTTGGATAAGTAACAGCAATAAAACGATATTACTCAGCAAGTTTCAGTGAACCATTTTAGCCTGGTTTGTTGTGGAAAGGAACTTCTTATGGCCTTACTGTCTATCTGTTTTCCTTTCTTGTTCCTAACAATTCCCATATCTACCAAGTTTCGGAGAAAACTAGGGATCTTTAAGAGAAAGATTTAATTCCTGGAAGTTTTGTGAAGATAGGTGTCCCCACAGAGAAAAGAAACCCTGTAAATGTCCCAGCTAATTCTGACCTAGATCTGTAGGACAGCAAACTTCAGTACTTTTGGTGAAACACCAATTACTTGCCACTTTTACAGTCAGTTTTAATAAACAAACTGGGTCTAGGCCAATTACAACAGGCAGCATTTGCGTACCCTCTGAAGCCAGTATGTTAACAAGTAAAAATATTCAACAGGAACACTTGGTGAAGAATTTTTTAATGTTTGTATATGTATTTTTAAAGCCTAAACCCTATCTTTGAGCATTACTCTAATTCTAATTAACCCTAACATGAATGTGATTTGCTCAGACACATTTTCATGCCTACAGGAGATACTCTCATCACCCTATCTAACACAGAAGATTGTTCTGGGATCATGGACTGTCAGTGTTCTCCTTCATGATCAAAGCAGAGCTCTACTAGTAGGACTTTGGAGGAAAATGTATCCTCCCAGCTGTTCCTGCCTCTAGTTTGCACCAGGATTTTACAGATAATCCACCCAGGAGCCCTAGCTTCTCACTAAGTACTTACTGATTATGATTATGCTGTCAGGGTTGTGTTTTCATGTTTGCTGTCCGCATAGTCACCAGTTCTGATTATAAGGGTGCATTTTGAAAGAAAATGGTGCATTTTGTCTACAACAACACGGTAAATCACTGCAGAGCTCCAGTGCTGCTGAGAAATTATTGCTGAGTTTGGGATTTGCTAGAAACCCAATGTTATATTGTATAATATACATCCAATAAAAACCAAATATTATATTGTTATAATGTAAGGCTATATTGCAAGCCAGTAGGAGGTTGGCTTGCTGTGGGCCACTAACAGTTCTATTACTAAGACCATGTTATTTGTTTCTTATGTCTAGTTCTGTGATCTATACAGAAAAAAAACCAAAACCCAAAAAAACCCCAAAAACCAAGTTAGAAATTTACTACATGTTTTAAACTACATTCTTCATCATTTGGAGTGTGATGGCAGCACATGGCGTGAGATTCTTTTTTTTTTTTCTCTGATGGGCAGCTCAAAACACATGGGAAAAATCCCTCAGCCAGGTTAGAAGCCACTTTGAGTGGGCGCTGCTGCTGAGGAGGCCAGGTCAGCTTTCAGAACTGATGCTTGAAACATTACCACAGAGCTATGGCATGGCTTTCAGGGACTGAGAAACCCATAGCCTGTAATGCTGTGAGGGCTTTTCACCCAGCTTGGTGCCCACTTGTAGTCAGAGCCTTATGAAAAACCAGTGAGGGACTAATAGTGAAAAGAAAATGTGCCTTCAGCCAGTCTGAGAAGCCTAGATGCCTCTCCTGGATGTCATCTTGATATTTACTTGACAGATTATTGATATTTGGCTATTGAATGGTAATTCTCAGATTATCCATCCCATTATTTGTGTCTAGATTTGGCACTTGGGGCTGTCAGGCAAAGGGATTTCATCAGCTTTCAAGATCAGATAAAACCTGATTATAATCGTATAGACCAAGTTTGGCTATTCCTCTTTTCCTGTACTTTAGAGGGACATCAGTAGGTCTGCTTATCCTGGCATCAAACCCACCAGATTTCTTTTGATTTAAACGCAAATGCTATTTTCTGCCTTACAAACAAGCAGGATACTCTGGCCTTGATTCTACTGCTCTTGCTCACACCTACATCTTCAAGGTGGGCAGGGTATGAGAATAGCTGAGTATGTATATGCTTCTTTCACAGAAAATCTTGGGCCAGTGGTGAGCACGTTCACCAGCCAAGAAGATGAGTGACATGTGAGGGATGAAGGAATCCTATCGCTACAGTGTGAAGATGGGAAATGTCTGACCAGCAGCTGTTTCAGAAGTGATACACCTTTTTTTTTTTTTCTTTTAACATAAAACAAATGTTTACTTAACAGAAATTCTGGGGCTTCGGGCTTCATCTATGTAATGGGGTTCCTTTAACAAGATGCTTTGTATTTTACTGCCTTTTTTATTCTTGTCTCTGAACTAGACTTTTCAGTGCAGGGCTGGCATGAAAGCAGTAACTATACTTACATGGGCTTTTCCATGGAGGGCTGGCCAAGCGACTGGCATTGCAGAGGGCACCCCTGAGAAACAGCTTTGGAAAAGGCTCTGGGGCCACGTCCCCACCCCTCCTCATGGAACAATGAAAACATTGCCGATTATCCATTTCTCCAATTTCTTGCATGCTTGAAGTGTGTGAAGCTCACGGTTTAAAGCTCATGTGTTATTTGTGTAACATTTCTGGGGCCAGATTTTGACCCTGTGCCATCGGCTGCATTATAGGTTGGCAAAGAAAAGATCTGATGTCTGCTGATGGTCTCCATTGCCATGGTGAGTTTGGCTGCAGCTCTGCAGAGGCACATGTCTCTTCTGCAGTTTACACATCTCTGCTGGCTGGTGAGGAAAGGGGCAGTATCATAAGGTTTGAAGTTTTCACACAATGCAGCTGCTTCTCACAGGCAGTGTCAGACGAGAAACCGGAATGAGAGCTGTAGGATGGTCCGCTTCAGAGTAGCACCCTAAGGCAGCTGAAATTGATGGGAATCTTATTTTTCTTCCTGGTGAGCAATTCCAGGTCAGCTTTGCTCCTCTAGGAATAGCTGTGTGTAACCACAATATAAGGAACAGGCTAAGCAAGCAGGGGAAATGCATGCAGGGCCTTGCTCCATGATCTGGAGTCCATCACCTTTTATCTGTGTCTCATCCTCTTTCTCTTCTATTTAATGGTAAGTATCTCGCAGCTGAGATTGCCTCCTGCCATAGGTACACTCAGTGCACAGCAGTGTGCTGATATCAGAAACTGTTTAATGGTGCAGGTAAAATAATCCAGAGCAAAAGTTTCAGTCTCCTACTGAAACCATATGTTTTGGTGATGATGAAAATATGCCAAAGGCTAAGGTTGCACACAGAGTCAAGCTGAAACCAAAGCAAATACGTGAAGACCGAACATATAACTGCCTTTCCCTTGCTGCAGAGCTGTTGGATTCTCTTCTCCTTGTACATTACATTACAGCTGAGCTTTTTTCTCCTTGACTATAGACTGGATCTACTCTCTTCATTAAAGTACAGTTCTGAAGGCTGTTAATAGGGATGAAACAAAGTTCCCAAGTAAGGGAAAAAGTTATCAGCTGTATTTTCTGAGCTGGCAGGCTCTGAAAAAAAGCATCTATTTTTTATGCATGAGTCAAATACAAGAGCTTGCTTTAAGAAGGGCTTGGGTTTTGATAGAAATCTTAGTCCTAGAGCACTCGCCCTGTTGAGTGCTAAATATCTTTGATGAATATGGAGTGCAATATGGTACACAGATGACAGAGCAGGCGTTTAGAAAGTACAAAACAAGACAAAAAAACCTAACCCTTGGACAGTGAGATTAAGCAGATAGGATGATGCTACACAGAACTCTGAAGATGCTAGATGCGCGGACATGCACTAAATCACAGCCTTTTATAAAGTCATGCAGGCTGCCATTTCAGATCTATCATCAGCTCCAGTGAACATGATGGACTATCTGGTGAGTGGGTGAAGTGCCATGCTAACAGATGGGTATGAAAGTAAGCAGGCAAGAGGCTGCACAGGAGCTTCAGGATGGGCCCACTCAGGTCACAGGTGAGACAGGAACAGGGAAACTTTCATGTTGTTTTTGTGGTTTCTACCTCTTGGTGTCAGCGCATGCCATTTGCATGCCTCTCTGTGGCTGGATTGCTGCTGAAGAGTTATAAAACAGCTCTTGTGTGTGCAGAAGGTGGGATCTTTAAAATCCAGCTACTGTCAGAGCTTCAGGAAAGAAAGTAGAATGAATGTGAAGATGAAAACGTGCACAAAATCTCTTCTCGTTTCATCATCACAAACCCCTTCTGGAGTCAGCAGAAGTCTGGGTGCCTTCAGCCAGCCCAGTGCTGTCTGCATGGAGCAGGTACGGAGAATGTTTCTTCCTCAGAGATGTCATCTTGCAGGCAAACCCTGATGATGAACAGGGCCTTCTGTGTGGTCACAGCATGACCAAGTGATTTTCTTTTAGTGGGTAGAGATTATTCTAGTGGCTTTGGCTTCTCAAATTGAAAGCAACTTTCTTGAGCAGCAATCTGTTTATTTAATCATTTGCCACACAGTATGCATAGCTGTCATGACAAAAATCTGCCTTACTATGTCAGCCAAAACTGATTTTTTGCAAATAATTACTTTTTATCTTGCTTCATGTTTGAGGAATTAAGTCCCCCTTGATATAGCATCTTTTTTCTCTCTCAAGGTTCTTCAGATGAAATACATTGCAGCTTTACAGTGCTTGTCTGTCACTTATATTATTTTTGTTTCAAGGCACCAGGTCAAACTCTGTCCTCACTTACTCTCATGCAACCGCAGAGACTTCAGTGTGGCTGCAATCGAGGATGGAATCTGACCCATTGTGTTTGTTTTTAATTGGAATATGCATGACTTCATGTTGCCTTCTCCTTTATTTTAATCTCCCAGGGCAGTCTGAAAAATCAGATGTTGAATCTCAAGAGATTTCTCCCCAGTGAAATATTCTAAATATGTCAGGAAAAATGTTTTGTCAATTCCAGCTTGTTGATTCACCCCAGCCAGCTGGCTGGGCAGGCTCAGCCACTACATGCTGCCATACAAACTGGGAGGTCGGAGCTGGGCGCATGCAGGCAGGATGGTGGGGCCATGTGCTAGAGCAGATTGGATGGATTCCACATATTGTAGTAGATGATGTGCTTGATCTTCTGAGGGAAGGAGAGGTTGCAGCCAGCTGTTGCTCAGGACTTCATTTAACTGACTGAAGTACAGAGAAGCTAAGGCTTATCCCTGTGCTTTCACCATCCTTGACTAGATTCTGCCCTGCCCTTTCTACCAAAGGCATCAGTGGTGGTGCGCCTCTGAAGACAGAGGAGCTGGAGGCTCTGCCTTGTCAGCCTCCAGATCCGCTAATATTCACTGAAGGGTTCCACACAGACAAAAAGCACTTCAGAAATTGCCTTTCATGAAGATCTGATATATTTTTTAGCATTATTGAAAATAAAAAGAATTGTTGACTTTTGATGTGGCTAATCATTAGAATTAAGGATAAATTGGCCTTTTTCTTTCTTTTACAAAACTGATCAGGATCCTGCAGATAATCTGGAAAGTTGTCATTTATCTCTGGCACACCAAGAGATTTCCCAAAAGAGGTGGATTTTCATTTTGCAGATTATGTGTATTACAATAGCAAAGGAAAGATGGTAATGATGGTCACCACTGTGGCCATGTTAAGATCATCCCCTTGGTTGGGGATGGCTTGGATAGCCATTTTTTGAGACATATTTTGAGAAAACACTAGTTTCATGTTGACATGTGACCTTGTGGAAAACGAACATCATGCCACTGGTGCCATGGAAGGACACTGAGGTGTTTAACAAATCAGAAGGAAAGTGTGTGTCAAACCAACAAATCCACTTGTCTTCTGGAGGTGCAAGTTCTTTCCTTTGAAACCATGAATTTGTTAGCAGAAGCCCTCTGTGCTAATGAGGTTTTTAATACTAGAGAGTGTTTATGAAATTAAGGCATGGCTGTTTCACTGAGGGTTATATTTTCATAGCACTTCAAGTGTTTAGATCTGCATATTGCCCTTGCCTTGGATCACAGCCCTAAAGACCAAAACAATACTTTAGGTGCCTTAGTGCAAAATGAGCAGGAAACCAACCAAAGCAAAGGAGCAGGCACAGAAAGCAATACACAAAGAGACAAACGATACAAAGCAGAACCAGACTTAGGCATCAGAGTTCAACCCACAAAATATTGTGAGGAGTGAACATGTGAAAGAGAAAATTCTTCCAGGGAAAGTAGTCACAAAATGGTTTCTGAGAAAGCTGCAGGGCTCCCTCATATGGGCTCCTCATGTAATATTTACCCTTTGCTCTTCTGCATTTCGCTTTGGCACACACATGACACAAGAAGGAAGCAGTCATGAACACCTTGGGATATGTTTATCTACAGAAATTTTAATTCAATTCTAATTTTAATGAAGGTTTGTTGTAGGGATTGAGAGGGATCATTATGACTGAAAATAACTAGGAAAAAAAATTTAAAACCCCACACCTTTCTTTTGACCTTACTATACTAATTGTTATTTCACTTAACAAGAGATACACCAAAATGTCTTACAGAATTACAATCTAAAAGAGCAACAGATTGTCAGAATAACAGAAAAAGAGAGTGATACACTGAATCATGGATGCCGTCAGAAGTGAAATGTTTTTTATTGCTAAGCTGTCCCATATGCCATAATGTTCTAAACCCAGAAAAATAAACTTCAGTTAATATAATCAATAATGTGATGTTTCCTCATAAAATGCATACGCTGCTTTGTAGATCATTAATGGAAAGAAGGTTTAAAAACACCTGTTCTAGGCCATTGGAATAAATGTCATATTTTGCATATGCTTCTAAAAATTACAGCGCAATATTAGCCCAATTAATTTAAGTGACTCAAAAGCTACACCACCTACCTTCTCCCTGGATAACTTACAGACTTTCAACTGTCTTCAAGTGGTCCCTTCTGACTTATGCTCAGGGTTGTCACTGTCAGTGTGAACACTGTTAAAGACCCAGAAAGAAGAACTGCTTCTGTTTCTTATAAGAAAACATAGTGAGCAAACTGGGTGCTTAAGTTAGGTATATCGATGTGTGATGTGATATTCAAAAGTAAGTGTCCTCCAGAAGGATCCATATTTCTGCAAGAAACGTTATATGGCTCATCCTTGGTGTAAAGGAGAGGCCTCTTCCAGCTCTTTCCTTTCACATCCGTACAATGATTTTTATATGGCTCTAGATATTTCCAGCTTCTCCTAATCTAACCTAAGCTTGCTATGTCTTAGTCCATATTTTTAGTATGAGACTTATATGAATTTCATCCAGGACTTATTTCCAAAGTCCACATCAAAGCTAGGCATGGACTGTCAGAAGGACTCTGAAAGGCAAGTCCCCTCTGGGTGTCCAGGTCCTGGAACACATCGCAGAGGCAGACCCTGCCCCTGGTTACTTCTTGCTGGCTGGCCTTTATTCAGGAAAGCTTCAGTCTTCATGACTGAAACAAAACATCCTCGAGGAACTTATGAATAAGTCCATTTGCTTCCTGCCTCAAACACTTCTAAAACATTAACCTGAAGCATAAACGTTTCTGCCTTTCATTTCCTTGGGGATGACAGGAGAGAGAGACTGAGACTGATTGCAAAAGCTGTAGTGCTTGTCTGAAGTTTTTAGCCTGACTCTGGTCAGGCCCCAGGTGACCAGCTAATGAAAATAATTCAAACTTTACCAAAACAAGAGCCATTTATAATGTGGAAATTCTAGACAGACAGCTCCGCAAAACCCTGGGAACAAACATGGAGATAAATCTTTGCAAGAAAAAACACCCCTACCTCACTTCTCACAAGGTCAATTCTAAACAGTATCATGGGGCACAGCCCCCACATGTGGCAGAAAACCCGTTAGTATTAGTTCTTTTTAAAATACATCCATACCTGTGGGCTTGTTGCTCTGGAGTTATGAGGTACGAGGAAACATTTGGTTTCAGAAGTATTAGCAAGGCTTTTGAAACCCGTGACTTTTAAATAGATAGACTTAGGGACTGTTCTTAAGAACAGTGTCTATAAGTGCAAAAGAAAGAGGAAGAAATGAAGAATGGAAAATGGGTATAAAAGCTTTGATTTCAAATAAACACAACGCAGCCATGAAACAAGAGACAGAACAATATGAGGAACACGCATGAAGGAGGAAATCATCTGGGGCTGGTAACATAACTGGAAGATTTCAGATGGAAAAACCTCCCAGAAACAGGAAAAGGAGGATGGCTTGCATGCCGTGGCACATAGGCTGTGCAAACTTGGAGCAAGCCAGCACCAATGCAGCAGAGCTGGAAGTAACCAGTGACAGGGAGTCACGGTATCCCAGGGGAAAGTGTGTGTTGCTTACCCGGGCTCGATGGTCAGCAGCCTGGTCTTGCACTCCAAGCAGCGCAGCCCAGCCCTGCCCTGCGCGAAGGGCTGTGCATCCCGTGCCCCTGCACCTGGAGGAGCTCCCCAGCAGCAAAGCCAGGCCATGGGACCAGCTTGGGGTTAACAGGACTTCCCAGCCAAAAAGGCTGCACCTATGAGGAAATGCACATTAGCCCTTACAGGATCAGGACCATCCCCAGGGCATGCCTGAAGACCAGGCAATAGGGAACAATTTGGAATCAGTCCCCAGACTGTTCTGTGAGGCCATCCCAGGCTGCACAAAATGATGAAAAGGCTCTTCTCTCCAGGTAAGTCTAATTAAAAACCTTATCTAAGCTGTTATAATTTAAGGTTTTCAACTACATTAGAATGAAATGCTTTTAATGTTGGTTTTGTAAATAGAAAGTCTTTAGAGGTACACACCTCAGAGCTAATAATTCTTTATATTAACTTCACACATATAAAAAGCTATATAAAACATTTCTATGTGTGTATATATATATATATTTTAATCTTGCCATTTATTAATACTTTATTTTTTAATGCCTATCTTCTCAACATTTGGCACGAAGTCTGCAGAGAGACCAAAATTTCATTTCTGCTTCCTGTGGAAAAACAACAATCTGAAAATTGGCTTTTTAGCAGTTACTGCCTTCTGAGGCATCTTAGATGTGCCCTAGTAAAAAAGGTCGTAAAACTTAAATTATATGAGTTACATTGAATTGTATCCTGATCACACGTACTAAACTAAATAATTTTATCTAGTGTTTAGTCCCAATGAAACATAGGATTTCCCACACTTGCTGCTTTATAGGGTTAGAGTTGAGCAAAAGTTCTCTCTTACTATGTATCTGTTATCTGGCTGAGCACCATATGCACAGAACATTGTATTAAGGTCATGGAGAGGAGCATTTTTAAAGGTACTTATTATTTCCAAAATAATTAAAAGAGAAGAATATTATATGGAGCTTCTCCATATTAAAGAAAACCTTCAGGGTATGGTTGCTTCCTTCAAGTTCTCACTGCAAAAAGAACATTAATTCTGAAAGTTATGGAGAACTCTCAGTGTGGTTAAAATTCCTAAATGCTGAGTGCCATGTGGTGATGTGCCAAAGTAGCACAGCACATTACTGCCTACACCATCACTTGAAAAGTTTTCAAAACATCTATGAAATCACTGATAGAAGTCAGATCTATGCTTTTTTCCAGGTGTCCAACATTATTTTGATAGGGCTTATTTCAGTACATTATTGAAACTGTCATGAATTAGCAAAATGAAATGATGATAGAAGTAAAAGCCTTGAGAGTGTCTAACAGTATAATTCTGCTGATTTCTGACTTCCCTGAGCACAGCTGTCAAGAAGACATCACAAGTGTAAGAATTCAGGAAAAACAGCCAAAGGCTTTTGGTGTCTGTGCTAGAGGGAAGAAATGTGTTAAACTAAAAAAAAAAATAAATTGTTAAACTGGGCAAAAGAATTTAGAGGAAATTTGGTCAGTCTGTCACTTTTTTGGTACAAGAGGTCTCATGTCTAAACTGCGAGATAACACATTACAGTTTTGTTCTTTACTTAGTACAAATTGTCTTGGCATATATAATTTTTGTGATGAAAATTCATATGAAATATTAAAAATGAAAAAAAAAAATTATCCATGAATATTTATAGTTGAATATATACTACTAGACCCCAAACTGGAAAATGATGGCAGAATCAGCATCATCAGTTGCCGCATTCAGTACCAGTGGCTACTAACAGACCTTCAGGTTTAGGGTGTAAACTCCCATGACCCCAGCTTTATACCCCTCAAACTCACACCATCGCTGGGGGCTTCTTGCAGGCAAAGATGCTGGTGCTGCAGTGATGAAGTGATGAAAGGTGAGTTACATCCTTCTCTGTCTCACCAGAAAGCATGGAGGTTAGGAGACACTAATGTCCACCAGCTCAGGATGTGTCTAGGAGGCTGGTGGTAGCTGTTGTATCTCCGAGGGAAGCCCTTGCCCTGGGCAACCATACTCCCTTCTGCACAGCTATGTTTTCTACCCATGGCTAAGTGGGTGACTGCACAGCTTTCCTGAAAGAGTGTAGATCATCTTCATTGTTTGAGCCAGGCAAAGTGAAGGGAAACACCTTCAGCTGTTCTACAAGCACTTCAGTCTTATCCAAGACACATCTTCAGGGAAGGTTGGGAGAGGCGAGTAGCTTCAGCCCTTCTTCAGCCATCCCTGACAGTCCCTTCAGATGCCTCCAGGGTATCCCATTATGAGCTTATCAGGTCCTTTTGACAACAAGATTGTCGGCTTTGCAATGATAGGCTGAAGTTATCTGAAAATGTTATGCTGCCTTCATGTTATTTTCAGAGCAACCCTGCTACAGAAGTAACTCAACAGAGGCTAGAGTCTTCCAGTAATTTAGCAATCTGCTAATTAGCTCAACAATTGTGCAAAGAATTAGCATCCCCTGAAAGAATGTCTCCATGCCTTTGAGACCCATTAGCCTGGTATCCCTATTACAAGAAGATCACACAATAACAAGAAAAGGAAAAACTTGTGTCTATTTATCTGCTTTCTCTCTCTCTCTATATATATATATTAATAAATCTTTTGATAAAGAAGAGTCATTTTCAGGGAAATTTTATGGACAAGATAAAGAATAACAATTATTTTTTAAATGACTTGTTAATAATTTCTAGAAAACTAGCCTTTTCACAGACAAATTGTTGAAAGAAGAAAGGGGCCAGGTAGATAGGAAGTGCATAGAGCATTCAGTTCATCATGACTAAGTCACTCAGTTGCAGTTTGAAATGAAAATTGAGGTACGGAAAGATATATTCAAATAGCATTGAATGTTTGGCCTCATTTCAGATGAACAGGCATGCTGCAGCTGAGTCAAGCTGAAAGTTTTCCCTGTTCCCATGCACTTTAAGCTTTAAAGAATGAGCACCTTGGCATTTTGTATAGGTCAAGCTAAGTGGTATCATAGCTTAAGTTCTGGCATTCAGTCTAAATGCCTTCATGTTTGTACTTCACAGCCAGGTTCTGAACATTACTTGAAAAATTGTCTACATCTGAACAAAGTGGGATTGCTGCACAGGCCGTCTCCAAGAGTTTTCCCCTGTCTCTTGTCTGTGTTCCTGAGTCAGAGAAATGCCATTTCAAAGCTGCAAGGAAAAACATTAGGCATTCTCTGCACTTGGAAAGGATGCTGACTTTTTAGGAAGTTTAGGCTGAAACATCGTGTGTCATGAAACATTTTGATTAAAAAATGTGGTTACTGATACAGGAATTGGAGTGCCCTATTCAGGCTGATGGGGAGAGTCCTCACTGTTCCTTGTGAAATCTATCTTCTAAGGCTTTTTCTTTAACTGTTATAGCAAAGGCTCATCATTCTTATTAAGTCTGTGTGACCCAAGAGACTGCATTAATCACCTTCTAGGAAAGCAACTGCTGTCAGTCGCGTAGGTTGTGTCTCAGCTTTCCATGCTCAGTGTGCTTGGGTAGTCTGCAGCACTGTTTATGTTTGCCACAGCATAATCACTTAGCAGAGCTCCAATAGAGGTATTCTTCAGACCCAGACGATCCAATGTCATCAGCTAGGCTTTTATTTACAGTTCTTTGGTTTTGGAATTTAGCGCAGGATTTAACTGAACGAGACTAAGAAGAACAAGAGAAAGTTAAGAAGCAGAAGGCATAAACTGAACCAAGTCAGATTTTGCAAGTAAGGCTATATGTAGAAGGTGTGCTCAAAAGCTTTCTTCTGGCTTTACAGATTTCAAAGAGTTTCAAGATAACCCCTATTTTTATAAGGAACAATTCTGCTATTTGCCAATATTCCCTTCCAGCACCACAAGAAACGGTCTCTGCACCCTTGCTGCTTAAGCAAACAGAAGACTTCCCTAGCTGAGCCATGCTACAGAACCTGGTGCTAACATGTCTAATCCCTTAGTTGCTTTTCAGCTGGGATAGGGATATCTGCAGACATATCTCCCATGTATCGCAGAGTGTGGGTCTGAATCCTGTTTGTGCCATTTGTATAAAAAAAATAGATCTCTGATGAACAAGGGGCATACAGGCACACCAGGCACACATGCTCTTTTGGTACCTTTTTCTCTCCTGCTTCTCCTCTCTGGACGGCTGGGTGACTAGTTTTGGTTGTTCACCAGCAGCTGGGGGTGGGGGGCGTGTGTGTGTGCAGGGGGAAGAATCTCTGGTTAAACCCAAAGTGAAACTTTTTCATGTATCCAGTAAAGCAAAGAGTTTAATTTCATAGAATCTTAGAATCATAGAATAGTTTGGGTTGGAAGGGACCTGAGAGATCATCCAGTTTCAGCCCCCTGCCATAGGCAGGGACATCGTCCACTAGACCAGGTTGCTTAAAGCCCCAACCAGTCTGGCCTTGAACAATTCCAGGGATGGGGCATCCACAGCTTCTCTGGGCAACCTGTTCCAGTGCAACACCACCCTCAAATGAAGAACTTCTTCCTTCACATTTCTAAAGAAGTTGATGATATTTGAATTATATTTCAGGCACTCCGAAGGAAAAGGAAAGGGAATTTAGAAACAAGAGGTTGGAAGATCTAAACACTGCATGTTAAGAAAATAGAGCGATGCCCTAATAGTCTAAGGACCACTGGTTAGAGCACTGGTCCATCATAATGGAAACACACATTCCTCTACCACCTGCCTGGAAGCAGGGATGTTACCTTCTTTCATGAGCGTCCCCTCTGTCAGGCTGTAGGGTCCCTGTCACTTTATAGCTGTGTCCAAAGACTATATTTTCTCCCTTTGGAAGCTGTTTAAATATATGAAAGCAAAAGTCACTCTATTTCTAAATGAACACTACCAGAGACAGGCTCATTATGTTTTGAGTCCATCAATTTTCTAAATTTGCCTTTGTTTTCCAGACCATCCTTGGGCAGATAAGCTGTTAATACCATATTTAAGATCTTTCTTACTTGTCTCTTTTTGATCAACTGGTATAGAAATCTATTGCTTTTTCATATTTCTAAATTATCTGAAAAATTAGAATATTCTGCTTCATTTGCAACTGCACCACACATGCCTTGGTAATCTTTTGCCTCAGCTACTCCAACCTCTGCCATTTTGACCTTTACATCTCATCACACTTCCCTCTGGTGTATACACGATGCTGTTAAATCCAATTTACCCTTGTCACTTCTTTTCAAACACCTCCAGCAGATTCTGCTGAATTCCTACGTCAGTTGGGAAAGCTTCTTAACAAAAACTTCTTCACATTTTCTGATTCTCAGTCCAATGCAATACCTGACTCATCCATAATGAAACATCCCTTTTATTTTCTTTTCTATTTTTCCTGTAAAAGCCTTGTCTTTTTGCTTCTTCTTTTATGTCAAATGATCAGATTTTCTTCATTACATCCTTTCCTTCCAAGGAGTTTCTTGCAGAAAGCCCTTCACTACTGTTCAGCCAAAGCTTTTACTGTCTGAAAGACTTTGACTATATTATCTATGTTTTATAGACAAACACTAAATGCATTGTAAGCACCAGTAAATTATACTTACCAATATCACTTATGGAAAATAAATTTGAGATTAGTCAGCTCAAACTACAGCTTGGACATTTATGATGAAAAAAATAGAAGTAAAATTTTCACCTTAGGCATAGGAACTGTATCAGAGATGAAGAGAGAGAGGGACCATGTGTACCTGTCTTTCTGCCTCAGAGTCTCATCTTTCCCCATTTCAGCCAATGGAAACTTCACCATTAGCCTCAGTGTGCCCAAGACCAAGTCTGTAAAGGGGATACAGCAAAGACAAATGGAGCTCTCAGATTCTGAAAGCCAGCAATGCAAAATACAAAACAGGATCCAGGTACACAAATTCAAATAAAGAGAGTAAGTGTGCAAGGATCTTCCTTTAGAAAAATGTGAAACACCAAATTCCTAAAGCAGAAATTATTGTTTCTGAATCGAACAAGTTAAAAAAATGCTGTTTCTATAGCAATATTGATTCCTCTGGAAATTTGCAAATAATAGTTTGGATAAAATTACGTGCTATCGATTCCTAAAAAATCCCACCAATTACAGATTACGAACAGCCTTTCTTAGCTTGTAAACACGCTGTTTTGCTTGATTTAGGCTAGCTTAGTTTTCTCCCTTCCAGCCTCACTCGCTCTTTCAGGACCCATTGAAATGAATGAGCTTCTGCTATTTACAACAGGGGAGAGGGAGTTAACGTACATAATTGTGGATCTTATGTCAGTACATCTCAGCGTCAAACCAGTTCCCAAGGTAGTCTGAGCAATCAAGAGCCTCGAACCTTTCCTGCAACTGCCTGCTGGATAAGGCTGGCTGCAGCCACCGAGGGCTGCCCTGCACAGCCAAGGCTTGGAGAGGAGAAGGCAACTCAGAGATTATGCCTTGGCAAATCTTCAGTGTCTAAATGATGGCATGGCCTGTTTACACACACAAGGGAGCATAAAGGAATGTAACTAAGCACAGGAAAGATAGGAGGTCATAAAAACATAAGAGGGGACATGGCAGGAGGTGGGAAAGAAGTACATTGTTTTTCCACAGGAGGTGCAATATGAACTAATTCGGTGGAATAGTTGAGATGTGATAGGACTGACACCAGGGCTCAGGTTTTCAGAAGAGCATGTGTATACTCTCACATCTGTTACTCATTTGCACATAAGATGGTACTGTACAATTCCATTGCACATACAGTCCTGGGGAAGACTGACTCAGGTCAAACATGCTACTGAGAACATTTTTAAATGGGTCTAAATATTTCTATATAGGTTTTATACATTGTTGATGATGGCTTCTTGAATATTTTTGTAAGAGTTTTTGTGATGTTGACAGTGGCTCTGAGTCTTTTCATATCTGCTTTGAGTGCATTTGATGGGAAATAAGCATATAGAGACCTCATTTAAACATAACCAGCTTCTTGGGGTGAGGAAGATGTGGCCTGCATTGAGGTTAATGAACTGGCTGGCAGAGAAATCTGTAAGACCCTATTTTAACCCATTTCTTTTTTAGTGAAGATTATGCCCCTGAAGGCTGACTATAGAGAAATTCCCACATACCCCATTAAAATGTTCCCACCTACTGCTTTTCAACAGAAAGAATGCCAGAAAGACCTTTTAAGCCAAAGAGTTCAGTCATGTTATTTCTACCATCCCAACTAAAAATGCTTCCCTGCACTATTGCAACTAGAAATATTGCCACATTATTTGATGCTGAGCTTCTTCCAATAGAAATACCACAAAAATGCCTTTTCTTTGGGGTATTTAGACTATGAAATTCTTACAAATTGTATATATCAACACAGCTCGAATTGGTACCAAGTATTTTTCTTTTTTTAAGATTACCAGTGTTTTGTGGCATGTCTTCCCTTTTCCATTTTGAGAACACATCAGATTCGAGTTCCTGCTGGGAGGAAACTGTTACCAGAATTCGTACTTGGTGAAAGATGAAGAAAATGTAACTTATAAAAACAGCTATAAAACCTCATCTTTGTTTTAAAATTCAGTCAAAATCCTACCTTTCCTAAAGAATGAGATTGGCTGGTGTTTTACAGCAGAAGACACAGTCAAATGGATATCTTTCTTGGTGATTTATGTGTATATATAGTTATATAGGTCTTGCAAATCCTGTTACCACAGTGGGCACTGGCAGAAAAATAATTTCAACTTTTAAAGCTTCATTTAGGATATCTTCTAATTCAGAAATATTTGGTTATGTGAATGAACAGATGTGTCCTTCATGCCTCCTTTTCAGTTTACCACTTGGAAAGATCCAAATGCTGGCCTGAAAGGTCAAAGCAAGGAATGAAAACCTATGACATTCTGCTTCTTTGGTGGCACAGCTGTTGGAGAGCAATGGAATCAAAAAGGCACCTGTCCTCTCTACAGAAACTTTCGAAAGGTTATTTGCAAAAACATTACCTTGGAAGCTTCAGAATTTGGAGGGGAGCAGGCTAAGGTGAGAAATCTTGCAAACAAATATATGGAGAGTCACCCTGTAAGGATTCAAGCCCATAGCAATTTCCTTGGGCAAGGTGCATACCAAGGTTTTGTCACATTGTGTGTGTGGTTGGTGTGCACTCTCAGGGGCTTACTAGGAGGCAAGGCTTGCCTAAAGTTTGTTGGAGGAGCAATATTGATTGTGATGAGATGGGATGCTAGATTCCCTCTGGTTTGGGAAAGTTTGGATTCAGTCAGGAAGTACCTGCCTTATGCTGCTTGCCGTAAGGGATCAAACTGGGCCACCAGCCCTGAACTGGCTCCCCACCTTCCCAGCACTGTGTTCAAATTAAATCCTGAATGAATGTTATGGCTTAAAGTCTCGTCTAAGTAGCAAAGGTAACAAATGTCTTTGCTTTGACTGCTAGGGGTGAAAGAACCAACCCATAAGGATGAAGAAAAAATGTCTATAGTTTATTAAATACATTTCCATTTTGTGTCCAACACTACAAAAGCTCATCTTAGCACTGGCAGTGTCCTTGGTTTCTTTACAGTTACCTTGAGCTGTTCACTCAAATAATGCAGTTCTGCAGCATCCCAGGGCAGCGTCCTAGGAAGGCTGAGGCTCACGGAGGAAGCCAGACCTGATAACTGCACTACAGGTTTCCAGAGAATGATCTTTCAACAGACTACAGAAGAGCAGGAATGACTGCTACCAGTCTCAGCATTTGAAGGCAGTTACCAGGTCATTGCCGTGGACATAGAGGATGTCGGAAATGGGCCCGTAGAGTAACCACAGAAGCAACCAACATCTAGGTAGGCCCCTTTGCTTTGCTCCAGCCTTTTTTTTTTTTTTTTTTTATTCCCAAAACTATTTGGCATTCCCCTGAGCTGTTGAGTAACTGGGTTAGAATTTTTTGTTTGTTTGCTTTAAACAAAATGGGATTGTTATTGTGCAATAGCATTGTTCTGGGATGCAGACAGATTTTGCAGGCTGTCTGCAGCTTTGTATCTATAAAGTATCTGTGTTTTTAAAACAAAGGGCAGTGATCACGCTATCAGGTCATTACTGTATCTGTGTCACCGTGGGATCAGAGCCTGCTGATAACTGGGCCACCGACCCCCCCACGCTCCCAGAAGCAGCTTCGGTGCAGCCATCTGCAGGGCTGCAGTGTCAATGCAGGTGAGCCCTCGTCCTCCCACCCTGCCCCAGCCACCCTGCAGACCAAGATTTTCTTTCCCAGGTGTTCCCTGTCCAGACAGGCAGGGGAGCTTGATTTAGTAGCGCTAGTAATCAGCACCTTGAGATGAATTAAAAGCAGGACTGTAAATCTCGACATGCTCTTTCATCCATGACTTTTTGGTTCTTAACATCAAAATAGATTGACATTCCTCTACCACATGGCAGGGTTGGGTCTTGTTTTACCGAGAAATTGAAGACTGCAGCCACAGCACTCATGCTGTAACGATATAGCGTGTGGGAAGAGGCTGAGTGACGTGTTGAATAGAGTACTGGCTTTGTTCCTCTGGGACCCAGGTTTTCAGTTGAATCTCAAGTCCTGTGTTAAATGAGTAGTCTCTGCTCCGCTCCTGGGGGAGCAGCAGTCTGCATTAGAAACCACGGTGCATAATTCAGCAGACTCAAAAGCTGAAAGCCAGGAACCAGAATCTCAGAGAAAGTTCAATGTCTTTCTCCTGGACAGAGGATCCCTTCTGCTCCTCTGGGCTCAGGTCAGAAGCCGCCTCGTGGGAATCTTGCCCACAGTGAAGCCAAGGACACTTCTGCCAGAGTTAGTCTCAACCACAAAATGACTGGTGCTGTCTTGTAGCAGTAATGTAAATCTCCAGCTTGAATCTGCTAACACTCCTCCCAGAGACAGCACTATTATTAGTTACAAATGAAATGAGGAACCCTTTGACCAAAAAAAACCCCTTTTATACTATCCCCCTTAAAAGCTGTTGGGCATGCAAGCCCTGGAATAGCTTATACTCTCGAGTTCAGTTCAAGAAATCCCAAAAAGTTACAGCTGTAGTGCCCTGTTAATATCAAACAGATCCTGGTTTTATGAAGGGAAATTATCCCACAACTGATAACATAATCTGGTGATTGATTTGTCTATTCATTTTAATCAGACAGGATTCCAGGAAAAAGGCTTTGGAGTCACACATCTTCCCAGGACCCTGACACCAATGTGAACTTTGTGATGAGACTACAAATGACTGAGGGACCTAGACGAAAAAATAAAGGTGTCTCAAGACTGGACAGTGGAGCCAAGCTCCTGGGAAGAGCAACCATCTTCAGCAACCATCTTCAGTGCTGGCTGGAGGCTACCTCAGCCCAGAATACCAACCCTTCAAGATACATTCACAACAACGGTATGGAAATTAGGGGACGGAATAATAAGCACTGAGGGAAACAATAGGATAAAAGCATTTTGACAGGTAAGATGAATAGTAAAAAGGCTTTTTGCATCATATGAGCTGTATCTCATGCTCACTTAATGACGTTGATGTAGTATTACAAACATGGAACAATTTTCATTGGTTTAAGAACCGCTAAGGAACCATGGAAACATTTAGGTTGGAAAAGACCTTTAAGAACACCAAGTCCAACCATTAACCCAGGACTGCCAAGTCCACCACTAAATCATGTCCCTAAGCACTGCATCTACGTGTTTTTTAAACGCTTCCAGGGATGGTGATTCCACCACATCCGTGGGCAGCCTGTTCCAATGCTTGAACAGTCCACAGTCTGATCTTGCTGTTTAACTATGAAGTATTCCACCAATGTCAATAGAATTACTCAGCCTTTATGAAAATTTGAATCTAGCCCAGAGTTGTATGAATGCTGAAATTTCAGCACATTATTCTTAACAGTATGCCAGATCCCACAACACATGATGTCTGCTGATCAGGGGAAGCCAGGCTGTGCCATTTTCTTTTCTGGGAAAAGGCTGTAATAAACAAGAGGCACACAATTCAAGGGCTGTAGTAGGAATACAGAGGTTCGTGTGTGTGCTACAAGGCAGTGCTATGCAGAGATTTGGAAACAGGGTGGACAGAGTAGCAAGACTATATTGCCCATGGGTGGCAATGGTGTTCTGACATGGGAACATGGCTTCCAGGACCAAGTCAGAGTCTCTTTGCTGCCCGATATAGATACGCCAGTTTGACTGGACACTTCTTGCACAGGAATCCTTACACATCACTGGGCTGCCTCATAAAGACATACCTGAGAAAGTTCTATTTCTGTGAGCAGAAGATAAATGAAAAGAGTACTTTCATTGGAACAGCTGTGAGTGGGTCTGGCTGTCTTGATAGGAGCTGCATGGAAGTAAATGTGTACAAAACAGCTGCATAAAATTCTGTGATGTACCAGAAGGCTCCTCTTCCCTCGCAATCAATGAAATGTTAGCCCATCTTTCACAATCTCTGGCACCATCATATCCATTCTCTCCTTCTTTCCTTCAGCTTCTCCTTTCCCATCTCTCTCTGATGACCTGCCTTGAAGCTGGACTGCAGTCCTCCAGGTCTCACCACTCAGCAACACCAGCACCCCAGTCACCTGAAATGACTGTTCTCAAAGCTGTAATTCACTATTATTCTTCATTGTATACACTAGAGTGAACTGTCCCAATTAATAATGCTTTAGATTAAAACTTATCTGGGCTTTCAGCCACTTAAGAGTTGTCAAGCGTTGTACTTACAGTTGTAAGTAAGTCATAAGTAAGGCCAAGCTGGAGTGTGAACAACTGTTTTTTTTTCTCCAGAACACTCATTCGTTATTAATCTCTCAGCTAAAAGTGTGACAACTGGAGTATTACTTCAGGGAGACTGATAAGACTGCTATGTTTTGGGGTAGAGGGTCGATATCTTAGAGCTATTTGTTTTAGATAAGCAATTAGGTCAATGTTATCAAGCTCATGGGAAAAAAAAAAGGCATTTAATTCAGATCCTTCTTTAGCAACTTCAGTGGATTAGCAGGAACATGAAGGCGAATTTGGTTTCTCCTATGTGTACTCCTATGTACGCTCCTATGTACGCTCCTATGTACGCTCCTATGTAGGCTCCTATGTGTACGAGACCATGTCTGGAAATGTTTGATTTAATTTTCCATAACAGAAACCAAACTGAAAATTACCTAATACTAAATATATAAGAAAGAAGAAAAACTGTTTTGGAAACAGGATGATGTAGCAGAGCAAATGTGTGTACTTATCAGCTGCTGCCGAGGAAGGTGCACACCTGCAGCACCCTGGAAGTCATATCAGTAGTGCTTGAACAAAAGGCCAGAGAGTCCTGTGTTTAAGATAATAATTACAGGGAAAACTGGAGGGGCAGCATGCTGTGGTCCTAATTGCATCTAAATACAAAGCTGAATGTTTTAAAGCTGGTCTTTAAATCAAAGCGTATTCCCCTTTCATTACTGGATCTTCAAGGCAGAGTGAATTCATAGCAAATTCTAAGGCTTTAAAGTCCTTTCCCATACATTAAATCATCAAAGACTTTTGTGTATGTATTTTGGACTGGCTTACAGCCAGTCAGGGGAGCCTTGACCATTTTCACACTATCTGCTTAGTGTTCCCACAGCAAAAGAAAGTATCTTGGGTAGGAACCAATCTACTTACTGTTAAATGCACACTACCTGTGTTTGTCTGAGCACTGAGGAACACAAATCCCCATTATCTCAGGACTGAGATTCCTTTTAAGACTCAAATCACCACTGAGAGGCAAAACCAGAGACAAACTCTGTCCCTGCACTTAGCAACCTAATACCAAACTGCCAGAATAACCAGTTCTTACCAAAAAAAATAATTCCTTAAATAACTACCTCTCTCACCCAAAGAAAAACACCTTGCAACTTAGCCTTGCATTTTCACAGATCTTCTAGCATGGGAAAAGAGGTGGGAATTCCACAGCCGACAGTGTCCTCATAGAAATGGACCACTGAAGATGCCTCACTGATGACCTCATGGCAGAAGTTGCAGCTGCCATGGCACCATCTTACCTCAGGCAGGAGGATTCCAGCCACTCTCTAGCAGGTGTGAAAGGACAAAGCCAGCATCCTTCCAGTTCCCACTGGCAGGTATGAAGGAGAATGAAGCCATCATATTATATACTGAAAAGTGGGGTTCTCCTATTTCTGTGTATGATGCATTTATTACATATGTACTACTCTGCCAAGCTGCCCCTAACGTGCCATTTGTTTGGCACTACCTGTCATCCAGAAAACCAGGTGGAATGTCTTTAATGGAATGGAAAAAGCTTCTAGGCAGAAAAAAGAGCAACCCTACAAAGAAAACAAATCAGCTGCCTACAAGGCAAACACAAAAGTTTAATAAGTGGTAAAGGTTTTGTATCAATTGCAGTTTTATATAAACTTCAAGTGTAGCTCTTATGTATGCTCACAGTAGAAGCTTACACAATGTAGTAGGGAACTGAGTTGTGCCTGACTTATTCTATAAAATTTTGCAGCCTCAAGTCACTTTCTACCTGTCTCAATGTAAGTGAAGGACAATTATTTCTATCAACAGTAGGCTGGGTAGGAAATGATAAATACATCTGGTTTCTGAAGAAAAACCACAGTAACTAATGGCAGACACTTCAGCCCAGGGAGAAAATAATTTTTTACTACCTTCCACATCCTTAGTATTGGTGGTCCGATCTTCACTAGACTCTGATTTAGTTGCAATGAGTAAAGGAACAACACAAAACTGGCATGTATTGCATGAAGAAAATACCACAATCCATGGCTTTAGGACTCAAATTGCAGCAAGATGATATTGCAAGCACAGGGTCAAACACCTGCTGCAGATTGTCCTGCCTTCCTAATCACTGAACTAAAATGGAGCACCGAGGAATCCAAAGGTATTGACTGCAAGTGACTAATGGCGGGCAGGATTTGTTTCTTTACCTCTGTGTCTAGCCAAAGCCATCCTTTGACACTGGAGAGAAAACCATTTATCTTACAGAAAAGTTCCAGAATGTTTGACGTTTTGTTGGAGTCAAAAGGAATGGGAAACTTTGTGATAGCTGAAAAATGGGAGAGGTAAATTATACCCTTTGGATTTGACCGGTTTCCCCCAAACTAAGGCACAGGTAGACTATCTCAGATGTTCCTCCTTTGCATTAGGATGATAAATCTTAACGTGAGCCTGCCCCATCTGCCCGAATCTCCTACCCACCGGCCCACAGAGCCAGTTTCTCTTTATTCCTCGTGTTAAAAGACTTTTGCCCAGACTGTGCAACTGTCCATAGGTTGAGTTCTGTGGTCGAATCTTCTGATGAAGATAATTCACAGTGAGCTATCACCAGAGATACCCAGGATGAATCAGAAGGAAGCATGACAGGACAGATTCATCAATGATTTTTTCCCGTATCTTTTAACCAGCTCTGTGTTCAGGCTACAATAGGGTCCTACTGCACTCAGTGGCAAAACTTGCAGTAGTTTTAGTCACTTGAACCCAGACAGTCTTTGTGTTCTCAGCTGAAGAAAAAAAGACCGAACCCAGCTGCTCAGCAAGGGAATAGCCTGCATGGAATAGAAGGGAAAGCAAAAGGGAAAGCACCATGTGCCTGTTGGCCTCCCCCTCCTCCCACCTCGGCTCTCATGCATCCCCCAAGGTCAGGCACAATCTGTCCCTTTGTATCCAGGAAAGAAATAGGGCACAAAGTGTTAGGAATTTCCTAAAACTGTCTCGAATCATGTGCTGTTTAAGTAACTGTCATTTCACTGCCTGGTTCATTGACACTTGGGTCTTAAATGGTGCTTGTGGAGGAGTAATATTTTCAGCTCTGAAGGGGTAAAGAAAACAGTTTTACAGAACCAAAGCCTTTGAACAGTGATATGCAGAGGAGGAATATGTTGATATGCTTATTTCATGTAAAGCCTGCATTCTCTTTGCATGAAATCAACAAGATGTTATAATAAGTATTTCGCTAAAATGTAGCATGTAGGAGAGGTCTATTTTCACAGTAGGAAAACAAGTTAGAACAGATGGTTGAAGGAAAAATTAGTTTAAAGATATCAGAAACAGCTGAATAAACTTTCGGTAGTCCAAGAGAAAAAGAGGCTCAATCTTCTGGTTTATTCTTATTTTCCTATTTACATTCTTTAAATGCACTGGAAATGGCATTCAACTTTTCTAGTACCTCAGCCTTTTTGATTTATTGAGGTTTTTGGGTATGAATCACAATGTTTAAGGTTATGGGGAAGAACACTGTTAAAACATTACTAGATCCAGTATTGCTCTCCGTATGTTAATTTAAAAAGTTATAAACTAAGAGGCACACAAGACACCAGAGCTGTTATTAGTCCACACCTCATGAACACACTGTAACAGAGTTGGAAATAAAAATCAGGTTCATCTATTAAAAGAAAAATTCTCACTTGTGACTTTTGACAGGTTCTGCTGTACATTGTAGCATGCAAATGTATGGTTGTGTGAGAGATCATTGCCAGCTTCACTTGACATGTTCAATGCCAGTGGAAGAAACTTCACTCATGGTGATGAACTGTCTGATGGATTAGACACTGGTTAGAATTTTTCTGGTGTAACGCCACCTTTTAGATTTAAATAGTGAAGAAGGAGGGTGCTGGATACAACCTTTTGAGTGTTAAACAGTAATTTCTGCCTACAGGTATGCCAGAGACATTAAACAACCAGCCCTTTTCAATTATACTAGGTTATATCTGTACATGTCCTGATCTGGATTAAGAACTAAAGAGGAGTGTTGGAATAAGACATAATCTAAAAAGTTATTAGAAATTAGGCAGACCTAGCATTAGATATTGTTATTCATCTTTTCCTGTGGGGGAGAGTTTTTAAAATCTCAATTTGCATGTGAATCCATAATAATTCTATCTATATAATAAAATACTAAATGCTTTTCTGAGACATACAGTGAATTATCTAATTCTGGGACAGGAAGATGAAGAACATGCATTTTTGATAAACAATGTATATATTAAATTTGATGAATGTGAAGCAGTGGTTTGGTAATCCTAAACTAATTTTATGATTGGAGAGGTCTGAGTCCCAGAGATGCTGGGGCTGTTTTGAGCAACAGCAGTGAAACAGAATTTTCATTATTATAACAAAGTTATTATTGTGTTCAAGCAAAATTATCCTCATGATAAAATATATGTAATGTATCCAGAAAAGAATCTTGATTCTCTCATATCAAATAACAGCATAATAGTAGACAGAAATAGTTTAGTCGGGAAGTGTTATGATTGTTGGCATATGAAACTGGTTTGAGTCTTGCTGTAACTCAGGAACATCAACAAGTTATAAACAAAGCAATATTTTTTTTATCCTTAGATTTAAAGTGAGAAAATGTAAGGTAAAATTTACATTTCTGATACAAGGCCTCAGGTTTTCCTGGTGATAGAGCAATATAGCTCCAGGGTAAAACTATAAGAAGGTTGAATTTAATGACCAAGGTCAGAAATATATTTTCCTACCTTTTAATGAGAAGTTGATTTTTCTGCCAAAACAAAGATTGCTAGAAAAATATCTTATTTTTTTAAATTAATATGTAAACTATTTTATAGATAACTAAAAATCAAAGCAAACCCACGGAAAATCAGTATGCTACAGTAACTGCTAGGCAAACAACAAAATGTGGTTAAATGATTTTTTGCTCTTTCATGAGGATGCCAAATTATTTCCAACTGAAATTTGACAAAAATAATTTCTTCAGCATAACCTGTGAAAGATATTTGTCCTGTATCATATCTAACTTTGATCTTTCATGGAAAAAGATGCAAACATTTTGAGCAGCTTTATTTTTAGCCTACAATGGAAGAGTATTTTATCTACTTCCCGTCATAATTCCTAAGAAAACACATTTCTCTTGACTGCATTTTTAGTCTACTAATTTTTAGACCAGTATAGGACTTCTTTTCTGTTCAATGATAGAATGGAGCCAAAGCTGTGTTTGTAACCTGTGTTTATTAAGAGAGATAAGTCGTTCCATAATAAACTTGTTTTATGATTAATCCAGTCTTGTTCCAGTGGCTGAATGAGATGCATAGTCATATCCTTCCAGGACAGGACCCTCAGGAAAGATAAATTTCATTTACTGGTAGAGAAGCACAAGGAGGGTTGAAAGACCAGAGAGGAAACCAGCTGGTAGCAGAACATGATCTAAAAGTCCCTTTTGAAGAAGACTTCAAAAATGCAGTTCTTATTAGAACAATCTGAAATTTTTATGGATAAGTTTAACCAATCGATATTTAACCAATCATGGACATACATAAAAAAGCATAATCCAGCTCTTCCCGATTTTTTTGGGTACAATTTGGATGAGGCGTAAATTAAGTCATTACACCTGTACTTCCCCATGTTGTCCTTTAATTTACCATTAGGTCATGCATGCAGTTTGAACTGAACCTGGCCTGTATCTTACAAGAAACATTCAAACCACTTGATGTTGCTATTATAAAGCAGCAATGAAACAACTAGTAAGCCACATCTATCTTTACCACACTGACATTTTCAAAGACATAGTTTATCAGCTTCTTTATGACTATCTAAAGAAATTCCCAACTTTCAAGTATGCAGAATAGTCAAATAAGCATTAGATAATATTCACTTCTCCTTTTATTTGTCACAGGCAAGTTTTCATTGTGGTCCTTGATGGTTTTGATGGTTTTGAGCAAATTGATTTGTGAAAGTTGTCTCTTTCCCTTTCATTGCACATGTCATATCAGAAAAGTGCTTTCTGCATCTGCTGTTTAATTAAAACTGTCTTCTACCAACTGCATAAAACTAGAGCTTAAGTCATTAGTCACAGCTAGGAAACAGCTTAGGTGAACATGGATTCACTGTTCAGTTAATATCCCCTTTGAAGTCACAGGGAGATCATCCACAAATTCAGTTAACATTGTAGTAAACCTCTGACATCTGGTTTAACAAAATTTTAAATGTGTTTCTCTTTGAACTCCAGTTTTATTTGTGCTTCCCTGCTGGCTGGATATGTTCCCATGTTGTGTGAAGAATCCATCTTTAGACTCAATGGTGTCCAGAAACCTCTGGAAGACCTCATGGCCAATCAAGGCACTGCAGCTCAGATCTCTGTCTTGTCCTCATTCCTGAGATCTGGGACCACCATTCAACAGCCAGTCTTTGGAGCTCCATACCGACTTTTTGCAGACACTCACAGCTAACACAAATCCTTTCCCAGAAGCCAAGCAGATCCTTCCCTGTTTAATCCCTGGGTGTGATGTATCATATACTCACCTTCAGGCTTTGCACAGCTCCTAAATACAATATAGCTCTTAAAAGGAAAAGTGTGAGAGTTTAAAAACCAACAAATGAACAAGCTGAATACAAGTCCTTTTCTCTGTTATCCATTCTTTCACTGGAAGGCCATCTGCATAGGACATCAGGGTCAGGAAAGCAGCTGTGCCCCAGGGAGTTCCTACCCTGGCACTGCTCAGCCTCACCCTGATCAAGGAACTGCTCTCCATAAACATCTCTCTTTAGTCAGTCTTGAATCAGCAGCCCCTGGAGGTGGTCAGGGACAACGATCAGGTGTACCGTTGATGGGTAATCTTCTCTCCAATGAACTCTCTCACTTGGGTGAAATACCTTCATTTTTGAAGCAAATCAATTATGAGGGCAAAACATGCAAATCATCAAGTCTTGTAGATTTGTTATTCTGTGCCACTAGTGTTGGGAATTTTACTACAGACACAGATAAAATCAAGTAACAAAGACAAAAGTGATAAAAAGAAGTTCCAGCCTCACATTCACATATACAGCAAGTTCATAATTTCCATCAGGACTCATGACTTGTTATAAATAGATTCTTCACATCAATACAAGCATTTGCAAATGTATTGCTGAACTGAGGTCCATGGGATATTGGTGAGCAGCAAGGACTGATTCTTCCATAAATTTTAATGCTGACTGTGAAATTAAATTTTGTTTCTGAAAAGTCAGCTGTGCTTTGATACTGTGCTGTGAGACCCTGCTGCAAAAATTAAGTGGTCAAAGGCAGGAACAGAATTGCCAACACTTGTAATTTTATTAGGAGAGAGATTGCTTTTTCTTAAAACCCTAGCTCCTCAAGTCATATGATTACAGGAAACTGTCATGTTTCATTCTTTCAGAAGAAACAGTTTCTACCTTTTGCGGTTGTAAAGAAAAGTTGAAAATATAAATCCAACAGACAGGGCCACCAGACGGCAAAAAGACATCAGCTTTACTGGTATTTTAAGGAACGTGATGGTTTATGAAGGCCTGAAGTTTGGAACACTGAAATAATGTTATTCAAACAAAGAAGGCAGTGAATAATGATGTGAAAGTAAAATCTAAAGAGTCAGAGTGCTTTCCCTATCGTACTAAAGAGAGGAAATAGCATGTATAGTGAAACTCCCCAGCTTCAAAGCTCATCCACATTTTTATCCTAGAGTAGTTGTTTAAAAAAACCCCCATCTTTATTCTTGCAGAATGGAGCACGTACTATGTCAGATGAGAACTGCTAATACACTAATGGAAAGATAAAGCAATGCTTTAGGTCTACATGTTGGAACTTTTCCTGTTTCTCCAGATAAAAATGAGAGAGATATGTTAAATAATATGAAGCCAAGCTATTGCAGAATTTGCAGAAACTGCTTCCTGTGAAACATTAAGGTTTAATTAGCTAAAAAGGAAGTGTACAGAGGGATGATAACTGAGAGTTGGTCACCCTGTCTCTCTGATGAGATTATCCTCTGTACCTCTGAACTTTATTATCCAAACAATACGTCCATGGCGTGATTTGGTGCCTCCAATAATCTTGTGCTAATTTTTACTCATGCTGTCTGTCAGGAGGCCCTGACTTGTTTGCAGAACAGCTCTGGATATAAAGAACAATTGACTGCATTAACTGTGTGTGCAGGAACATTATTATAGACAACAAAAAATAGACACTGTGTCCTGATCCAAGTCCATTGCAATCAACAAATAACTTTTGGTATTTTGATCTTTCTTCACTTTCGCTTACTATGTTTTTGTGCCTTTATTTTAGAATTGGTTTATCTGATCATCCCACAAAGTGCAGTCCTATGTCTCCTATAATGGATGAGAATGTGAAAACAGGGTTGGATTTAACTGGCCACCGAAGCACCACAAGCAGACATTGGCGATGTACTCCTTCAAATACATGCATCACAAGGTACAGGCAGAGCTAAGAACAGGCAACAGGTTACCAGTCTGGATCCACTGCTAAAATCCTTCTCTGCTTCCTCCTGGCCTCATGTACTTTCTGGCTGTGACCTGACCTTGCTCTTTGTCTGAGGAAGATGTCACCATGACAACCTTCTGCAGGGGTCCAGACACTGCCTTGTAACAACCCATGTGCCAACAGACGGACTCTGCTCTCTGTTACAAGTGATGAGACTGGTTGTGTCCCACCTACCGCTTGGTGAACCCCTATTTCCCATGCAAAACGGGGTAGTAAATGCCACTGTTAAGGTCTCAGGGTGCTCCACAGCTATGTGGTGCTCCTTACTGCAAACAGAAAGTGATCCTGCCTGGAGCAAAGCTGCAGTCTCAGGCCCAGCTCACTATTAAAGTTAAAAAAGCCAAGAATTAACTCTCTTCACTGCCACAGTCTTGGTATAGGCAGTACTTATTTGGGCTCCCAGTACAGTGACACTGCATTTTCTAGGGAAGCTGTTTAGTGTGAAAATGTGTCAACATTAGTTCAGGTATTCTGAGGCATTCAGGGCTGTGGGGAAGGAAAGCATATAAAAACCTCTGTAAGCTGGTGTGGACAAAAAGCAAGAACAAAATGAGTTGATAAAGGGATTAAAGGATGATATGGGATGAGATGCAAGAGTCATTGGGAGATGTGGATCAAAAGCAGCTGTAGGGAACTTACTGTCATTTGTCCTTTAGCAACAGTTTAAGAACATCGCTGACTGAGGGACCCCACTGTGCTAAAAGTATTGCACAAACTCATTGTAATTTTTACAGGCATGCTCTGCCATGAACCGTTTCTAATCTCAGTTGGTGAGCAAGGGCACAAAGGCACAGAGAAAGGAAGCAGCTTGCCCAAAGTAGGTTAGTAGCAGAAATAAAGATAGGATCCAGATCTCCTGCAGCCAACTGGATGCATCCCATGGAGAAAAGTGTAATCTACCTCCCAAGCCCATGGGGAAGATTCCAGGCAGAAAAATCTGTTCAAATAAAAAAGCAAGGAAAAGGAGAAAGTGTGGGCTTGAGGCGTACGTAGGAACATGCTGACTGACTGTAACTTTCTCACAGTGGAAAGCTCCAAGGAAATAAACAAGCACAGATGATTTAAACAAAAAACAAGACTCAGTAGCTGCGGCACTCAGAACCTCTGCTAATGCTGCAGCCCGTTCTCTCTTTAGAGAAAGTAAAAGAATGGCAAAGACAGCACAGACCTCTCACAAGTGTATTATACAGTGAGGACAAAAAGAGGATAAGTATGTTATTCTAAGCTTTAGTGGTTTGGGGGAAATTCTGAACTAGAACATTTCTTTTTAGCTAAAAAAGCAGATTCATTTCTTCAGATATTTAAGTCTGGGTTTCTTGCTGTTTTGCTTTAGCTTCTGTTCCAAGCTGTTTCTGATCCTCATCTTTTAGCTGTTTAGAGATTTGAGAGACTGAAAAATGGCTCCTGTCCATTGCAGTTCCAACATGGCTGTGAAAAACCATAGTTTTAAAAAAGTGGCCTAACTATTATCAAGGCAAGGTGCAATAAAAATAAACAAATCACATAGTTTCATCCTGTTGCATGCTGCCATTAAGAATTTCCTTTAATTTCCACACAGAAATTGTTAGCAATAGTGTAAGCATGGCATGAAACAAAAATCAAAAATAAAGTAAGATTGCCGGTGTACCTGAGATTTTGTGTAGATGTCAAAGGTTTCAAAACCAAGGAATGAAATTATGAAGGAAAATCTAAGACAACGGAGAATCGTCATGCAGCATAATTTTAATACTAAATTTTAATGCAGCGATCCATTTCTTGTACAGGGAGAACATTACTTTTTTCCTCCAGAAACCTGAAAGCATTTTGTTTAAAGAGGCAGAGCACCTCTGTGAATGAAGTATGATAGTATCCCTGTGTTAAGCCTAAAAGAAAGTAAACCTAAGTACAGAGATGCTAAAGATTAGGCTCTGCTACCTGCACTTCTGATCTGAGTTAAAGGAAATAATCATATTCATCATCTTTGGAGACTTGATTCTGCATAAAGGTGCTCAAAAATGGACGCAAACCCCATGCTTTCGAAATGAAGTGGTTACTTCTTAAAATTTGATCTTCCTACTACACATGATGTATTAGTGCCATAAAGAGTCACAACCCAGACATATAGGCCTCTTGCTTGCTGTGCTAGGCACTCAGGTAGGACATTTTGCCTGCAGAAAAGCACTGCTTGCTTTTTCTCAGATTAATTCCATTTCTTATTCTCTTTGCACACAGATGTTCTTCGTATGTGCACTTCTGTAGCAGGTCAGAGAGAAACTTTCTTTACTTCACATTTAAATATGTTGGATTTGGGGTATTTTATGGTAGTTGCTATCTCCCTTAATGAGAAAAACATTGGTAAAACTCTAAAATCATGAATGACACATGTTACAATGTCAAACCAATTAAGGCAGGGAAGTTGCATGTGCTTTGGTTTCCAGCACTGGATAGGATCATCTTTAAACTGATGTGTTCCCAATGCAGGTTAGCTCATTATCAGCAGAGCTCTGGAAGGTAACCTCTAATGATGAATTCCCTAGCCTCCAAACTGCTCTGAAAGTTTATCTTCACGAGACCTTTTTCAGGCACATGTGAAGGGGATCATTAGTCTGGTCATTAAATCATAGGACAGAGTCTGGCAGCAGGGATACTGGTCTCAACTCTGCTACTAAGCTGCTTTGCTGAATGCAAGCTAGTCTCAATTTTTCCAAATGTCTGCTCGGATTAGAAGATTAGCCTCTACTTTCAAAACCAGCTGAGGGGAAATCCACAAAGAGAGCTGGAGCAGGCAAGAGAGCAAAATTAGATGGTGTGTGTTCACAAACACCAAGCTTGCGCTTTGCTGTGCCTGGCACAGGAGGCAGCAACTGCTGCCCATGCACACACACACAACATGTTGATATAAGCCAACACGGTTGTGCAAAGAGCTCACCTATTCCCAACACACCACCTCTGTGTTCCTCCTGTTTTCCCTGTGTTGATCTGAGCCTCAGTACAGCTCTGACGCGGACAGCTTCAATACTCAAGTTCACAAGGCAGTGAAAAGATGTCGTGAATTGTTTAAGGAAAGGACCATGTCTAAAACCATGCTTTTTTTCTGGCAATCAGAGTTTTAATGCAGATCAGTTCACTGATCTGGATCACCATCACAGATGTTTGTGCCAGCACTGGGAGGTGATGGGACAGAGTTGTGAACAAGGTGCTAGAGGTGGACAATAGCAGTAGCAGTGCTGGTTTATGCTGTCCTAAAGTATATGTGAAACTAACAGCTTTATTCTTTTCTCTTCTGCTTATGGAATTGTTCAGAAGAACAGCATTCTGTACAGTCTACCTGTAGGAAAGATGACTTGATAATGTGATGATGATTATTGTCACTTTTTAAATGGCTCCACTTCCTTTCATTTTGCAACACAAACGTTCTCTCTAGGGATTTAACACTTACAAATTTAAGCACCAAATCCTGTTGATGCGACCTATGCTCAAATAGTCACATTCAAAAGCATTACCCTCTGTACTGCTGAATCCATTTATCTGTTTATAACATATGAATGACATTTATCTACATGGAATTTATCTCTACTCTTGCTGCTCAGTTGCCTGGAAAAAGCAGCAAGGAGGTTGTCAGCTGATAACACATCACATATTTTCTACATTAGGACCTACACATCTGGGATAGTTTCTGGAGTTCACAGATCAGGCTCACTCTGAGGCTGACCTGAACATATTCCACTGGATCAGCCCCTGAAAATGCTGGCTGGGTATGAATGGAATGGATATTTTAATGGATGCAAGATCAGACTTCGATTAATAAAGTTGAAGGATCTATTAATTCAGGGGGCATCCCTGCCTCTGCTTTTTAATTATACCCACAGGCCTCACAAGGGCCTATAATTAACAGCAACAAAGATGTGAAAGCAGAGAGGGACAGAGGTGTTGTGAGGTGTGTGTATCGCTTCTGTAGCAAGATCTGGAACGGAGACCGAATTCCCTATAGCTTCAGTCTCCAACACCATTTGCTTATGCTCGCCACATCGTTTGGGAAGGAGAACTTTGCAGGGATGTTTCCTGGAGGGTTGTCACCACACCGCTAGGTGCCCTGGGGGGTACACCTCTCTGGGGGGAGCCAGACACAGGGCACAAGGGAAGAGAGGCTATTGCTCACAGCTTGCCAGCAGCTGCGGATGGTGGCTCTCTGCAATGGGCACCTTCCCTCTGAAATGGGTGTTGTAGTCACAGCGTCCTGAATACCTCCTTAGCTCCAATGTTTCTGGGCCAAAAATCCCTACTCATTTCAGTGGAGTAAGCATAGTGAAACCACTTAAAAGAAGCCTGCAGAGCTTGCCCTGCCCTCTGTCTGCAGCCAGCTCCCAAAGAAAGGGCCTGAAAATTCTCCACATAGAAGTATTTCACAATTTTGTCATTTGTATTTTTTGCCTTCACATTGAGGGACACAAGGACAGGAATTGTCCCTGTGCCAGATCATAAGTATGCTGGAGAAGGTAAGGTCTCCTACCACCCAGTGCAGGTGCACGCTCTACTTCTTCCTGCAGAACAGTTTCTGCTAGCACAGCTGTAACTCTTCCCAAGTGACATGTCAGAAAAAGTCCCCTCAGCATATTCTGGGACGGATTTATAGAACGTCTTTAATTGCCTCTCTCTGTGCAACATACCCACACTGTGTCTCAGGAGGCAGCTGGGTCAGGGTAAGATCCCTCCCACTCTCCTGCTTCCCTCCTGCTGCAGCTGTATCCAGTCCTGGTGAGCCCACCTACAAAGGAATTTTGGGGAGAACTTTATTTCTCTTGCCCTCAAATAGGATTTTGTTCCTTTTTTAGTCTGAATGAGGGTAAACCTAGTAACTGAAGAGCTCAGTCATATAGTTAAACTCATACAGAAGTATTTAAACCATCTTTGCTGGGCTGTTCTGGGACCTAAGGTAGCTAACATTCAAAGGACTAAGCTGGAGGTCTCAAGTAACTTGTGTGGATTAACCCTTACAGGATGGGGTTTGTCAATATGATATTAACTTCTCTTTTAATTTAAGTCTGCAGTGGTTGATCTCAATTAGTATGAAATAGGGTTAGCTATACTGGGAAAGCTTCTGAGGAGCTGACCCCTCTACATTTCTTATGCAACAGGCAATGTATTTTACATCCAACAGTAAGGTCAAGTATTACCTGTAGGTAAAAGATACTAAACCAGCATCCCTTACCATCTTCTGGACTGGAAGTGGTAGCACAGAACGGTCTGGACTCCTCACAAGCACCTTTGCTAAAACAGTGTGCTGAGTCTTGAAGCAAGCAGAGATGAAGAATCTAAAGCGAAGTGATGCTTGTGGGGATGTGGCTCGTATCTCAGCCCAGGTGCGTACTGCAGCTACAGATACGCTGTCTATGTACCTCAAAGCACCAGAATGTTCCCACTAACAAAGCCACAGAGCAAAAGCCATGTTTAAAGCTGCTGCTGCTTACTCGGTGACGTAGTCACCCAGTATGTCAGACCTCTTGGCATGCAAATGAGACATAAGCCACTCATAACAGGGCTGTTTTTCACATCTTCAGCACTGAGAGCAGGGTGCCCTTGGCTAGAGATGAGGATGCAGCAAAATCAGTTCATTACCAGACTGTATTGTACTCACGGGAGGCAATAGGATTGACAAGTGACAAGCGCTGCACGATGATGTGCACCAAGTGCCAGCTCTGGGCCTCCATCCAAAGTGGCTTTTCTCAAGAAAAAGTACAGCACATCCAGTATCACATTGCTGGCTACATTTGCTCCCTTCTCCTCCTTGCAGTACTTCAGAGATCTGTAGGGGCCGCAGCTGTGGGAGAAGTCTTGCCTTTTTGGCAATTGTGCAGGATGGCTGAGCATATCAAATGAGCTTTCTAAGCTTAACTGATAATGACAACAAGTCTAAGGCAATCACATATAAAATTTTCTCTTCTTTCAGACGTTGCTGGATGAGTGCTGGCACAGCCGCCTTTCCTCACAAACATTTCAGATACTGTTTCTTACTTTTTGGCTAGAGCTTTCAGTAAGACTTGGAAAAAGACCAAGATTAATCATGGGCCTGGGTTACTTCCCCCCCCACCCCCCCAGTCTTTTATCCTTGTTCTGCTCAGACAAAACACTGCTTGATTGACTTAAACCCCCCGTTCTCACTGAGGCTTTGGGGTGGGGTCAGGAATGCTCTGAAGCAGCACCTTTGCAGACAGCATGTTCATGACGCAGAGGTCAGATTCATTTCACTTACACCTTGGCTAATGGGCTTTTTACAGAGTACATACATTCACACACAGAGCTTTCTCTGTCTCCATAAATAAAATCTCCTCCAAGCACAAGTTTGTACCTTTATGGGACTTTTATGAAGTGGCGTTGTTCGGTGAACTTCACCTCAGTACATGTCAACATTATGTCTGGGCCAATGTGCCACAGCAAGAAGCTGGAAATGAAGGCTTCCAAATGTCAGGAGTGTTCATCAGTGGAGTTCTGAAGCCGGCACTTTGCAGACAGTGGAAGGGCACAGGGTGGGGGTGTTGGAGAGAGCTGGAATATCGTCTTCACCCAAACCCAAATACTTCTAAGTCTGAATGGGTGTTTGGAACCAAAGTTTTGGTTTAGCACATTACTGAAACATCAAACATATCCATGGAAGAAGAGATCAGCCATTGAACTTTCCTTGCACATGTGGAGTGTCCTGAACTGTGGCTTGGTTCAGGGTTCAGGGTTCAGGTTCATGCCTAGGTGAAACATTTCTGCTTCACAGTGACCTACATTTTGTGGTTCAAACAGCTTTCCCCTGCAGCCTCTTCCCAGTGTGGTCTGAACTATTGCAATCTCTGTTTCTTCTCCCCCAGCCATACCAGTCTACCTAAGAATATCACCAAACATGCCCCTTGTATCTCCCCTAAGTCCCAAAAGGTAATTAATATATGAAGGCTAGAGTGGTCAGTGACGATATACCTACCAAAGATGACCACCTTGCAACAAGGAGATGCCCACACTAGCTGCAGCCCAGCCAGCCTGCCCATCATTAGTGAGGAACCTGTGGCTGTATGGGCATCAGCCTGGGCTACACAATCACCTGGACCCTCAGGAGGAGTTTGGCTCTTAAAAGCCATGTCACTGGAACTTCACTCATCAAGCATACATACTTCAGTAATACAGAGGAAAGCAGATTCTGAAAGGTGGTCCAAGAGACGACTTATGGTCACATTTCCAGCTATTTACCTTTCAAGGAGTAATAAACACACTTACCACACAAAGGGGAAATAAGAGATATGGGATTTAGGTTGTTCATTTGCAAAGAAACTAGGAAACTAATCTCAGCTCTTTCTTCCTCTCATGTGCTCTCCCAAGTATGACCATTTTATCTGCAAGAGCAGTTTGTTGCAAACCTCCATGTATCATCCCTGCCTGTGTCTCTTCTATTCAGAGATAAATAAGAATAAGATGTCAACGACCCTCTCTTCTCCTCAATTCCCTGGTTTCCCTGTCAGAACAAACAGCTAGGGCTGAGACGCCATCCCAAGTCATCAACTGTCCAGCTCAGCTGAAAACTGCCCATAGCTTTCCACTGCAACATGTCACTCATTGCCTGACTCACTAAAAACCGGTTGCATTTTTTTGTTCTGCTGAAACCTGTACAAAAGAGCCAAAGCCTTGACAAATCTGCAGCAGAAGAGCTATAGCTTTTTATGACCATGACCTTAAGTGACCACGTTAATTTGCTCTTCTTCCTGGCTCCATGACAAATCCCACTTGCATGATCCACACAATGAGTCCAAGTTGTCCAAAGCAGACAAGAGGGATTTCAGTTTGCTGCTGTGTAATTAGGTTCAGTAAATAACAGTGCTCTTCAGCAGCAAGCCTAGTGCTGTTGGGGCTGAAGCAGGAGTGAGGAGTCGTGGGAACAGGAGAGAAAAGGAAAGAAGGGGAAGAAGGAATGACCCACAGAAACTGCCTCCATAGATGCAGAATTTTTCTCCCCGGAATTGAGAGCAACAAGCAAAGTAGGGACATCTGATCAGCATTACTCAGGTGCACATCTACCTTTTCCCCTTCTTTTCTGGCCAATGCATTTTAGTGTGTGAGCACAGACATCACAGCTGGCTGCCAACCAGGAGCATGTCCCAAGTGGCCTTGGTTCTTGTCTCAGCCATGGAGGCTGGGAGGCAAGACCCAAAGGACTGTGAAAGCATGGGAGCACCAAAAGGCAGTGTGTCTGACCCCACGGAGAGACATAAGATTTTTCCACTGTCAAATGACTGATTAGAATAGCCTGCTCCTCCAGTTTCCTGTGCCAAAGAAAGATGTCCTTTCCTGCACGGTGAATTGTGTATGCATTGCCCAGTCCTGAGGCAGGGCCACCAGTTCCAAAGAGTAGCAGGGTAGGATTGTGCTCTACACATCAGCAGCACACCTGAAAAATCTTGGGAAAGGAAGAGCATGCATTAGCCATGCCTTTTAGATACAGTGACCTGGAGGCCACACACTGAACTCAAGGGGACGTGCATTATACTTAAGTGCCTACTCATGCTCTCCTATCTGCCAGGTTGACTGGGACATGAGTCCCGTGTAGCAGCCAACCTCCAACTGGTTACCAAGAAGGATCCACCGATATTTTCAGCCAGGAAAAGTCTGACGAGGATTAGGTTTCAAAGTCAACTCCTTGGCCTGACCAGCCTACTTGGAACCACTGTAAAGTGGAAAATATAAATGGTTTTAAAATTACTGTTATGCAAAAATGGAAACATGGCAATTTTGCTTTACATTTATTCGTAAATGAAGCTCATTTGTAACAAATTAAGCATGTGCAACTTGGCCTAGATCCCACGGGTCCTAAAGAAAGCATAGGAGACAATCATACTGGGCAATAAAGTGCCAAGCTGAGGTCCCCAGTCCTGTGTGGTTCCTTCCTGCAGCTCATCAGTGGAAGCCATCCTTTTTTTCTTCCCTTTACACCCCGATTTTCCCCTCTTGTGTCTGCTCTCCTTTTCCCATTTTGTCCTTCCTTGCATAACACCTGTGCTGGAAAAAATAATGTTCCAACCTTTCCACATCTCCAAAAGGAATAATTCAATCAAAATATTGTAAAAATTGTTAATGTAAACAGGAAGAGAAGTTTTTAATTAGACATAGGAGAAAAAGCAGATTAGCCCCAGGATCTCTTGTGTGGAGATCATCGGGCCATTACAGCAGCTATTTTCCTGATGTCTGCGTGGATCGAAGCCAACTACTTTTTGCTCCTGCTGAAGAATCAGGTTAATCAAAACGATGACAGCCAAATGGACAGAGAGCAGGATTCATCCAGGCCTCTTTGTCTAAACTCCAGATGGAATTAGAAAGTTAAAGCACAGACAGCATGTCCAGGATGGCCAGGCCCTCATGTGACAAGCCCTGTCTAAAAATCGTTCCCATTAATTTGCAACTGTCAATCACCTCAGCATTCTGCTCTGAAACAATGGCTGGCCCCAGATCACAGCTTCTCTCCATCTCCTCGCACCAGCACAGCAGAGAATTAGGGATTTTTTTTTCCTTCCTGATTAGTAAAGACTTCTTGGTGCACTGCAATTGGCTTGGTACAAGAAAATAAGCTGCTTGAAGGCCAAGGGACACTTTACACAGAACCCCCACCCCCCCACCCCACCCTCTAATAAAGAACTAAAACAATATAATGGATTACATTTAGTGGCTGCGTTTGGTCTGTGTGAATAACAGATTTTTCAGCTTGGCACCCAAATAAAAAAAAAAAATGGGAGTGGGAGGGTGGAAGTTGGTTTGAAGCAAAATTAAAAGCAAGGGAAAGAAAAACCCAAGACTTGCCACCCCACTGGAGAAGAAGGAGACAGCGGCATCTCTGTTTCACCCAATAGCTCATGGGTGGCTGCTCTCGCCCAGGATGACCTTGCCCACAGAAGAGCTGAAAGTGGGTTCCAGTCACTGCTTCAGTGATTATAAGGAGAAGATCACCAGGAGAAATTGAGAACATCTTTCCTCAGCTGTCTATAACCCACTGTTTTCTGCATTTTCTTGAAGGGGGGTGGCAGCTCTGTTCAAAATCAAACAAGGAGGGAGTGAAGCAGGGTCTCATTCTGGTTTTGGAGAATGCCCTGACTGAAGATATAGAGCATATAGGAGATGACGTATAGCAAGTTCTCCTGCAGTTTTATGCCTTGATCATCTGCATTCTCTGGGAGAAAGCAGTACAGAAATTTTACTCATTCCTAAATGGGTTTAAAATGACTAAAATATATCTATTTGAAGGGACATTTACTATTATCAACAAATCTAATCCCTTGTTCTTCTGCTTGTATAAATTTCATGACAATTAAATTCATATAAATTTCCTGTGCAGAGAATTCACATTTCTTTTTTGCAGCCCACATTACCATTATATTGAATCTAATGTAAGACTCAAGCACATTTTTGAAATCAAATCACATTCATTTAAGTTATGCAGAACCCTTAAGAAAAGGATACAGGAGGAATTTTGAAACCCAGAAGATATTATTTAAAATGGCAGCTTTCTTTTTATTTTTTTTTATGTACTTAGAATAGTATTTTAAAAGGCAAAAAAGTAAACCAAACATTTAAAATTGACTTCAAAGGAGTTTTTTTAAGAAGTTCTAAGAGTTTATATTTCAGTTCCACCTGAACTGAGGATCTTTCTCCAGTTGTTCAGTCCAGCAGCCAAACTGAAAACCCTTGTTCTTTCCAGCTCCTACTATAACACAAAATAATTTGTTGCCTGTCTAAAGACACATACACACAATATTTAACACATGTATGATACAGGGATGACATCACATGCTCTTTTAAAGAACCATACAGTAAAGATCATCTATCGTATACCAGATGAAACTTGTGTAACTTGTAGATCCATATTTTCTCTTATTATTTAGACTTTACCTACGAAGTTTGTTGTCATAGAGGAAGAAAGTGTTAGCTACATGAAATTTAATACAAAACCACAGTCTTTTACAACCAATATTTTGCTAGGAGTACAAGAGAAAAGAGGGGAAATAAAATAGATGAAAAAGAAGGACAAGGGGTTTGAAAAATTACACTACTTCGCTCCTGGGGAACGGAGCTTTTGAAAATGAATGCAGTCATTAACCATCTGGCTTACTAAATAGTTAGCAAAAAGTTCCTCTGAAAGAATTGGCTTTACATTCATAACTGCAGTTTATTGGTCCATTGGCACTAGCATGCCTAAACACAAGGGAAAGTCAATACTGTATCATAGCATCGCCTAGCTAACACCTGGAATATATTCTCTGGAGTGAAAACAGCAGGGAACTGACCAGAAATAACCTCTCTCATATTATTCCTTCAATTAGACCAAAACAAGTTTCCCTTTGAAAACTTAATAATAAACACTGCAGGTCATTCACTTGTTTGGGAGCCCCTTTGGGAAAGCTGAGCAGATGGGTCCCCTTATCTAGCCCCCTCGCTGTCACAGAGACAACAGCCGCAAATCAGGACAGATATTGATTTTAATTGGAACCAACAGCATCTACATACCGTCTTAATATCCACATCTTCCTGGAAAAAAATACATCTTTTTAAAAGATTGGTTTGTTTTGTCCCGTCAGGTTGATTAGACAGAATGAGGTAATTCTTCGCAAGATGAACAATTATGCCATTTTTCAGGTTCACTGCTTAAGTAGATACACACAGCAAATCCCTAGGCAAACCCGAGGTCTATTTCAGAGCCTTTGTACATACAAGCAGCACAGATTAAAACATTGTTCATACAAACTGAGGCAGTTATATTCTCATTATCAAACAGATTTGAGGTGTCGTCAGGGCATCTTCAGTGGTTTTCACTGAGGCGTAAGTATTCCTTAGCTGTGGAAAGGACTAACAACACAAAGTGAACATCTACTTAAAATCAAATTATCTGGGACATTTTCACCGCCCTCAGGGTAAAAGAAACTCTCCTCAAAATTCTCGCAAATTCATCAAGCCTGCTATTCCCTGAAGAACCTCAGATGCATTGCTATTTGCCTTTAACAGATGCAAGGAAGCTCTCTCCCCTGCCCCCCCTCCACCATGCAAATCTCTTTCCCATACGGCCTGTTAATTCCTGCGAGGGAGGTGAGATGAACAGGTGCCATGGTTCTTGACTTAATTGCTGCGAAAAGTAGAGCACTAATAACGAGCTGTTCAGTAGAGGCAGTTTCCAGCCTGGCAAAGCAGCCCTGCCAATCTGGGGGGCGTCAGCCAGGCAGTGACACTGCCGGCCGGCTGCTGGGGCTGGGGGGTGGGGGGAGCAGATTGCAGTCTCAGCAGTGTGCCAGCCCCAGTAGACCTTGCAGTGTTGCCATTGTCATCAGCATTGGTGTCGTCCTTCCAAAGCAGCAAACAACATCACCCTCCTTGCCCCTGGGAAGTGTAAGAAATTGCTTTATCACTAAGGGAGTCATCTCAGGGGACCTCTGCGGAGCCTGCAATGAAACGAGCAGTAGCATGAAAAGGACCGGACCCATGCCCACGCATATCCTGATGGAGGCCTTAATGGGGAACAAATTAGACTGGGGAACAATTAGGCATTGCATTAGGAGGCTGGAGTGCAAGCAGAGGGATCACACAGGGCTTTCATTATTCCCTTCAGTACGGGGCAAAGGACTGTCACAACATAGGCTGGAGGCAGCGTAAAGCCTGTTTCTACCCTGTCTCTGCATACTCCATGCACCGATGGCCACATCTGGGCCTTTGTGGGTGTGCACCCTGGAGAAAGGCATTCACAGGCAGCCCAGATGCCAGCGCCTATACGCTCCATATTCTCCAGCTCATGCAGCCATACTGCAAAAGCAGGAGGGTGCGTGCTGCACCTCCCCAAAGGAGAGTGCTGCCTTCCATGTGCTGGGCAGCTCCAGAAGAAATTCTTCCTCCACTGGAACCATCCTCACTTGGCAACATAATAGCCTCTCAAGGGAACTAGTATAACCCATGGCTTGAATTATTTAAAACTAGATTGTAGCAAGTGCCAGCAGGTGTAGGGGATATAATAATCACAGGGGGTGTGTGTGGGTGGCTGGGGAAGGACTACTGTCCATCTCTGACATTTGTGCTTCCATGATTGATGAAAGCCCCAACAACAGCTGCCCTTTTGGCTAAGACTCAAGAAATCTAAGGGTTATTAGAGCTTTTTTGCAGGGCAGAAGGGAATGCAGAGATGCAGTGGGTCTCTTGCATCTTGAAAATTGTGTAGCATACTCAGATCACTTCTCCCCTTCATTACCTGATATGCCTTTTAATTTCCTCTTGTGCCACTCATCTCCAGTCCCACTGCCAGACTGCCCTGAGAGCTTGGCAAGCTTTGTTTCTTCAAATGCATGCTTACCCTGCATGGAGGTTTTCCCAAGCTCTCACTGCTTCTATTAAAAGCCCCCTTGGAGATAAACTACTAGACTAACACTAATTACCATAATAATTTGTTAGAGCATTGCTTTGATCTTTTCTCACCTACCAAGTCAATCCTGTTCTACTCCATCTCCAAAAGTGTTAGATGTGATTACATAACTAATTAACACAAGAGATTGAATTTTAAAGAATGTATGACAGTAATTCAGATAAAAAAGTTTTGATCTCTTGATAAACAAGGAAGTGGGCAAACTTATCACTTCCCAGGAGACTCATAGCAGGCCAGTTATTGCCAGAAATCTAACGTATAATACAAATGGCTTAGAACAGCATTGCTAAGCCAGCAAGTTGTGCTGTTCCCCCAACACTTTCTGTAGAAAACACCATTACTTTTAAAAACTCACTCACTTGTTTTATTTGCATTTATGAAGCATGAATTCTCTTTGATCAGGAAACCCCCAAACTTTTTCAGAGGTTTTATCACCTTTCAGGATCAATTTCAGTTTGATTTCTACTTCAGAATAAGACAGTTTTGAGTATTTTCAGATTCCTTGGTGTGTCATCACTATTTCATTTTGTAGGATGCTTGGCAAGTTATACAGATGAGCTCTCACTGTATTTCTTTGAATAAATAAGAATGAGGAGAGAGAGATATCAGATATCACACTTTATAACTAGGTCAACTTACACAACTACTTCTAAAACATGTTAACTAGGTTTTAGGAAACAGAATCAGAGCCTGTTGGATTTATGCACAGGCTTTAGAAATTTTGATATCAAATTATGACAGGTAAAAATAGAACAGGAAACCAGAAGAGTGCCTAGGAGCATCAGGAACTACATAAGCGGGTTTATTAATGCAGTAGGGGTCTCTGCATGACTGCTTCATGTTTTCACCTGCAATATCTTCGATGTCAGAAGCTTCTGTTGGATGTTAGAAGCCAGTGAGAAGCTATTGATCCAGAGTAATTACAGGACAGTGTTATTACTAAGATTTTTTTTTCCAGATTTTCGACACCTAATATTTTGCAGTCATGGTTCCTACTAGGCTGTGGAGAGTTTTCAGGACAGGTGTGGTTGGTATTCAATGATTAGGAAAACAGTGTTTAAAAAGAGTTATGAACACTACATTTAACTCACTGAATTATACTATGACACTTGAAGTGCAACAATAAAATCAATAAAATAAATAGTTCCTGAAACAGTGGTGTGTTCCAAACAGCCAGAGATGAGGGTGCCCACGTGAAGAGTATACCATGCAGGTCTGCTTTCTTATTGGTTTCAGCACATTTTTTATATTGCTTAGTGTAAAGGAGTGGTCTGCATTGCTGTGGTTGCTAGCAAGGTACATTTCTCCTCAAAGTTTAAAACATTCATAGGGATTTGGCATGGTTCACATGGCCAACTGAGACATGCACGGGATCAATTTTCAGTAAGAACTACAGCCCACAGATGCTGCTGAGGGAAGGAAGGGAGCCTGTGGATGACCGGGGGTAGGAAACGTGTCTCCATGAAATGTTCACAATTGTCTCCTGGTTTTATTTCCTGCATGCTCTCTTTCTATTTCCACCTTCTTTTTTTCTTTCCTCTCCCTTCCCAAAAGCCATGTGTGAGTGTGTGTGCTTGGGCCAAAACTGATAGATTTGATGTTGATGACAGCACTGGACTATGAGATGAAGGGATTCACATAGATTCTAAATAGATTTCAAATATGTGTGTTACAATCCCTTTTCTTTTTACTAAAAAAAGGAGAGGGGAGGGAAAAAAAGAGAAAAGCCTAGCTTTTTGACAATGGAGCTTCTCTCTCATCCTTGGTACTAGCCTTAGCATGGCATGCTAATTCAGGAGCTTCTTGCATGACAAATTGCATAGGAGCAGAGCAATGTATCATCAGATTTGACTCGTCCAGTACATTCATCCAAATGGCCAAGTCTACAGATCATTTCAGGGCTCACTAGTGTTACAGCCTTCAGCATGCAGAGTATGATTTAACAGTCTGAGGTTTGTTTAAATAAATAGACTTGGCAAACTGCCACGTGCAGATAGATCTCTTCACATATAGACTCCACTGTATGGTGCACAACTGAGAAAGAATTCTTACCCATTTGGCAAATCAGCTGATGTATTTTCTCCTATTGTTCCTTTACCAATGAAAAGTACCAATATAAAACAATTGCTTACTTAAGTCACTCAAATTTACATTTCATCAGCAGTGGCATATTTCTTATATACATCTTTGCAGATGAGTGGCCAGGTCATTTCCTAGTAGTTGAATTACTGGGTTAAAATATAGTTCAGCATCACTGATACAAAGAAGTCATATACCACTTATTAACAACATACTTGAGTTTAGATAGAGCCCTGAGACAAAGAGACAGCCTGTGTGTGGGCAACTTCATTACCACTGCTTGCACCAAATTTGAATTTGACCTCCTGATCTTTGCAGGGCTATAATGCAATTTAATTCAGTCACTTCAGACTTCATTTGAGGTGCCTTTCACTGAGAAAGGAATTTAGTTTCATATGTGCTTGAGTTCAAGCCGCCAAAAGGAAGTCAGGCAAATGTTCCTCTGATTTATTCCAGCCCAGCTTTAACAGAACCCATCAACATAAGCAAGAGGAGAGTTTTGTTCATTGTCTTCCCATACAACTATATGGATCTCATTCTTAATGACTGGAATCAGAAGGAAACTGAGCAAAAGTACAGAAAATTAGTCCCTTGGGTCATTTTTAATGATCTACAAAAATGAAGGCTCTGCTAGCTCTTTCTCAATTCTAACCTGATTGATGGCTGATGCTTTTGGAGGAAGAAAGGTGAAGCCAATGTATTGCACACACTCTGAGGTGAACACTGAGATAATAATGATACACAAGAAACTGTGCTCCCTGTTAGAAAGACCTTTTCCTCAGTAATGTTTTTCCTCATTGGCTTCATTACAACTGTCGAAACACGGCTATCATTCGAGACGGGAGTGAAAAAAGTCCTCATCCTACAAACACTTTTTCCTTTGTCTGGCTACTTTGGGACATTAGGGAGTTCATTTGCAGACAGGGCCAAATCCCAATTTCCCTGTGAAGGAGAAAGTTGACATCAGTGAATGTTTAGTGAGAGAAATGACTGCAGATTTGATCTTCTTGTAAACCCTGCAGCATTACAGAGCAGCAGACCCCATAAAATCAACTTGGCATTACCTTACCAGCTAAGTGCTAACTCCAAAGCTTATTATAGGACACTGTGACCAGTACAGTTCAGTTCATCTGAGCTTGTCTTTTTCTCTGTTCCTTCTAAAGGCTCCCTGCATGATCAAGGAAGAGAAAGAGGTGGAGATTTAGACCTCTCTCTGAATTTAGGTATAGGTTAAGATCTAAGCCACCCTTCTAGCTTTGATCTTCTATGATTGATGGGAGAAAGGGAGGTTCAGTGAGTAGCTCAGGGTATCTATGCCCTCCTCATCCTCTGGAAGCACTTACTCCTAGTTGCTGTATGCTTAAGTAACAAGTATTTATCAGCTAACCAAGTCAGATTTAAATGCCTGTAGGTAAGCAGGCTATTTGACAGCACGGATGGTCCTGATCTCTAGCTGGTTCTTCCCTTTACATGATTTTAACCATAACAATGGTTAAAAGCCTTCCAGAGGCTTTCTTCTCTATCATTTGTATTCTTTTGGTTATCTTTGGAGACCCTAAAGATGCCTTTTCAATCATTTTGTGCTCTTTCTTTCCTTTACCAATGTAGGCTGTATTCTACCTCTGGTGGTTAGTGCCATTTCTGAGAGGAATGCATAATCTTCCCCCATGTACTCTGGTGTGTATTTGAATGTGTGGAAGAACCAGGCTCTTTCATACTTCAGTCCCTGAAGCCTGAGATTTAATTAATCATCTAATTCTTATTTTGAGACTTAATTAATCATCTAGTTTTAGTTCAGATGAGTGAAAATGCCCTGAGTGCTCATTTAGTCATGTTACCTTCTGGCATACTTCCTTCTACCATTCTTCTATACTTCGGAGTGAAATAAAAATGCAGAAAATAATTCTCTGTGCTTTATGACACAGAATTATTTACTTTGATCAGAGACTTCAAAATTTGCTTTCTGGTAAGATACACTTTTATGCTTTTGAAAAATAAATAATGAGACTTTTCAATTTAATTATTTTATCCTGAAGGGGAAATATATATGAAAGTAGGATATTGTGTAGGTCTCTGTGTGTGTGTGTTTATGGGTAATTCATTAAAAACACATTCTTCATCCTGCCTGCCCCTGGAGATGTGAAAGGTTAGCCTTTTTAGACGTGCCACCTGTGAGATGAGGGATCACTATAGTTCCTTCTTCCTCCCAAGGACCCACAGTGCTCATTCTTGCTATAATGAAGAAGTTGATTGATGTATGTCACCCTCCATGCTGTTGACATCCTTATCTCCCTCTGCTTTATACAACAGGCATGACCTCCTTCAGCCAGGTGGTTTCTGAGTGCTGAATCCACTGCTCACTTCCACCACTCCCTCAGCATGCTCACCTTCAGCACACATGCCCACTGGCAGCAACCTATATGTCTGTCTGTCAGTGGCTCTGTAATGAGACCGGTTTATTAGGTTACATAATCCTACCTGTTTAGGGAAGGGGGGAAAAATTGTGCAGCACACTGGAAGAAATCTATCCTTGCTTCTAATTCTCAGGACTGTGGGAGGTAATTTCTTTTTAGTAAAAAAAAAAAAAATAGAGGTAGGCTGGCATGTTCGAAATTAGTTCACTTCAGGGCAATCTTGCAATACTTTCTTACGGTTATGAGTACATTCAGAAGGGGGTCTGAATCAAAATGCCAGATGCGGACTCCTCTGGACTTTGTAGAAGGTCAGGCTCAACCCAACTGTGTCATTGTTTTCCTGGTACAATTGTATTGCAAGTCATTTTATCAGCCACTGTTGTTCCCTTTAGAAAACTTACTATTTTGTTATGCTGAAGAACTCTGTTGCTTCATTTCATATTTCATTACTGGGGATACTTGAGAAAAGAAGAACCTAGATAAATCTTCATTGTGATGCTTATTTTACACATAGGATTGCAACCTTTGGGTTGTAGTGACAATGCAGTGCTAGAGGCTTGGATGTGATACATGAATAGAGAATGAGGACAACAAGCTGGTCTCACTGTATACATGATGGTCACCCTGCATAGACAGATCCAGCTCCAATAATTTGCAATGTAAGTAGACAAGAGGAAAAAAAAATCAAAAAGACAGAAAGGAATATTCAGGTAAATATTTCAGGAAAAATATTGTTAACAACTTGTATGGCAGAAATGTCCACAGATTCTAGTGAAGTTCTAGATTTTGTTGTGCTAACTGCTTCAGTGAAAGGCAACAAAACCAAAACTACATTAAGATCCAGCCTGTATGTCAGCACCTAAATTTGAAGCATTGTTTCCCTGGGCTGTCCCTGGCAGACAGAGAAGAGCATAGTTCAGAGGTTGGATAGGTTGAAATGCCTTTTAGACGTGTCTAATGCTAAGGTGGATCAACCTAGATCTAAAGGACCCCTATCCTATAAAAAAAATAAATAAAATATATTTTAAATATAATTAAAATTTAAAATGTAAAAATCATAATCAAAACACAATTTAGAAGCACAACTAAATTTAGGTGTTTTTTTTTTTTTTAAGGGAAAACAAAAGGTAATGGCCATAACTCTTTAAATATATTTGAATATAGATTTAAAACGTGTAATTCCCGAAGTTGGTGGCTCAGAAAAGAAACCTTTCTAGCAATAGCTAGTTGAAAAGGAAAAAGAAAATCCTGTGTGTTTTATGTATTAAGTGCCCAATGCTCTGTTCAAGAACTACATCTCCCTACGAAAGAAAACAGGCTAGGGACCATTCTTCCCAGATGTTATAGCAAAGTGCTTTGTATCCAAAGTTCCTATTGGTAGCAGTCTTTTGCTCATTCCTGCTGACTCCTGAACTGTGTCTGGGAACTGTTTGGAAGAGTGCTTTTTTGGCACAGGCCAAAACTGGGCTAAAAAGCAGGATAACAAATTAACAGTAGAAGTGATCACATGCAAGTGTTCTGGCACTGTTTAATCTACTCGTACAGAGATAGCCAAATTGGCTACAGCTGATTTACCTACAGCTGGCTCAAGATTCAGGTTTTTTACCAAGTCACTCAGCTATAATACTGGTGTATGGAAGCATAGCAAACAGGCCTTTGGATTCCCACAAACCGTCTTGCTGCACAGCACCTAACATAGCAGCTAAACGATCTTGCCTCTACCTAAGTCCAGGGTGTTTTAATATACATAATCCATAACAAAACACTGAATGAATTCACCTCGTGTGCACTTCCTTACTAAGTCCCTTTGCAGGGCAAACACTGAATACAAAGCAACAAGCCTGAATGCAACAAGAAATGCAAAGATGCCGCTCCCGGTGTCACTGCTCAAACCCAGGCTACCAGCTCCCCTAGTGGGAAGTTCTTTACATTTAACTTAAGATTTCATCTATACAAATGCCTGGATAGTGAGCTTACAGAAACACAAAAATAACCAGAGCACTTACTAACCCCAGAGGGCATTGATGCTGCATTACCATCCATTCCTTGTCAGACTTAACATATTTATTATACAGAACATCTTTGGGAAAGGAGCAGACGTCATAGTGATTGGTGAACAAAAGCAGAAAAGCATAAACACAGTACAATGGATATCACTCATGAAGAGTAATTAATCTAACATACAGAAACAAGGGAAATATTCCCAATCAAAACTATCTGCTCCTTAAGCCTAAACATTCAATAACTTCCCAGCTTTGGAATGTATGTGCATCTCCTCCCTGGGTTTCCTGTGGTTTACATTATCATTTGCAAGGTATATTATGACAAGTTATTTACTTTGGGCCATCGCCCTGAGGCATTTGAGTGTCTTTCCTTTCAAAGAATGTCATAAATAAACATGAATAATCTGCATAAAGGGAGATGACTCTATCTTGTAACAAGTCAGAAGAGCAGGCTGTGCTCCTCCACATGCAATTCCCCACATATATTTCCTTTTGTCTGATCATGATGGTGGTAAGTTTTTGCGTGTTTATTAAATAAACAAACCTTTCCTGTTATATTGTACAGCACTACATTCACATTCAAAGACCGAGATGTTCACTTAAGTCAAATTGTTCCTATCAACCAAAGCTACTATTTTACTGTCAATGTTATTTTTTCTGTGCCATGCTAGCAGATGAGTAATTAATTGTGCAGCCAATAAACAAGCAATTCAGTTTAAAACCAGTAGCACTTGTCAAACAACAGTTCCTTAACACCACGCTCTGACGTCCCCCAGCACTACCTCATGAATCTAGAGACAGGGCACAAGAAAGCTTTTAGATTAAACAACAGAGACTTACCATAGCCTAGCTCCCAAAATAGCAGAGAGAAAGGCAAAAATAGTTAGACATGCTGATTGCATTGTTATAACTTAAATTGTATTCAGATGTGAACTCTGACGTGCCAAAAACTGTAAGAGCTGAGCATGAAAGATCAGAAAAGTGACATCTGGTATTGGATGCCACTCCAGACATGACTAATACCATTGGTATTGTGTAGGCTTTGCCCTTCCTAATTTAATAGTCAAATGTAAAGATTAGGCCCCCACAGCTCCTACAGTATCACGAGAGACTGTTTTACTGTATGTCTATATAAAATTCACTACTATCCTTTTCCCTGGCTCTCCGCAGATGGGTTGACTTTGAATAGGCATGTATATCTTTCATATTGCTATGGACAGTTCATCTCATTACTTCCAGCTGGTGGATTTACAACTGAACCATATGACTCCATCCATTATTAGTGGGAAACAAGGGGAATTTGACCACTAAACGTTGATTTTATGCAAGAGTAAGTTTTTACTGCACAATTTGTGACATATATATGCAGCTAGGCCTACATTTCACCTTTATTTTCATTAAAGCTGGAGCTAAGCTCTAGATTTCCAGTGCATTATTAATAGCACAGTTCAAGTATTTTTAAGTCTTTAACTTTACTTTCATGAATATCATAAAGCAGCCAGAATTAAGAATTTGAAACTTTCTTCTTCTGTAAAGTTAGTCTCTGTAGTAAGGAAACCTAATCTCATTTTTTTCTAACCAGGATGATTCCTTTTCTGTAACTTTAACTACTTGTTGCTGCCACACCAGTTCACGTAGTGGTATATTTTAGCTTCTCATATAGTAAAGGAAAATAATTATATGCAGCTTTCCTAGAGGTCTTTGCAAATACAGGCTTCAAAATATTTTGACCTAGGAAGTGCATCTACTCATCCTTTACAGATGGATAAATTGTGCCACGCAAAACCAGCAGGCCTATTCCAAGTCACAAAGCAAACTGACACAAAGCTAGCAGCAGAAGATCGTCCTGTCATGTATCCTATTCTGTGTGTGACCCAGCTGTACCAATACACAGGTAGATAAAAGTCTTTGAAGCTGTTAACCATGATTTTGTTACATGTCAAGGCACGTGATGGCAGCCCGGGAGGGACGACAGGGGTGGCATGGATGACAGCACTGAAGGATCATGGAAAAGCTGGTCCACAAGGGAAGCAACATAGAAAATTCTACTATGAAACAACGAGCCAAGGACAGAAACTAAAAAATGCTGGAAATGTAAAGGTCACTGTGACATTTCACATAAAGAAAACTCTATCTATTTTAAAATAATTTTAATATTTATTTACGTTATATTTACTTTATTACTTTTATAACAAAAATATGGGTGCAGCTAATCAGACAAGCTTGGGCACAAAATTAAAAGTGAGTTGAAACACCATGATAACTCTCTGCAAACACTTACTCCACAGTAAGTGGGTGACAGCTTAAAAAAGACCCCAAAACACAAAGGCTCAAATTTTATCACTTCATTTGTTTGTAGTACATCAATTCTAACATATAAGGTACAACACATGAGCCTTGCTCACCGTGTGTTAACATTGTTTTCCTCTAACAAAACAGTGCAATTATTCTTTCTAATATCTGATGTAGGAACAGCTCACATTCACTTGGATATGAATTAGCTCTGTACATGACTGTAAGCCACAGATTTCACACCAAATCTTTTAAAACTGATATCTGAAAGCCTGCTAGCAAACCATAGAAAGTATACATAGAGGAACCAAAACATTATCTACACATCAAATAGAAACTCCATGATGAATCAGGCAGGCTTAACCTGAATATTATACTGAAGGACAGAAGAGAACAAACCTTAGGATTCAGAGGTTCACTTCGGTTTGGCTAAGGATCCAATATTTGAACGTTCATTTTGGTTTCATCCAGACTGTCTGACCATCTTTGATCTTCAGAACTAGCCTGGAAGTCTTGCAAAAACAGGGTATTCTTGTGAAGCTTACAGTAATTTCTCTTTCTGGTCAGACTTGAAATACCATAAAAGTAGCCCCTTTTTTGTGGTATTTCACCGGGTTGTTAAACTCCAAGCACACTGTCAGTGCTTAATAAATAACACATAAGTATAGTCTTTCAACAGTTCCGTTTCCAATCCTGATCAGCCATGGGAAGTGAAGAAGAGTGAAAAACCAAAAGAAATAATAGTCAACTCAATTCTCAAAATGTCTTTAACATTTGGGCTTTTGTAGTTTTGAAGCCAGGAAAGGAGGCCCCATGGCTGCTGTGCAGTACCAGTCACCACCATCACTGGAGGAAGAAAAACAGTCATTGTCAGAAAAGAGAGGGTGGTTGTGTACCACATGGGAAATCCCTTCCAAAATCCATGCTAATAACAGGGTTGAAGTTTTAAGCTAGAGCTCTGAATGACAAAACATATCCCTTATCTTTTAGCACCCAAAAGTTCTCAAGCTTAAAAGTGAAGCAGAATTTTGGAGTCCTTTAGGTTCTTGATGTTTTGTCCTTTATTTTCAATGCCTTCTATCACATTTTTTTTAAATCTTAGCACAAATCTCTGGCTCCTTGTAAACAAAAAGACAGCCGAGATGGCACTTTACCCTACCCTTATTATTGATAGAGGTAATGGAAGGGGGGAAATGTGTGTGACAGCTGGCCACCACAGCCAACCTGATTTCTAAAGAACAAAACATCTTGAGCTCTCAGACAACAGACATCAGTTTTAGAGAGAGGGGTGTGCAAACTGCCCAGGGAAATACCAGCAATTTACATATAACTCACATGAGAATCAATGCAGCCATTATTAAAAGTTAAAGGCATGTGATGATTGCATAGAACAAGCTGCTACTTCTCTAATTTGGAAGTTAGGCACTTTTCATATTATAGATCCTTATCCTAGAATCCAAGCAACAAATATGTCCATTTTTCTTTTAGACTAGAAAATACTGAGCCTAATACTAACTTTTTCTCTGATAATACCTCAAATAAAAAGAAAAAAATGAAAAACTGAATTTTTGCAATTATCTTTCAGGTTACATTAATTTGTTTTTCTGCCTGCCAAAAAAAATCTACATCCAAGGAAAATGAAAAACATATGATTTTAAATAGTTTAAGCCATGAATATGAGTCAGTGCTGCTAAACTTTATGATATGCTTCATCTAATTAATGTGACAGAATATACTGAAGATATACATTTATACATATATTATGGAAAATAAGAAACCACTCCATAGTTATGGTTAACATATGCAGAGATATACACACATAAATACACACACACACGCGTACAAATGCAGGTAAATATTAAACCTGTTTTGTAGGTTACTTAGATATACTTGCATTGCACTGAAAGCAAAAATGCATCATGTTATAATTTTTCTTGTACACAGAGGTTAAAACAAAAATAAATATTCACAAACATACCATTTAATTTTCCCTTTTGTAAATGAAAATTTTGACAAGGTGACTTCTACAGTAACAGGGTCTATGTTAGTGAGTGTTACATATTTTATATACTTGTATCATGACTATCTAACTTTGGTTTTCTGATGCAGCCTATTCATAGTTGTAGCTGAATATTGACATGACTCAACACCCTGGGATAAGTTCTGCTACTGTGTAGCACAGTAGGCTGCTCACAGTCTGTTCCCATGTGAACATAAAAAAATATTCATTAGCTGAATTTTTCACATGCAACAAAAGAAAAGGCTCAGTTCCAAATGCTCTTAGGAAAGGGGCTTCACCTTTCAATATACTGATTATTTAAAAAAACGTGTAAGTGATTTAGTAGTTTGTGTCCTATGGTCTTTTGGAAGCCAAGGATGTGACTAGGTGAACTCCAAGGAATCTATTTACGGGAGTTTAAAATATCGCCATCTTGTCACTTCACCTGTCACCTTGAATTATCCATCCCATGAGAAGGTATGCCATTCTCGAGCCTGTTTATCACAGTGTTTGCTTTCCCAGCCTAAACCCACTGCCATTACAGACTGCTGTTACTAGACTTTGCCCTGTGGCAGGATCGTGCATGTTACCTTATGCTGCTGATTCTGCTGCTGGGGCACTGCACTCAGGCAGGACGGCAGCAACCAGCAGCTGGGAGACAGTCACACCCTGAACCACTTCCAAAAGAGTCCTTGCAGACTCTTCTGGACTGTCCCCTTCACCTTCTCCATCACAACATTTTGTGATTATGGAATACTATCTGCTTTGTGTCATCTTATTTCTATGCAAAAGAATTGAAATCTGTTTTGTTATTCTTCATTGGAAAAACGTTCTGTGCTTCTGAGCACCCATGTCACCTACCTCCATACCCTACATCCCCTTTGGTGTGGATGAACGGGGCAGGGCTACGCCACGATCTTCATCATACATTGGAAGAACAAAGTTGTCTGCTTCATTCTTCTTGAATGAGCGCTGAACTTAAAATTTTCTTTCTCTCAGGATCTCATTTGGTCCTCATTCCTGAATGGAATAATCAACTAGGTTATCATTCTATAAACAAAGTCAGAGTTGTTATTTTTCCATGCACTTTGTTTTAGATTTAGCTATATCAATTTTTTTACTGTGATTCATTTCTCCATCGAGTAGTGTGACCCCTTTTGTTTTTTGCAGACAGCTTTTCTAAATTAAATAACTGAGCATCATCAGCAAACTTTGTCATCTCACCGCTCACCTCTTCCCTGATTTATTATTACTGTAGCACTCCATGCTTAAACCCCTTCAGAAGGAAAAGTGATCTTTTATTCCTAACCATTGCTTCCTAACTTTTAACCAGTTTTTCATCTGTGTGAAGACATTCCTTCTTATCCTATTGTAGCTATGTTTCCTTAGAAGCTTTTGGTAAAAGACTCTGTTACAATTGAAGCATGCCAAATAAATAATCCATGCTAAAAAAAAGAAATGTATTTAAATATGTTTTAAATTAACTGAAACTTCAGAAAAGCCTTATTTAGAATTCTGTCCTATTAGCCAATAGCAAAATCATAGTGCCCTACACCACACATTTAGAGCACATTAACACACAACAAGTAATGTACATGAACAGCCATTTTTTTCATCAAGTCTAGACAAAACCTTTTTTTGGAAATGCCACACTAGAATACCAGTCATGGCAACCTCACTACTAACTTGGGATGTGTCCCATAAGGTGATGTGTGTTCATCCTGAACACTTATACCTTTGTCATTTCCAGTGAACGACACCTTTCTGGTTCAGTTTTGTAAGTGCCAGGCTGACTAACGAGTTGAGCAGCTTGTGCCTTGTATCACCCACTGATTATATAATAAGAAACGCATGAAGTGATTTTAGTTTATTATTTCTTCACTTGCCAACATGACTTTGGTGCAACTAATAAAATAAGGAATATTTCTCTGTGTTCTTTATTGCGAACTAAAAATTTTAAAAAACACTTTTTAATGTCAAATGAAAAAGTTGTTATTCCCTGGCCAAGCTGGCATATACCAACTTGTCTTTCTGCTTCTGGTTTTAATAGAAAGGAAAAGGGACATGTTACTTTCATAATAACTTGATTACCGTATGGTCCAGGTCCTTCCTTCAATTTGTGTAGTATCTACCCAGTAAATGGTTGTAGTGTTTGTTTAGTCAGATGCAGTTAAGTACTAGCGACTTATGTTAGCAGTCACACCAAATCAAGCTACTAATGAAATTCCATTACTAAGAAATGATAAAGGCTGTGAAACCCTCTGAAAACACAAACATCTTTAAAAGTGTAAAAATGTGCTACTCTAAGAAGAACTGTACTTGGGCTTTTGCAATACCTCTGTCAAACCCACACACACCCTCAAAAAAAGGCAAAAAGAAAAGCAGGATTTCTTCAGCTCCATAAAACTCATATTCTTTAAATTGGCTTTACTAAACCGCTAATCAGTGTTTGTGAAATTTTGCAGGTCTTAGTTATAAGACCTGGTATAAGACTAAGTTATAGTGCCCAGCAAGAGCTCAAGGGGCAACGGGCACAAACTGCAGCACAGGAAGTTACTTCTGAATAGAAGGAAAATCTGCTTTACCTTGAGGGTGACAGAGCCCTGGCACAGGCTGCCCAGAGAGGCTGTGGAGCCTCCTGCTCTGGAGACATTCAAACCCCACCTGGACGTGGCCCTGTGCAACCTGCTGCAGGTGAAGCTGCTTTGGCAGGGGCCTGGACTAGATGATCTCCAGAGGTGCCTCCCAACCTGGACTGTTCTGTGACTCTGTGATAATCCTCTTCCTTTGACCCAAACAGCCTGTGAATTTCCACGTTTTCCAGCAGATTTAACTTCTGTGACTAAAGGCAAAGTTACTCATGGGTTTCATGTCACATTGCTACAGTTTCCAAGCAATTGTGATTAACTTGCTGTGATACACAGTTCAATTTTTTTCATAACTTTGCCCTCAGTAGGATAAAACAGCAGAGTGGTCTACACTGCTGAACCATAACCCAGCTATTCCTTCTGGCTGTGCTGATTTTGCATTCATAAGTACCAAAGACCATGGGTTTCTACTTAAAAACGTGGGGTTCTCATAGCTGTAAAGTCCAACACTATTTCAGATAACGCTCATAGTATTTAAATAATGTACAGTGGCTGAATTTGTCTTTCTGAGAGAGCCATGTTCAGAAGTTTCTCATGCAATGTTTACATTTTTACTGCAATCTGAGAAGATATATTAGGTCTGCTACTTTGGGTGAAGGGGATCATTATATCACATTCACATCAAGTTTGCATTTTAGATGAATGCTTTTGGTCTTTCTCCATGGTTGGAAACATAAAATGCTGGATGTCCAGTGGGCCACATGGCCACAAAACCCTCATTATTGACAAAGATGGAAATTAAGTCTAGTTCTTTCACTGCAACAATTATGATCTGATGAAAGAATTACACAGTTTTTCACATGAACTGGGACAGAATTATTTTTAAAAAGGAGCTTCAAAGATATTATAGAGGCCTTCAAACCCTCCATAGACCACTGGCAATCCACAGAGAGTCAGCTGTTATCCTCATTTCCAGCTAAGTGAAACAAAACAGATGGGAGGAGATCAAGAACAAAAGCAGAAAATGCAAGTGTTTTGTTTTTCAGAAAGGGAAAAACATTTATCACACTCAATACAGTACAAATGCATAAATACTTTCCTAGTATTAATTTTCTGTGTAAGCAACCACTGTCACTGCCACAGGGGTATTATATTGAGTGTGCATAACAGAGGCGGCAGCCCACACAGTTCTGAAGGGGAGGGGACCTGGTGCTGGATACCAGCTCTTTCACAAGGAGATCATCCACATTAATAAAGGTTTTAGCACCCCTCCCAATGGAATTTGAAGAGAATTTTTAATATCAGTAAATTTCCAGACAAAATCCTAGTTGCTTACTATGCCCAGTTTGGGGTAATGAAAATTTAATTTCCTTAAATTCTTCTGTGACAAATTTTCCTTCCTCCATACTGAGTAAAAATGAAAACTAAGTAATACTTATGTAAAAGCATTCTGTCACTTTAGCTGTGAGAGTTGTAAAGCCCAAACATTAAATAGCAAATATTATTTAGCAATAAGGAAACCAGTCTAAACAAGTTAATGGAATCTTTTTGCAGTCTCTGACAGAGTGATCAATGGTGAGGATGTGGCATATAAAACTATTTGTTAAAAAATGCAGCTTGCTGAGATTTTGTGTGGGATAGCACGTAAGCTGCAAATATCAAGTGTAACCTCTTGTCTTGGGCTACAGGGCACACGTCCCACTGGGACTTCTGTGTTCAGCTGCCAACCACTCAGACTTTCACATAATAATGCTATCGTGTATCTAAGGCATAGCCCATGTAGGAGTCTCTAAGATACTTCAATTTATTCAAATTGCATTTAGTGGCTGTACAAAGGCACTGCAGCACAAACCAAAGAAAAGAACATAGGTCCTGCAGAGTATGAATACTAATGCCTTCTGTCTTGAATTTTGCAAAAACAATGATAATTCCAAATGACTTTATTTCCGTAAGTATCTATGTTTGGACACTCAGAAGGCAAAGTAGCTTGGGTCATAGGACTCCTCTGAACATCAGCTGAAGCTTTTTTCCTCCAAGCTTCACAAAATAAACTTCTGATTTGATTTTAAAAGATTTGTCACTTTTGGTGTCCTATGAAAGTTTTGATGTCAAGGGAAATCAAAGACTAAGGTATTTTTTTGGGGTGTTTTTTTGGTTTTGGTGGTTTTTTCATTTTGGAAACTGGGGTGATGAGTGTTCGTTATGAAGTGAAACATATCATCAGGACTACTGGAGAATGTCAACCAATGTTATTTTGTCTCTGTCTCAGTGAGATGTCACTGCTGGACTCCAGAGTCTCTTGTTTTGGAGCCTGGTTGGTTCATGGGTCTTCCTGCTCTGTGAGGAAGCATGAAACCACTGACCCTGGTGACCCTTGTGATCTCCAGCAGCATACTACTAATGCATCAACTCCAGTGAATCAAACAATTCCAGGAATTGTTCCTGGGCATTGAAACTTGATTGTCCACAAAGTAGCAGAAAATCCCAGGAATGTTTTTTCCAGAGACAGCTGTAATTTTTCCAAACAATTCTAGCATATGGTCTGGAAACTAGCATGCCCTACATAGTGATCCCAACAGGTAAGTTGGAGGTAGTTATCCTCCGATGAAGAGTAAGAGATCTTCACCATATGTATATGGGATCCTCCATGCCAATTGGCTTTAACACCAGAGGATGGCCCAGAACAGACTTAGCCAAGGAAACCACTGGTCCCGCTCTGCTGGAATCCTGTCCATGGCTCAATTATAATTCCTCAAAGCTGGGATGTGTTTGCAAAAGATTTTAGCTTCAGTAAATGAGAATTTTCTCATCAAACTATTTCATCAAAGGACTTCCAAACCACTTTAGCAATTTGTATTTTCTTAGCACAGCCCAGGAAGTGCCTTGAATCATTTAACCCCAGGAACTCACAAGCAGATGTGGCCATAGAAAGCAGGTGGTGAGAGTCAGAGGTAGAACGAGTACTTTCTTTGAATTTAGTTAATACTCAGCCACTTAATGTTGTTATAAACATTTTCCTATTAAAAATATCTACCTTCTCTCAGTAATAGTGGGATGGTAGCAAACTACTACCAGACATAAACAAATTAAAACAGGTGGAACTTTAGGTCTTTTTTTGTTAAGGAATCTTCTAGGGTTCTCATAATTCTTACTGTTCTACTTTGGCTGTCTTCAGTATGCCAGCTTTCTTCTAGCATCGTTATGATAAAGCCTGAGCACAACAGTCAGTAGCTAATTCAACTAATACAGTTCACATAGGTAATACAATTTCTTATTCTGTCAGAATATCCTCTGGTCAGCACATATAGGCATAATACCCTCTGCCATTGCAATGGTAACTTCTGATCAATGCTTTTCCATATTTTTTTCTAGAATACAGTCCCTTTTTTTACAGGATGCTCTTTGTCCCTAATAAGGCTTTCTGTTCAACTACATGAACAAGTCTGGTGTTTAAATGAACTAACTTCCAACAACACATGGAGGTCTCTGTTTTTTGGAGTACCACTAATTTTTGTGCTATAAGGTAGTATCACTCGAATCAATTCATTAGTCTTACTTGAAGTAGGATGGTGTCTGCTAAAGACATTTTTATAGAAATAGTTACCAGCCTTACTAGCAGTACTATCTATAGCATATGCACAGGATATTACAGCACTCAGCCCAATAACCAATATTCAAATGCCTCTCACCTTTAACGGAAACAGCAATTTATCATTTTCATTTGTGGTAACAGGGCCTCACTCAGTTCAGTTTATGTTTGGGCTTAAAAGGAAACTACACTGAATTAACACATAGATTTCACGCATTTTGAGAAGAGGGCTCTTCAAATGGATTCTGAAGGAATATAGGAGGTCACTCATGTGTTAATGGAGCAGATACTATCATCTTTAGGAAGGATGGAGGATTCTGAACCTGAACATAACTGAAGAGAACAAAAGCCATGGGGACTCTCACCGCAAATCTCCTAAAAGTGTTATTAAGTACTTATGGTTTTCTTCAGTGACATCTAAGTTTGAGAGCAAACTAAGCAATCTTGGAGAAATAAGCTATTTGCAAGAAGTAAAAGCTTGAAAAAAAAAATTTCAATCACAGCTACGAAAAGTAAATCCTTCCTCCAGGCAGGAAAGTTTCTATAGCTGCTACCATCATCCATTTGCCAGCTCAAACACAATCTCTTCTAAAGATTAACTTAAGTCTGGTCTCTAAATGCTGCCTCAGTAGCGGAATTCTCCAAATGTCCTGATTTTACTACATCTATTCCTGCACCCACCTCTCTCTATTTTTCTGACATCTACAGATGATTTTTCCCTTTTGTAGTACCACTGGTATAGAGGGCCACAGAAACACTCTGAAGCTTGGTTTATCAATAACAATTAACCACTGGTTTCTGGCAACCCGGATTTCCTGGCACAAAACACCCTGTCAGCACCTAATAAACCATTGTTCACTGCAGTCTTCAAAGGTTTACTATCACAGACAATCATCAAACAAGCACTCCATTGGCATCCTGCAATTATTAAAGTTCTACTGTTACAAAATCTTCAGCACCCCAAGCATCTGCCACTGAGGTGTGTGGTTTTGTGCTCTTTGCTTTGTTTCTTGGCATTAACCTCGTGAGTCCTTTAGCAACTTCTCTGCTTTTCAGTAGTTCTGCAGGGTAATAACATTTCTAAGCATATTTTTATATCAGCAAAACTACCTGATGAAGACAGGATAAAACAGTAGAAGGCTATTTTTGCTTATATAGATTCTTTTCTATATTTTTTCCCAAGAAGGACAGAAAAATGTCTACGCACAAAAGGTGAACATGAAGAGAGAATGATAAAGGTCCAACATAGCTTTAATAGATTCAGACATAATAAAAAATATAAGAGGAACTTTGGGGAAGAGCTGAAAGGAGACTTGGTGCTGTAAGAAAGTAGATGCTCTCCAAACTGTTTGCCTTGCCCTCCATCAGAGAAGCAGAACTTCTTGTATTTCAACACGTAAATAAGCAGATCTCCACTGAAGTCATTGATTCATATTATCTTTTTCTTCTCTAACTCGATGACTTTGGACAATTTAGAGTTTTTTGAGTGCTGGTTGAGATAAAAGGATGCTCCTGTGTCAACTTACAGCTGTGCAACTAGCTCTTTTGTCATGACCACAGCATCACTCATAGTCAAAAAGAAAGCATGATTTGTGATTAGAATTTCAGAAGCCATCATTTATTCTTTCCTGTTTCCACCCTTCATCATGATATCTAAAGGTGGGTTGCACAAATTACTTCATTTACCAGACCATCTTTGCACTATAATATATCAAACAGTTTGGAGTACAACAACTTCATTATTTCAGGCATTCCTCATCCCATTCATGTGGTTTATTTTAGATGGGTTCGACTGCATCGACAGTCTGCGTGGCTGGAATGTAAACAAGGAGGTCTTGGCGGGCAAGGCAGAGGAAAGTGAAGAAGTAAGCTCCAGAGATTGTGCTGCGTAATATGGAACAGGCCGGATATGATTTTAATTAGAGCACATGCCACAGGATCATTTGCTCACAAAAAATATTCAAGGACTTGTGGGCTAGAAACCTCTGTTTAAAGGAAACTTCTCTGCCCTAGGCTGCTTCAAGATGTCACTACATTAGCTAGATTTAAATATGTGTGGCTCATTCCAGATTCAGTGCCCTCGAGTCTTTCTGGCATGATAGTCACTTTCTACTCAACTCCTGCCACTAAACAACACAGAAGCTGCTGTAGAGCAGGGCTTGGAGGGTATTTAGAGAGAACAGATTAAATAAAGTGGAATCAGGGCAGCTTGGTTTCAAGTTCAACCTCTTTTGCTAGCTCTTGATGCTACAGCTTGCCACCTAGTTCTGAATTTCTATAAGCGAGTTCCTTCTGTAAATGAGGTTAACACTACTTAATTCAGAAGCACGTTGAGCTGAGGAGCTGAGATGTTAAACAACCCTTCATAAGGGATAGGAAGAACTTTAAGCTTCCTACCTGTCTGCCATAAATTATTGTTATTTGTGTAGCACATAGAAGGCCCATAATTATAAATTATAGATGTATATCAATACACATTATGAAGTTATCCCATTATTTCTGGCATACCAGAAACATGTAAAAATAGGCAGGTTTTTTTTCCGGAAGACCTTATTGAGATGAGAAAAGTGACTAGCAGGCTTCTGCTACAGATAAACTAACTCAGGATCAAATGACTGACCAAGATCAAACAAGAATTCCACGGCAGTTACAAGAACTGAGAACACCTTCCCCCTCCTCCAGCACCATAACCATGAAATCATCTCACTTGTCTAAGACAGCAGCAACGCAAAGAACTTAGTGAAAGGGAGCAGTGTAAAGGGAATTATCCTATTATGCTGCCAGGGTTTAGAAAATGATGACTCTGAAAATAGCAGGCCAGGAAAATGTTTTATTTTTCAAACCCTACACTAATTCAATACTTCTGAAAAACTTTCAAGTAAGTTTTTCTTTTCCATATCCCACAAATAAAGGTCTAGATTCCTGGGAGGTGAAGCTTTTCTGGTAGAACAAGTCTTTACAGAGACCCTAGGCAGAGGAACAACTAACAGCAAATACAGAGGACTTGTGGAGATGTCATTTTCCATGTAATTAAAAGATTTTTTGGAAGGCAGTTTAGTATACAATCTTTAAAACAATTATTTTAACAAGGTCTTATAATTACTAGGGATGTGACTGCTGCAAAGCACACTCAGGGAATTGTAAAAACAGAACACGCTCATGATACATGGCTGTGTCCCTGGGCCCCTCAAATGTCCATGTAAACAAAAAGCAGATCTTTGGAGTTCACTGGGGTCATGTTGTGGTGAAATTCATTGTACTGCATTTGCATGGCAAGCTTTTGGTAGCAGGGGTGTCTTCTGTGAGAAGCTGCTAGAAGCTTCCCCCACATCCAATGTCAGCCAGCTCCAAGACGGACCTGCTACTGGCCAAGGCTGAACCCATCAGTGACAGTGGTAGCACCTCTGGGATAAAATACTTCAGAAGGGGTAAAAAAATCCTGCAGAACTGCAGCTGGAGAGAGGAGTAAGACCATGCAAGAGCAACAACTCTTCAGATAACTAGGTCAGTGAAGAAGGAGGGGAGGAGGTGCTCTAGGTGTGAGAGCAGAGATGCTCCTGCAGCCCATGTTGAAGATCATGGTAAAGCACCTTGTCCCCCTGCAACAGATATCCACCTGCAACTTATGGAGGACCCCACACTGGAGCAGGGGGATGCCCAAAGGATGCTGTGACCCTTAGGAAGCCTGCAATGGAGCAGGATACTGGCAGTACCTGTGGACCCATGGAGAGAGGAGCCCATACTGGAGTGGGTTTACTGGCAGGACTTGTGACTCCACGGTGGACCCACGCTGGAGCAGTGTCTGCTCCTGCAGGACTGCACCCCATGGCAGGGACCCATGCTGGAGCAGTTCGTGAAGAACTGTAACCCATAGGAAGGACTCGCACTGGAGAAGTTCACAGAGAGCTGTCTCCCATGGGACGGACCCCAAGCTGGAGCAGAGGAAGACTGTGAGGACCTTACCCCTGAGGAGGAAGGAGGGGCAAAGACAGTATGTGATGGACTGACCCCGTCCCCTGCTCTGCTGGGGTTGAGGAGGTAGAGAATTTGGAAATGAAGTTTAGCCCAGGAAGAAGGGAAGGGTGAAGGGAAGGTGCTTTTAAGATTTGGTTTTATTTTTCATTATCCTACTTTGATTTGATTGGTAATAAATTAAATTAATTTTTCCCCAACTTGGGTCTGTTTTTTTGTTCATGATGGTAATCGGTAAGTGATCTCTCGCTGTCCTTATCTCAGCCTTTTCGTTATATTTTCTCCCCTGTCCAGCTGAGGAGGTGAGTGATAGAGCCACTTTGGTGGGCACCAATATCCGCACAGTGTCAACTCACCACACTCATGAGAGTGGCATACATACCTGCTATGGCTCTATCATAATAAACAGCAGCAATTTTAAAATAATAACAGTGAAGTAAAAAACATAGTCATCATATTCTTTTAAAAGATACATATCTGCGATGAAATGTGTTCTCTAGCTCTGGTCTAAGTGTTACAGCATTGCTCTTTGAAAAAAAAGGAACTGGCAGAAACTGAAAAAGTGACACATGCTGCTTGCCTCACTGAATGTTATTTTAATACTAATGTGGAAATTTTGCTTTGTGCACAAACACTTTTCTTTAGGGTGGATAAAAAAAAAATGGTTGAAGAATCCTGTATCTATTTCACTGGTGATGACAAGTATGTTAATTGCTTGCAGATAACATCTGCTCTAGTGAAATCAAGATGCAGACTCTCCCTGGACTGGTAGTGCTACACTTTGCACTTTGCCTAGGAGGTCTACTGCTCTTTGCTGAAGTTTGAAGGGAGCTGAAGTGCCTTTGAATTATTTTAGAATCTTCCAGTAACTGAAACCAAATCTGCCAGGAGTCCTGGGTCATCGCAATGTCTCTCTTTGAGCACAGGACTTACCTTTGAAGCTCAGAGACTTTCACTGACCATGACGCTGAAGTGTGCTCTGGCTGAAACAAGTTCATGGTGATCTGCCAACAGCCCTGCATGAGAAAGCCTCTGATTTCTTTCTGTTTACAGTAGAATGTGAAAGGCCTCTCCTGCTGGAAAAGCGTGAGCCTGGTAAATATAATGTCAGATCTAAGGAGCCCTTATCCTCTACAGACCACATTTACAAGTTTACAGTGTGAGTATGCAGACCCTGCCATGAAGTTACTTACCAGATGTGCCTATTGAGTCTGTCAATCATGGTGTTGAAGAAGCAGCTCCAGACTGTTACCATTCTCTACTTCCCACCATGCATTTGCATATGTGTTCTTTAATAAACTTGTAGCTTCTCTAAAATACTTGAATCTTATTAGCTCTCCAACATAAGGGGTTTGCTATTGCAATCTGTTATTGCAATAGCATTTATGAGGGAGCAAGGGACAAACAACTCCCACTCAGCCTTAAGAGCAGACCATTATTAAAATCCTAAAGACACAATGAATAGCAAGTAGAGGTCAATATGCAATTGCACACTTAATAGAGCTTGTTCTGTGCCAGCCGGGTTCCCACCAGGAATAAAGTTCAGCCATATACTGAGGGATGTTGCCAGGAGTTGTGCTGCCTGGGGAGAAAAAAAAAAAAAAAAGGCATTTCTTGGTTTTATTGAATTGTTTTCCAAGCTCTCCTCCTGTATAGGAGTAATCAACTACAAAAAACCCCTACAAATCAGCTGAGTTGCAGAACTGGAGCTTATAGTGGATTGTATGTAAGATCTACTCTGTATCTACCTATGGAGATAAAGCTATATCAGATTTATCACAGATGATTAAGTGAACATAAGTTAATGGTATTTTCCTATTGTGGCAAATAGTTGCTGAGCTGTATAAAGAAAAGTAATGCCTATAAACCATAGGTTTTTGCTCTTTTCCTTTGTGCGCTGCTGGCAAGGCTGGAGTCAAAGTAAATGCGTTCATCCCGTGGATCATAATTAAAGACAGTTTTGGACTGACTAGAAAGAGTGACTGAGAAACGACAACAAGAATGATCATAGGTTTTTAAACATACAGAAATATTGAAGGAGTTGGATTTATATTCTCCAGAAAGGAAACAACTGAGGGAAACATGATAATGAGTCAAATATATCTAGAACAGCTAAGAAAGGAGAGGTAATATACTGTTCTCCATGTCCAGTAAGGTTAAGACAAGTACGTAAGGCTGCAAGCTAAACTCACAGTAAGGGTGATTTCAGTCCAAACCCAGAGAAAAATTTCTAACAGGAGTAACCGTGAAGCCGTGGAACAAATTGATGTGAAAGAGTGAAATCTTTATCACTGTCTGTTTTTAAGAAGAGGCTGAGCCTGCTCTTTCTGGTGATGCAGCTGTTCATGCAGTGGGTTAAAGAGGTGATATTAAAAGTGTTCTCAAAAGTAATGGCAGACTTTTTTAGTATAACTTGACAAAACAAGAGCCACCTAAGGGAAAATGTCTTTTTTTTTTTTTATAAGGTATTCCTAAAAATGCTAACCAGCGTCAGTCTCAGGAGAAGCTGAGCAGCAAGGTCCCTCCTCATTAAATCACTGTACAAATGGCAACATGATTTCTCTTTTTGACCTTGTGTCAGCCAAAGTTTTAAGGTGGTTCTGGCTATACCTTTTCCTCAAAACAAGCACACAAAGAAGACTTTTAAACTCTAAAACTAAATTTTATTTGACTACACCCTGAAACAAAGTCAGTTTTTGAACAGCAAAAATGTCAATCTTCTGGGAATGACAAAATAAAAAGAATAAATCTCACTCTCTTTCCTTGCCAGCTGTGCCATTGCAGGGGTGTGTATCCTTTCCCCAAGTCTTCTCTCAGCTCAGGAGTGTTTACCAGCTTCCTGGGATGCAATAAATGACACACATTCCCTCTGTGTCCCTAGATAAGGTCGGTCTCCTTCCTCACGACTGAGGCAAGGCTGCGTGTCTGCCCACTGCTCCTCTGAGGACCTGCACAGCACCTGCTCATGCTGCTGGTGTCCAGCCACCCCTGTGCCCCTCAGCCCAGCCCTGCACACCCAGCCTTCTCCTCCAGCACGGCTTGGGTTGGCTTGTCCCCAGGGAAGGCTGTCCTCCTACCAGCTGGGGCTCCCATGGGAACCACAACAGCCACCACCAGAACCAGGGAACAGACATCTGTGTCCTGCTGTCAAGTGTAGCCCTTTGAAGGAATACATACCTCACATATGGAAAAAACATAGCTCCTACCCGTCACAGCAAGATCACATCACATCACATCCACTGTCACCAAGAAAAGGCTTTCTGCTATATTTTACCCTTTGCTTTGTTTTCACACTGTTTTTCTTTTGGATTTTCTTTAAAGGAACGTTTCCTTGTACTGCTCTGCTCTCAAAAGGGACAGAGATAACGTTTCACAATAATCCCAAATTTGCCAAATATTGCAGAACAGTAACTGTGGAGAGGTGGGACAACTGAATCAATATTTTGGTCCAGTGAGAGACTTCACATTAAGTCAGTCATGTGGTATAGCAACATCCCCTTATCTGCAGAAACCCTCCGCTTCTGCTCAGTAAGCACTGTTTAAGAGCCTTCTCATGAATAAATGAAGACCTCAGGTCTCAACAGTAGAGGGAATCTCAGATAACATTGGAAATTACAAATAAAAAAGAAAAAAAACCCAAATTAATAAAATGAAAGTTCGTAGATTAATCAGAGCCAGATTTCAGAGCTGGTTATACAGTTTGCCAGACAGTCAACAAGGTTTGTCAGCACAGATCACTGAATTCAAGAAGACTGTGGATTTTTTTCAGAAAAGGGCAGTATTAATCAATTCTTGCTCTAGAATGCTGCTCTGGAATTTCTTAGCTGGTTTTGGTACAAGACATACCTCACTGCTAACTGTGTAGTAGCTTAACAACATGAAAATTTCCAGTCTTTACACAGAGGGATGAAGGGTTTAATTTTATTTCATATATTTTAATGTAGTTTCCAAAAATTAATGTCTAAAATTAGGCTTTTCAGTTTATAGACAAAACTCTACTTGATTTTGCAGAACTGCGTAGCACCCAGCAATACCTACCAATGGCATTTGGCATGTATTGGATGCAGAACATTACTTGCCTAAATGTCTGGCCACTTAGAGCCTAAATTAAGGTACTCCCTTCCAAAAATCTTGTAAAAGCTGTTGTAGGTTCCTTGTTTACCTTTCTAGTTCACTCTGGGGTTTTTTTTGCTCAGCTCCATATGGACACAACTGGCTGCAATCACACATTGAAGCTACTTTCTCCAATACTGAGTTTTAATTTCTGTAGTTTCAATCAACTGTTTATTGTTCAGGTTATAAAAATAAATATATTATCTTTAAAGCTTTAATTCCCTGACTCCCTTCTCCCTTCACAACTTTTAACAATAGGAAAGGTTCAGTAACCTCATAGATTTACCTATACACAGAAAGGCTGCATTTATCTACTCCCTAGCACTAGAAAATTTGGAATGTAAAAAAATATTTATATTTTTGTAAAGCATACAGTCCTCCTAATGCTCTTCTTATATTGAATTTTTACATCATATTGAAACAGAGAAGCACAATCATTTTATTGACTGTGTTATTTCAAACTGATACATACACATGCCTTGAGGCCAGTGTAGCCCTTACTAGTCAAAGGCAAGAGAGAAGAGTAACTGTCATGTTGCAAACAAGCCATAAAAAGACAATACATTTAGTAAAGTTATGCTGCAAAAAGAATACGCTGTTTTCCATTGAAACACTGCAAATCCCAAAACCATACAGTCACTTTCAATTATGTCCTTCCACTTGCTTCTTTGTGACAATCTTATAAGATTGATAGAACTGCCTTCGTTTTTATTGTTTGGTTTGGGGTGGTGGGGTGTTTTTTTTTTCTTCCTTCTCTCCTTATCCCTGCCTAGATATTGTAGAGACCTCTCACGTATACAGCTTATTTACTACCATGACCCTAGTCTCTTAATTTGGAAATAAAAAAGCCTGTATTTCAGCAGAACCATTTTGTGAATTATTCTGCTCTAAGATGCCAGTTATTACAGACTAAAATAAATGCAATAGCAGCCATAGTTGGGGAGTCCTCAATTGAAAGAAAATCTACAATACACTGTACCATAAGATTAATTGGTCTAATGAGCCAGCAGACACAGCTCGTTTCTGTGTCTGCCTTGCTCTAACAGTTTACTCGGAGAAATAACCTTTGAAGGAGTTCCTACTGGAACTCAAAACTAAAGAGCTGGGGGCAAATTACACTTGTTATAACAGCCAGGAAAGTTCATGCAAAAACCAGAAAGGAAGGATAGAAGGGAAGGAAGGAAGGAAATAAGGAGCAAATATTCTTTTGGGGAAAACTCCTGCAGACCTAGGTTCATACACTGACCCTCGTGGTATCTGCTTAGAAGGCTGAAAGCAAGACACGTCTAGCAGACTTGCCTAGAAGGTCACTTACATATATGACAGGTGTGGATCCAGAAATCTATGAGTATAATTGAGAAATAAAAATATATTAAAGCTACAGAGCCTTCCCAGAGATTCTGGTGTGTGCCCACCTTTGTGATAGAGGGTGAAAGCACTTGTTTTAAATCTTCCTGATTTAAGAAGGCTGAAGTCTAGACCTTGAAAATCCATTTGAAAGGTGGTGAATGCATTGGGATTTTATTTCCCCTTTCTTGATTGCCTGACAATACGCCTCCTATTAAAGGAAAAATGTCTATTTTTGTTATCAGTTGTTCACTGATAAACTGCTTTACAGATTGTGATGAAACAATTTGGCAATCATTTGCTCTAAGCCACAAAAAGAAGAAAAAAATGCACTGTTCCCAGCTTATTTATGCTTTCAACCATTTCCTCTTGCCAGAAACAGCCCTAGCCACTTGTTTTAAAAGGAAAGAGTCAAGATTTATTTTAGGTGGTGAAAAAGGTTAGAACAGAACATTAAAGAAATCAAGAGGTACCATGGAGCCCAGGAAGAGAAACTGAGACCACCTGAACAGATGGAAGACCAAAAAGGACACACTAGAAAGAAAAGAGGGAAACTTGCATCCTACAGCTATTGTCAGGAAAAGCAAAGATGTCCCACTAACCTCAACTCTTTTACAGTTGGTATTCCAGTCACCTCCATAAGAAGATCTTGAGGACTTGAAAGAAGATATGGTGTTTCTTTGAGCAGAGGTGCAGAATCCATCCCCTGTTAAAAGTAACCATCACCGGGAAAGGGAAAACATAAATGGAAATACTCCTGACCTTCCCAAAAAAGTAGCCCACTCAGGAAAGGTTTGGGAAGTAGGGAGCTAAAAAGAACAGGAAAGGGAACTGATTCAACAAAAATAGGATCTTGGAAATCTGCATATAAAAGAACAAAACAAAAATGGTCAAATTTAAAATTATTAACAAAATTCCTCAGTGAAAGTGTTGAGGATGTCTTTAAGCAATACTTGAATTTATTACCACAAATATTTTTTTCCACAAAAAGATGAGTATCAAAATAGAACTTGCTGACAAAAAATGGGAGGCAATTCCTGGTCACAAGCTGGTTACAATTTACAACAGAAGAATTAAACAATTCAAGAGTAGATAAAGCACTGTTTGGACTAAAGAGAACTACTTATTAAGTGGACAAACCCTTGACATATGCATATATATGTATAGACACACATATGCCTATTGGCCTCAACACCATGTTACAACTGCTCTGGTGAAAGTTTTCACCTACCAACAGACAAATATATGCCTGCAAGGGAGCTCCAGGAAAGTCCCATATACAGTCAAACAGGTATCATCTTGTACATGACCATTACCACACTCCACCTAGTTCAGTTAAAATGGCTTCTTTGTTTCAACCTCACTATTTTTACCAGGCAGTTCCTCCAAAACTGTGATTGCCATGCTTAGAAACATACTTTAAGTGTTAGCCTAACATCTTTCCTGATCAATTTTATACCCCCTTTGTCCTTGGACCCATACTTTCACAATAAGCCTGGGCTTATTTCTTCGCTTTCTTCTTAAAACATACCCAAAGATTTTCTATAACATTAAGAACTGAGTGAAGCAGAGTTTTTCTGGGGCTGATCCATTAACACTGTATTTAAGGAAGGCCTGAATAGCTTTGTAGACACAAGTTGGTATTTCCTTTTGTGAGTCTGATTAATATTTCACCTATGTGGAAACACTGCTATGGCATTACACACAGAACGAGCTAAGATGCTGTTGCCCTACCCAAGATACTGGCTTATAGAAAGGGAATTATGGACAGTGCATCTTGGTACCTATGCAAATGCAAACAATTGTGTAACGGTGACACTTGGACTACCTTATTCTGGTTGTATCGATGAGCCCAACACCATGAGTTGCCAGGAAAAAAAGCATAGAAATTACCTGAAGCTCTCTCCCTGGCTGCCTGGAGCATCTGAGGATGGCTCCCAGCTAACCCTCAGCTGAGAAAATGGTCAAATGTGTGTCATTATCAGTAACACAATGCCTGAAGCATTGCGGCTGGTCTGAAAAAGAATCACTTGGGTTTTTGGGGTTTTTTTTTGATGTGCAAACTATAATCTTCTGGTAACTTTTCCAAGGGCTTTAAAAAGATCACAATTATTTGTTCTGTCAACTAAGGTCTTGTCCAGGTGGCAGACTATGTAGATTTTTTTCCACCACCTTCTGATATACAGCAAAATGTAGACGCAATGCTGAGAGTTAATGTGGACATAAGCAGACCTACACGTCTTTCTTTCAGAATTACTGCAGTTTACCTTGCTGTGTGTTTTCAAATGTGCTTACACTGTTTATTTTATAAAAACTATTACCTTTGCTAAAATCACTGTGGCAAACCTGTATCTGGGCATCAGATATTTCTGATAAATGCAGAGGAGGGCTTGGAAGTGTTTTAGACTTACCCTGGGTCTTCCACCTTTTTGATCTGCAGTCAGAGAAGACCACTTAGCTCTAAAGGGAGCATTCAGTTGTTTGGTCTTTTTCCCAAGTATTTGAATCTCCTTGATTCAGAGCATTCATTAGGGAAACAGAGTAACCAATGAGTGTTAGCATTCACTGCAAACTATATACTTCAGCCAATATATTTTAAACTAGATTCTTTTAATGATACTCTAAGTCATTTGCTTTCAGATGAACAGGGCATAAGCAGCTTCATGATCATTCTCTTTTATGTATGTCAGTTTGATTGTTCAGTAACAGAGATGAAACAAGAAACCTTAATTTGAGCTGGAAACAAACCTCAAATCTCCTGCTTCTCATATTCAAGCTTTAGGCACAGCACTATTTCTCTCTTCATATACATGATGAGTGACTTCCTGCCTTTGCAGAGCCCGATTCCAAAGCCTCCATGGTTTCTAAAAGCCTTTAGATTCACTGTTTCATATTCAGTACAGGGCAAACAAAGAAAATCAGGAGCACATCATGACTGCTGTTCATTTACTAGGTTTCTTAAGATCTTAGGAAAATATTTAATGGACAGTTCTTTCTGGATGATGCTGTACTGACAGGGATTCGGTCAGAAAAGGGATGAAAAATTGCACAAATCTGTACTGCCAGGGTCTGCAGCAGATCACACACACCAACTTTAATGCTGAATATTAACCTTTTGGAGAAAAAATAAACCAGAATAGAGAAAGTGCTGGGGAGAAGGTCTCCCAGTGACAATCCAAGAAGAACAGATATTCCAGACAAGCATCCTTCCTGGAAATCCTTCCATGCAGCATGTGATCCTCCCATCCATTACTTTTGCCATAGTATCTCAAAGTTCCCATATAGTTTTTCATCATGAACCATTCCAATTCCCTATTCCTGCTTCTTATGTAAGTAGCGTTGACTGGAGCATGCTCTAGAAAGTCACTGCCACAACAGCATAGGTTACAAATGTCAGAGCTGCTAGTGAAAAGCAGACTTGAGAATTGCAATGCAAAGTCTGCAGCATTGCCTAATTTAAGGCATTTGAGACATTGTGCAAAATAGCCATAGTTCATTAGGCTTGCATGCCAGCATAGTGGAGTGCAACAAGATGGTAAGCTCCCTAATTTCTTGACCTTTAGCTGCCATTCATGATAAAAGCTAAGCTTTTGTTTGCCTTTTTGGTCGTTCATATTTTAAATAAAGCGACCTCTGCAAAACATATACAATGTAATGAAGCATACATCAATACAGCAAACTTCAATCACTTGCATGAAAAATGCATGAAAATAATAATACATGAAAAACAACTAGGACTGACCCTTGTAGGAAGAAAGTTGTTCAGACAAACTTCTCAGGGAATACAAGTAGTGAAGCCATTCTTAAAAATGAACTTAAGTTCAAGAATATTTTACGAACAGGAAGAAAAAAAGGTTTAGTTTTTTAGATACTTTATTCACAACAAGTAATTTAACCACATGTACTTCAAAGACAGTGGTTTGGAACTGTTATTTATACAGTGTGGAATCTATTGCCAAAACCTCATTTAACTTAAGTGCTGTAGCTCATAAACAGGTTTTTTCAGGAACACGAATGAACACACCATGCTCTTAAAGTGTTATTGTGTGTGGCTAATGGTAATAGAGATCTGTGACGCAATCTTCCAAAACACTACTGAAGTCCTGAAGTGCCTGAATTTTGTACTTGTGCTGAGATAACAAAGTGCCCAAGAACATAAAAATTTACTATAAATTTCATCTCAAGAGTGTCTACATTAACAAAATAATGAACTAAAATTCTTTTCTAACGTTGAGCCATTCAAAAGACAATGGATGACAGTGTAGAGCAGAATATTTTAACTTGTCAGCTTATTCTATAACCATACCATTCCTTGAACTGTCTATGTCATATGACATGGTTGCAAAGCATTTGACTGGCAGCAATGTTGCTTGCATAATTAGTGGAATGTCCCTAGTGATGACTTAGGGTTCTCAGCAAAGAAAAAAAAGCCAGGAAGAGTTAAAAAAGTGCTGTAGCAACCACATCACTATAGGAATAGTAATGATAGAAATCTTGCAATAGATGGAGATCTTTCATAAATGCTGAATGGGATTCAGTACTGAAGTACCAGTACATGTAAAGCACATGTTTTTAAAAAGGGCTTCATAGCATTGCCAAGTCATACCTGTGTCACCCTTTAGGTGTAAGTTAACCTATGCAAAAAATAACTAGATATGCCAAAGCCCCAGGAGAATAAATGCTCTGCAGGATGGAGTACTGGGGGGCAGCTGCATTGTTAAAGGAACAACAATCAAATCTCTGTCTTGTGTGTCTGCAGTAGGTGGTACATGTACTAGGCTACTAGTACATTCCTAGAGAAGGCAGAGGTAAGATAGGAAGAGGACTTTTCCTCGTCTACTCACTGTGTTTACTGAAACATAAAGTGGAAAAAAATAAGCACTTCATGGAGCTGGCTCAGAAAGCTACACTTCCCCCAGTGCCTAGATCCTGGTAAATGGCACCCATACACTGCTGTGCTCTCATACATCTTTAACCTCACTGCAGACCTGCTCCTTAATCCATCTCTCACCCACAAGCAGAACTGAACTGTTTGTACAACCAGTATGAGGAAGCTAAGCAGCAGGAGCAAGGGAAGGGTTTAGACAAAATATATGATTTGAAACAGAATACAAGATGCAGAATAGCTCTACTGTTATTATTACAACAAAGTTCCTTATTCAGCATTAGACGAAAGCTACTGACCAATTTTTGTGACGTATTCCAATACAAGAGCATTCTGAACAGCTCCAACCTCCACTGACATAAAACAAATCAGTCTATTAAACCAGCCCCTTGTTTAAGCTCCAGTTTTTAATTTTCTTTCTTAAATGCTATTTCAGCTACAGTCTGTAACAGGTAGGAGCCTGTTATGGACCACTAACTTTTTCCACAGCAAACTTTACAGGATTTTGTGTAATCCAGCAGAAATAAAGCAAAAACTTAAATGGCTATTGCTGGCTTATCACTAGATACCACTTCTAGCCATAGATAAGTCATATTACATTGCACCCAGAGGGTTCTATCAACACTCATGCAGAATAAAACACCTGTTCTGAAAGTAATGAAGAATGAAGCTACCCAAAATTTTTTGAAAACTTTAAGCCATTCATTCCTGAAGTGACTTTTTAAAGCAAAATTTTAAAATTTCTTTTGCTTATACCCAGTACATGACAGTGTGATCTGGGAGGCTGTAAAGATTTGATTAGCATTCTGTGGGAAGGTTTGGATATTTTCTTGATGTGTTTTCTCTTATCTCTGCTTCTAGTTTATCAAGACCCAGATGAGGTAACCTCATACTATACAGTTCAAATATTCTTACATACTGCTGGAGTCCTCAACTAGGTGGAAATTACCACAGGTTGAGAAACACTGTTGTAAGTTTCAGTTTCACAGTTTTTGTTTTGTGATTGCTTGCTATTTATTTATTTCTCTGTGAAGAGTTTTCAGAAGGAAAACTAAGAGGCCAGCATATGGGTATGGAAAAGGTTAAATTGGATGTAAAACAAACACCTAAAGTTAGACAAACAACAAAGTTATTATTTCAACATGAACTGCATCCATTCCCATCTCATAGGGATAGAGTAGGACTGGAAGGGATGACCTAGGTCAATGTTTTCTCAGGAAACCATAACATATAATCTAATTCATAAAGTCACAACATTTCATCAGAAATCAATTAGTAGGTTGGCACCTTTCCACACCATTAGAAAGAACAATGTGATAAAATAAAGTGTGCATACTTCAATAAAACATGAGCCACATGGGAAATTATTTCCTAAAATTAAGCTCAGGATTAGAAGTGCTGAATGAAAAGGTTAACATCCAGAAGAGATCAATGACCAGGAAAGCACTTAAGACATCAAAGAGCTGAAAATCACCAGGACGTGTTATCATTCATGTTTTTGGTGTAGTTATTTATGTGTCTGCACAAGGGATTACCACAGCCCCATTACAGAGCTCTGCAAGGAGACAGCGCTGAATGGTGGACACGTAGGAAAACAAAACACATTTTTAAGTACCGACCAACCAAACGCTGGCCTCCAGCTGTGAGGAGATCATTAATATTTATGATACCAAACCTAACCTCCTACCATTTAGTCAACAAAAAGGAATAAAAATGAAACGCAGGAAGTGGAATAGCTCAACTTTTGATTCACAGGTTCATTGTGGAGACTGCTAAATGTAAGACCAGAATCCATGGAGTAACGTGGACAGATTAAAAAAGACCTATGATTCAATCCCCTAGTCACAGTTATGGAAAGTTCAGAATTACAAACAGCTTCTATAAATGCCTATGTCCTCTGTTATTTTGTCCTCCAAACCAAACCCACCACTGAAACACTGAAGGGTGCTGAGCTACTGTCATTCCTGGTTCTTACCAGGATCTGGTAATGCGCCATGGCTTGCTCTTTTTATGTGCGTATGCAGACCATTGTTGGCAAATTGTATGTATATTTGTACAACATATGGCTTTTGGTATGTTAAAGACCTACCCCAGCTATCTGCAAGGGGAATGTCTTTCACAAAAACTAAACGGCTTGTTTACAGCCAAGGTAAATAACAACCGAATTTCTTCAGGTTGCCTTTGCTTCCTGGCCAGGAAATGTCCCAGGGGACACTGCTGCCTCCAAACCTGAAGCACTGAAGCCACTTGGGAAATAATGGTTAAAAACTGAGAGCTTGGTTAAGAGTTGAACTTGTGAATGACAAGAAACTCATTCTATGAGCTTTTGGAACTGAATGGATGCCTCCAGGGGAAAAGACACACCAAGTACAAGGTTGTGCTGAAAGCAGGACCATAGGACCTTGCCAGCATATAGATGGGCTTTGCAGCTAAAATGGCTGTGGGGGCATCCTCATATCTTCTCATATGGATGCTACACAGTGGGTCTCCTGGGTTTGAACTGACTTTGTCTGGGAGTCATGAGGGCCAGCAGCTCCTTGGCGTCAGGCACCGAGAGTCCTAGGGGCTCCCCAAAACTGGGAGGCAGTTGGGCAGGGCTCTGGTGGTGAGGTCCTGCCTGGCTGCCCCTTGCAAGGGAGCAGGGAAGCTGTGGGGCAGCAGGGACAGCCCCAGCCCCAGACATCAGGCACCTACCTCCCTGAGGACAGCTGAGGATGGGCTGGGATGCAGGTTTTGAGCTGAGCCAGGCTCAGGGGGCCCATGGCTGGGCAGCAAAGGGCTGTAGGGAGTTGGAGACCAGCCCTGCTGCAGCACTACTGGGTCAGGGGCTGGTTGCCTGGGGGGCTGAAATAGGGTCCTGGGCTGTGGGCAGGATTGGGGTAGCCGTTGCAGAGCTGGGCAGGGTTAGTAAGAGCTGTGGATGCCTCCATGGCCCTATAATCTTTATTTTTTATATATTTTAATATTTATATATGTAATCTTAAATTTATCTGAATTTATCTCAATTAATTTTATTTTGATTTTTCAAACTTCTTATTAAATAACATCTTAACAAAATAAGTTGGTTACCTTTCTCTTAATGTTTTCCTGTTTGTATGATATTAGGGTGCCTCAGAAAGTCTAGATAGCTATTTCCCAAAAGACTGGCGGCCCATGGTGGCGATCCACTGCTGTTCTGCTGTTGTACCACCCAGCTCCCACTGTGTGATCAAGGCTATCAAAGAAGCAGCAGGATATTCCTCCACAAACCTGAATTTTAGAGTCAAAAGGAGAGGGAACAGACTGCAGTTCATGCGTGGAAAGGGGAACATAAGCTAAGGAGCATTGGTGAATACGCTTTGTGAGTACTCTTCATGCATCCTGAAGAGTACTGACGAGCACTTGGATCTAGGGAGGGCTGTACTTTCTCAAAACGTTCTCCTAATGTCAAACAAACCCCTGCAGTGACCCTAAAAGAAGTGGGCAAAGACAGAATTTTGGAAAAAGCCACAGAGGAATGGATTATATGAATAAATAAGGATGCATTAGTCTTTCTTCATAAATCTCAAATCATTCAACAACAAATAACAGTAGTCTTGCTCTCTTTTACAAATAGGTGAAAACCTACATCAAACTGATCTCATTCAGGGGTACCTAATCCCCAGCAGCAATACTAGAAACCATGCTGTTCTTTGCACATTACATTGTCCTGTTTTTCCCTTAAAGCTTCTCCTTTTCTACAGAGGGCTCTGTAACATGCAAATTAATGCCATTCAGCACTGATTTTTTTATGAATGCAATACTCTTTTGTGATAGTTCAAAGTTCCAAGAATAGGGTGTATGAACATCTAGACAACCGTGATCTATTTCTGAAGGGCAGACCTACACGGAGCCAAAATACTAGACTCTGAAGGGACTTTATAGTTTTCAAGGCCACCCAGAAGCAGAATTAATCAGTGTTTTCAGTACACCTTCTTATGTGCATCTACAGAAATGGTTCTTCCATGAATGAATAGAAAATAACTCTCAGGCACACTGTAGAAAATCCGCTTCACAAAGAGAGATTAATTTCATATATATTTTTAGATATACCATTTAAAATGAAATTATCTTAATTTTAAACAATTTAGACTTCAAAAGTTAAGTTGCTCATTTTGGAGAACACTGTCACAGTACAAATCCTATTTCATTAATTTAGACAATAATAGATGGCTATAGACTAGAAATAAGTAAATTATATTTATCCAGCAGCTACTGTCCTTTCCTGGCATGTTCTAACTGACTGAAGGTGTTATAAAATATCGCCAGTACTCTTTGGTGATTGTTGTTGTGCTGTACTATTTTCTATCAGCATTACATTTCCTACTGTTATTTTTGACATTTTTTTCCTGTGCTGTAGCCATCTTAGCAGCTGACCTGTCAGAGCATGTATTTTTCTTCTGACTTTCATGTGTGTTAACTATTGTGTAACAAAAGCCTGCTTCACACAGCACTGAGCAACTTTCCCTCATAGAGGCTGTGACAAGAGGTATGGGCTGACAGACCCGTCTCAGTGTCTCCTGATATTATTCATTGTGGAATCCTGGGCCAACGCTAGTCTCCATGGTCTTTTCAGTTTACATTCTTTGTTCTGGAAGATGCCAAGAAACAGCAAGAAAGCATTTATTAAATTAGACAGGGAGACATTACAAAACAGGAAGGGAGTTGGATGGATGAGTATTTATCTTCAGAAGGTCCCAGCAAAAAGATTTGTTTGAGAGAATGACTGGTTTGGTAAGCTATAGGCTTCTACCACACTTCAGCTGGCTAAGGTCCTCTTGCTAAATTGCTTGTGCACGTGCACCCTTTATGGAGGTACAAAGAAGTATGTTACTTTAAGTGGGACTAAGGTGTAATGGGGTAAACTTATTATTTATCATCTATGGGAAACTTCCTAATGAAATGAAGCTCACAGGGAGGGTGTCAGGCTTTTTGTCACTTAAGATCTTTTTTTCAAAAAAGTAAAAGATGTAACATGTATAACTCCAATTTTGAGCTCAGCTAAAATGAAATATCTGATGCATTCTAAACTCAGAATGAAAGATTACTTTCTATGGGCTCTATTCAGCAAAAAGTCCAATTTTTGTGGTTTTGGCAATAGTTTCATTGTGGGCTTCAATGGTTTAACTTTCACGGGGCTGAAGTCTCAACCAAGAGCCAGAAGTTTCTCCACACCTCCCCCTTGAGAATCAGCCTAGAGGTTCTGGCAGCAGTTCTTTACTAGTATTGAAAAGATGTCATGATCCCAAAGCACATAGTTTTGCTTTATATTTGCTCATATCTGCAGTCTACCTTAACTCTGTCTTGACATTGGTCAAGTGTTAATGTTAGCATATATAAACTTAATTGAAAAGCAAGAAATAACCAGCTACTTTCTTTTTTGAAGTATGGGTAGGAGCGAATATCAGTCACGTAGAGTGGGAGAAAAAAAGTAATTCCACAGGTGAGGCAATTATCTGCAAACTAGTTTTGAAAATACAGAGTTAACATTGAACTTAGGAACCCCAAATACATTAGCACATGGAAATACAGGGGAGATACGAAAGCATCTGTAAGTTTGCTTACTTTATAGGCTTCTACTACGCTTCTTTTGGTTATATCTCCTCTCTATATTGAGTACCTGTATACATTGTAATATAAAACGCAGTTGTGACAAAGGTATTCCAGTGTTTCTGATACCAGATTAAAAAGAAAACAATCAAATAGCTTTTAAAAGATGTTCACTTTTCCCAGTGTTGCTTAATTGCAAGAAAAAAAGAAGCATCTTGGTTCTCTCTTTGTAACCTAATATAATAATTCAGCTACTTCATTTCAGTTTCTGAGGTTTGGGGTGATGAGAATTGCATGACGTCCAGGAGCTAATTTATTCTGTGTAGGATATGCAGGCCTTGAACAACAAACTGTAACAATTGTCTGGAGCCATACACTGAGTAGAAAAGATGTAAGTATAAACTGTTTCCCCTAATTTTCGTACTTGTGACTTTGCAACCTAAAAAACATTCAGCATTCTTATATGAATTATATAAACACATCTGTTGTAGACATCCACACATTTTAATGCAGATGGAATATTAGGTGAGTTTGCAATCTTACTACGCCATGGAAAGGAACAGGTAACAGGTATGCGCATTGACAGTGCCCCTAGCCCAATAACTAATATTGATTCAAATGCATATTCTCATAGGGTGTATGGGTAAACAGATGCATAAGGAGTTCCAAAATCCCACTGAAATGAATATAGATTATCTGCCTGGGGACATCATGCATACAGAGTGTTTGTGTGCAACTGTAAATGTCCAAATGGCCTTAAAACGTAGCTGATGTAAATTATGTAAATGATGTAAAACCTGATCCTGATGTGAAAGAAATTCTGAGTGCGAAAGCGGCATGAGAGCACCTCCCAGCCACTAGGCCTAGGTTCTTCCTCTGTTCAGTAACAATGCACAGGTAGGCTGAAATGTGCCTAGTTCTCTAGGTATTTTGAAATAAACTTCAGCTAGTACAAAAATTATGTATTTTCCCAGGTATTCCTAAGTTCATCCCTACAAGCAGACAAATCAGTTCTGTGTGCGAGTCTAAAGGAGAAAGACTTCATGAGATCCTGAAATACATTTTTAACATTGTAACATGAAGTTAATCAGTTAAAGAAACAATTTTGGTATCTGAAACAACACAATATTTTTCCGTGTGTGCACCGAGAAAGTAGCAGTGGTATCTTAAGATGCAGAAGAACAAATAAATCACCATGTAGGAAGCTCAGACTTAGATCAGTTGCCTTGCAACAATTGCTCTCAAATGTGCACTGTGCATCATCTCACATTTACTCCAGGGTGCAAGAACACACATAAACCGTTACTGGGAAGAACAGCTTTTGTGCTGCAAATTCCCATCTAACCTTACCATATTTATTGATGTGCCAATGACTTGTTATTGAATGGAAAGAAGTAAGTTGGTTAAGAGTCTGTAAAACCTATTACTTGCCCAGAAATTGATGACATAGATTTATTCAGTTAAGTCCTTTTGGGGATTTTAGGAGCAACATGCATCATTCTAAATTTCTCAATGACCCTTCCCAAGAACAGGCAATTTTTTGTGGTTGCTTCAGGTAGAAGAGAGAAGTGCATCATTATCACTTAAAGGCTAATGGAGAGGTGGAAAATTTACCCTGGTGAGCTATAGGTAGAAGGGGTGCATATTGCAATAGGTCTCATTAGAAGTTCAGGAATATGAAAGAAATGTTGGAAAAAATGCTTACAGTCAAGTCTAAGTACATTGAAGAGATAAACAGTATGGAAATAGAAACTAGGAGGAGATTTTGCCATGAGTGGTAGGTGGATTTATGTCAGTACTAACCACTATGAATCTTTGGTTATGGGTCTAGTTTGGTAGATTCAGGCGAGTTAAACATCTGCCATAATTTAAGTGATAGCCATAAGAAATACATGTGAAAGGAAAAATTTGGGGCACTCTGGCCATAGACACAGATTTATACATGAGGAGGAGAAGGTGGCAGAAATTAGTTTATTTCAACACTGAGGAAGGTGGAAGCACATTTGGTGAGATTTATCTGGGAAAACTGCAGTACGTGATAGGATACACACAGCGGTCATCACATGAGAAGGAGTAACATGTCAGGGGTGCTTATAGCAACAGTTACTGTGGAATTGTAAGGGAATGTCCACCCACGTCACCCATGTACAAAAAAGCTGTAGGAGACGCTGCTCAATTATAAGTGTCCCCACCTCAACTACAGCCTTTTCCAAAGTTCAATATCTTTATCTCCAACAAATACGAAAAAATATGAAATTTGATATCAATTTTAAACATTAAATTTATAACAATTGATAACAAAAATATGAAAATAACAACATAACTTTCTCTAATTCCAGAACACTGTATTACGCCAGTCATATTACCAGTAAAGTGTAGATGGAAGACAAAGCAGTGGAAGTGATCCAGTGAAAGCTAAACACAAGCTTATCACATTAAAGTCTAAATTTCATACACTGTAGAAAGCGAAGTAATGAAACAACCCCCAACAGGAGCATATTGCAATACTGATTGTTCAAGTTCTGATAGAAATGAGTAGACGACATGCTTTGGGTACAAGATGATAAAATAAAAACAGCAGTTAGCCAAATCCCCTAGCAACACATAGGTTCTCCTTCCCTTCCCTCCCCTGCCCTCTCCCCTCCCCTCCCCTCCCCTCCCTTCCCCTCCCCTCCCCTCCCTTCTCTCCTTGTGTCTTTCTGAAGTTTTGACATATGGCTTTGGAACTGAGAGCAGAGAGCAGCCCAGGCTGGACCGCATTAGGCTGACCCATTTGTGATAGCCTGGATATTTTCAGTATATGGTTCAGTAGTGGGCACAAGTCTCCATCACCTGGCTCAGCTAAACAGGATGGGAGGGAACCTGTTCACAGGCACACTGGGAGCATAATAGCTTGTCTGACCAAAACCATATACCAAAACTCCTGTCTCAGTGTGGTTGGAAACTGCTGTACATCAGGAGAAATCCAGACAAAAGGGCAGTTCCAAGAGAGACACTACAACGGCAGCCTAATGCAGTGTGACAGACAGAGTGAAATATAATCTATAGTAATATTTTGCTGTATTACAGAAATCCTGCCAGGTATCTGATGGTTCTATTAGAAATGGACAATTTCAAGATACCCACAAGTAATATATTACACATCATCAGTTAACACTTGCTCATCTTTAGTTTTTATAGGACGATTTCCACAATTTAAATATTAAAGAAGGTTCTAGTTTTCCTGCTAGCTAATGAAACAGGTGCTGTGTCCATTTAAAAACAAATATTTTATGCTACTAATTGACTCAAGAGCAGCTAAATCCATCCATCCCAAGAATCTTCATTACTCTTCTTTCGAGTTTTTACAAGAGTTGTAAAAAAGTCATTACTGCTCATAGCATAAAAATATTTTCCCATTAAAACAGTGGCCTGCTTTTAATAAATCCCAAAGTTATTGTTGGCTCTGGATTTTCAACGTGTAATCAAATGAATATTTTTTTTGTGTGCAACTCATGAAACTTAATATACTCTGTAAAACTGTTCAAATCCTTCAACAACTCATTTAGTCTATGCAGATGTCAAGAGAGACGAAGCTGTATTTTAAACTATTATATAGCCATGAGTGACCTTTCTTTCATTACTGTTATCCCCATAAGTAGGAAAGGTTGTATTAGCAAAAATTCTACTGGGTTGCTCTGGAAAGGGAAATTTGCCTTCTGTGCTATCAAAAGGATAACCCACTTCAGAGCTTTACCTGCAACTCTTTTATATTTTATCAGATAGATAATAGCAGTATATCTAGGGGAACATTTTTCCTTTGTCTTGCAGCTTAGTCAGGTAAGTTGTTGGTAAACTGACAAGTTTCCTTGAGCTAAAATTTGATCCACTGAAGTCAAAGGAAATGTAGGCATTGCATTTGATACTGCTACGATTTTACTCCATGTTTTTAAAGCACAAAAGATATTCCAAAAAAGGTCTGTTTCAGTCAGTCATTTCTGCACCTGAAGGAATATCAGCTTTGTGCTCCCAGCTTCATTCCACATGGAAGGGTCTTCATAAAATCATGGTAAAATATGCCAGTGATGGTTTTTTTCATGACCAAAATATTTCATATTTACAGTGTGAAATATCTTTCATGTAATGCTATTATGGCTTCCATTCAAGAAAGCACCCTTATTCTGAAACAACATACAACCCATAGCTGTCTTGCACCGCACGCCCCACCATTTCCAAGTGCTTCAGCAAATGGCTGGTACTCAGCACTTCCCTGGGAACCCACACTGTAGTGGATTTAACTAAAATTGAGTAATTATCATAAGGGATTTATCTATGCCTAAGTGACATAAATGCACAAAGAATCCCTTCAGCAGTCCCCAGCTTAGATGTAGCGACAATTTGGCATACTGAGACACTATTATGACTATCACTTCTTTAGGCTTTCTAAAATGAAAATAGACATGTCTGTTGTGTTTAATGCTGGATTCAACACCATCCCAGGCACAGCCAAAAATTTGACAGCCAGCTCAAAACTAGGCTCCACTTCAGGTACATCTCTGGATTCTCACAATTTAGATAGGACCTATCCGCCTTTTTCCTTGGAGCTGGGAGCTTCTGTACCTTCAAAGGCACCTAGTTTACAGCACCCTGGAAACACACAGGCTGAAAAGGGACATACCAGCTGAGCTTTGACAACATATGGGTTGAGGCTTTCATAGAATTATAGGGTATTCAAATGGCCTCCCCGAGGAAAGGCACCTAAAAATTAGACAGGTCCCATTTTAGGTGTCCAGCAGGCATGCTGCATCTTAACTGACAAGCCTGAAAAGACAGCAGGACTAAATTAGGCATATATCTTTTTAGTTAGCTGTGCTCATGACAACCCCACATTTCCGAAACTGTAAGGCCTAAGGAGATAATCATGATAAACATTATTATAAAATCTTATTTATAGGAAAACAGTGTTAAAGAAACTCACTGGGTAATTTTACATCATAACCCTTCTGTGAACTGCGGTATGTGTTTTAGAAAAGTATTTAAAGGCTTCAGATGATACAGCACATACCAGAAGTGGGAGAGAGCCTCAGAAAATAAGCCTTGCAAGAGTTGTTCTCAGTATAAGGTGGAAAGCTTGAAAGGGTGGTTTATAACAGAAATCTACCTGCAACTTTACAGTACATCTAGGACCACCTGCCGAAGTGTCCATCTGTAAGATGGAAGGTGTACCTTTGAGTTTGGTTGGTGTTGAGTACACCTCCTCTGCCTGACATGGCTGCTCAGTGCTTTCCATCATATATCTGTGTAGAAAAAGGCTGACCAGTTCCTGGATTCAGAAAGGGCATAATTCTTGATCAAATAACCTAAAATGCCATTTTGAAAATCAATTTTCCGTTTCTCTACTCCCAAAATGCTTCTTACCACCCATGAATATCAGCAAAACCCAGGTGGGTTGCGCGTGCTCAGTACCTTGGGACCAGCTGTGTGATGGCCAGTAGCTCAGAGTGACTTCAGTTTTCTCAGGTGGAAGGGTTTGATGAATAAAGGCAATCTATGGCCCTTAACAGTTATAAAACTTGCCTGCCCTTTGAGCCAATTTTCTGGAAATTTTTTGCAAGTGATGTTGCTGACAGGGCAGAGCAGACATAAAGTATTGTTTAAATAAAACCAGTAGGGCACTGCTGCCCAGACCAGCTTCAGTCACTGGGCAGCCTCTGTGAGCTTCCCTCGTCAGCAGAGCTGGTGGCACTGCTGGTCAAGGCAATGCCCAAGGAGCTGCCATAATGGTTGTCCTTGAAATTCCTCAGCTGGCAGCCATTACAGAGAGGGATGTTTTCTTCTGCTTCTTTCAGAAACTGGTTCCAAGGGTTTCTTTTAACCCCGACCACAGCTTCCCTCCATGTACTAATGAAGTGGAGAGCAAACGAAGCACTCTTCGGTCAGTCAGCTCTGCTCCAAGGAGGAGGCAGAGGTTGTGATGCATAAATGGGGAAAAATGTGCCAGGGGAAACGATGCAGGGTGTGAGCATGCAGGGGACCATGCAAGCCGCAGGGAACCCGCACCAGAAATGTTGGCAGCGCTCCACCCTGAAACCAAACCTGCTGATTTACCTCTTGTTCAAAGCTGCCTAAAAGAGCAAACAAATATCTGGTAAAGGGGTCAAAAGGAAAACCCTGTGTCTCAAATAATGAGAAATAAGACATTGTGACCTTCTCCTACAAATCCTTCTTTAGCATTCTTGTATAAAGTGGTATTATACACATATTTTTAAAGGAATCTTCAGCAAAACGAAGCTCCAGAGTGCAACTAAAGTGATGTTTTACTGACTGCCTCTTTTTTTTTTTTTATAATGAAAAAAATGTGCTATATTTCAACTATACTTCAGGATTATTGGGTTATTGTAAGAATTACTTAAGAAAAATAACATTAGAAATACAGGCAGTTTACAGAAGTGGGTTAAAATTAACATGACTATTTTATGTAAGGACACCTACAAATATAAATTTCATCCTCTAGAATAACTAGGAGGAGAGAATTAGAATCCTTAATGAAGTTGCTTTGATCTAACCCAAGACCATAATTAATAAGATGCCTGATATATATCTAATATATCATGTTACACCAGGGCAGAGGTAAGGTTGTTTGGTAGCTTTTCATGTGAAAATATACACGTTTCTATATTGGGTTTTTTAATCTTATATTCATAATATTTTCTGGTCTTACAATGTTTGTTTTAGGAATACCACAACAGCCTCATAAAAGGATTTCATGCCAAATCACTGCTATGTATGCACTCTCAGCCTCATTGTAGATTTTATCTGGGAATATGTATGTGCATTCAGTCACTTGATGCAGAACAGCTAAACAGCAATCAGGAAATTTATTTTCAGTATCAAAGTAAAGTTACAATCTCTTTCCCTAAAAAGGTGTGTTTTCAGACAGGCATCTGGAGAAGCCCACCACTGCATGAGACATCTGTCAGTGTGTGCCCCTGCAGTTATCTTGGAAGGTGGTATCAGCAAGGTATTTCAGCTGAACAATGATATATACCTCAAAGTTTTCTTGCGTTTTTGGCTGATTTTAATTTAATTTTTAAAGCCATACCCCTAAACATTTTGTTTTGTTGCATCATCCTTTAATTTTTAATTTATTTTTTTAGAAACATTGCCTTTTTTCCATTTAAATATGTAGCCATTGCCCATTTCCTTTATTTGACTGTTTTTAGAATATACCATTTTCTACAGTGTTCTCCTTGCCAAAAATAAAAATTACTTTCTCAGCTGACTAATTTCAGTACCTTTGCAATAAATTTCTCCTTCAGAGCATCACAACTCAAATGGCAGCGATGAGTTCAAATCAGCTTTATAAGTGGTGTACGACTAGACAAAAATATTTGTCAGCATAATTTCACATCTCTTTTGGACACAGGCAGGAGATTTATTTTCCAGCAGCAGCTGAGGCAATGGCCTCCACTTTGTATGTACGATTATTTGTGTCAAAGCAATTTTGCATGCTTTTCAGCCATTCTGCTTAAGGGTGGCTGAGATCTATGACATTTTGCAGTTGCATGCTGGGAGAAGTAGTCCCCCACAGGGCATACTTCCCATATTAAAGGGATTACAATCTCCCCATTTTCTGCATATCTGATTCAGACCTTCAGCTCCATGTGAGCTGCCAGTGCATTTGCTCAGTTGGGCAACATTTGGATGTTTCTCTCTTAGGTTTTCCAGCCTGTTTTAATATACAATATCTGTTCTGTTCAGATCTTGGCTGTGTTGGACTTTCTTTTCTGGAACTGCAGAATATCATAAGTTTGGCTGCCTAGCACCACTGTCTAATGTAATACTCCCTAACCCGTCTTTAAAAAGCCTGCCAAAGTCAGATTACTGCAAACATGAAGATCAGATATGTCTAATATAACTTTAGAAAAAACATGTGCTGTTTCCGCATTGCTATTATTGTTCTGGAAAGAAAAGCAGCAAAAAGGATTTGACATCTACTGTCTGCTCTGGTAGTTGTGGTGGCTACTTAGAAAAAAAATGAATAATGCATATGGCAGTCCTGCAGGACATCTAACCTTATTTTAATACAAATTCTAATAAGACTCAAGTCTCATTTACAAACCTATATTGCTTTCTCCTTAAAAACAAAACAAAAACTTTCAGAATGAATTATCTTTCTGTATCGAAAGTGTCCATGCCTGACACAACCAAAGACTTTTTCCCCACAGCTAAATGAAATGCCTCCTTCTATTTCTCTGTCAACCTAACAATGATAATGGTCACAGCAGTGGTTCAGGAAAGGTGTGTTTTTCAGATGTATACTTATCTGTTCCTCACTGAGGTACAGCCATTGTAATATTGAAAAAATATTTTGAATTATAAATGTAAAAACAATTGGAAATATATTCTTTGTATCCTCAGTCAGAATTCTCCTGACTTCAAGAATATTTCTCAGGTTAATTAAGTTCAGAGACATCAGTAAACTTGATCAGATAGGGGATTTCTTTCTGAGAGAGGCATAAATACTCCAAATTTCACAGAACTGTGAAAAAAAAATAATCATAGTAATATTGTTACAGCTCATTATAATGTCCACAAAGCAGAAAAAATAACTCTGGAAATCCATTGTACTAGAGATAAACCTTTTTTTTTTTTCATATTATTAAAATGGATATTGCAATGAATCTTCAGTCTATAACCAAGTCACAGCTGTGCAAATTATCTGCAGCCAGTACAGTAATTATCCTACAGCTAGGAGGGCTCCCCAATTTTATTTTCAGGTTCTTCTCCAGAAGCGCTGTCTTTTCATGAAAAGATGAGCTTCAGCAAAGCTAACACAGTGGTGCTGAAGCCAGCAGTGGCAATAGTTACCATGAACCATTTCAGTTTGAAAATTACTGCTATAAAATCAGTGGGACTGACCAAGGGCAAATCAAGTAGACTTTGGCTGAGTTTGTTTGGCACCAGTGAGCTAAAAACTTCACTGAAAAGGAGAATTGTACCTCTGTAATGCTTGGATTCTCTTCCCTTTTGCAATTCTTATGAGCTCTGAACACCATGCCGCCAAGTAAAGTGGTGATCTCCACAATGCTTTGGGAGAAACCTCAGCTTTATATGTGGACTTATCTCTATCAGAGGGAATCACACCAGAAGTACGACCATCTGTGACGAGTGTACAAAGATGGCAGGCTGAACCAGGTTATTTATTCTTCAAACAGTGTTTGGTCAGCAGTCCTTGAAGGGAAAGAGATGCAAACAAGACATCTCCTGGGAATTTCTGCAGCACAAGATGCCTTCGCTCCTGAAATACTGGGCATAGTAGTACATGACTGTCTTTCCATGTTTAGTGCTGACTGTTTCTTAAAAAGTTTAAAACTTATTGTAGCCAGAGTGCCTAAAAAGTCCCGTAAAATGGGCATGCAATGACTGAAAAATATGATGCACTGCTAACAGAATAGCCAGCTTTTCAGCTCCCATCCGTCTTCTACCCCAGACCCTGGTGTGTGTCATGCTGACAACACCACAGAAGAAAAATCCTGCATATTTTGTAGTTTGCATTGCCCTAACCTCCTTTTCTCAAATGCTTGCCTTTGCTTGTGGCCTCCTGAGAGGCACGCTGTCAGCAGAGTCTGCCATAGGCTCTGGTGTCCCCTTGTACATCATTAGAAGGTCAGTCACAGCTTATGTTGTGGTTTAACCCCAGCTGGCAACCAAGCATGATGCAGCCACTCACTCACTCCCCTCTCACACAGAGAGATGGGGAGGAGAATCGGAGAGGAATGTAAAACTCGAGGGTTCAGGTAAGAGCGATGTAATAGGTAAAGCAAAAGCCACGCATGCAAGCAAAGCAAAACAAGGAATTCATTCACCATTTTCCATCGGCAGGCAGGTGTTCAGCCATCCCTAGGAAGGCCAGGCTCCAGCATGCGTAACAGTTACTCAGGAACACAAACAGCATAATGCCAGATGTCCCCACCTTCCTTCTTCTTCCCCCAGATTATATACTCAGCATTAATATCATATGTTATGGAATATCCCTTTGGCTAGTTCAGGTCACCTGTCCTGGCTGTGTCCCCTCCCAGTTTCCCGTGCCCCTCCAGCCCTCTTGGCAGGGCCCAAGAAACCAAAAAAGTCCTTAACTTAGTATAAATATTACCCAGCAACAACTAAAAGCATCAGCGTGCTATCAACATCGTTCTCACACCAAATCCAAAGCACAGCACTGCACCAGCTACTACTAAGAAAATTAACTCTATCCCAGCTGAAACCAGGCCAGCTTATGTGTATCTCAGATGGGTTCCCAGTGGTGAAAAGGCAGCCTCTTCTGCAGCACTAGGAGAACAGCAGCTGTTTGGCTGGAAACAGGCAGTTGCTACACTGGGTGTACCCAGGAAAGGAGTAAGAGCATCTCCTTCGAGCTAATCTGCACGTGCTGCCTGTTCCACAGCCTTTGGTTGAGTCCTTACTTCCAACTACACCAATAGGGACTGATTAGGCACCAATAATTACATCCCTTGGGATGCATTTGTATAATCAATGGAAATAGGTCTGCAGAATTCTCCATGCCTTAGTACTGGCCCTGTAATCTCTAGATAAATACTGTCTCTGCTAGCAAGCTGTCATCAATTAAAACAGTATGCGCAAAAACATCTAATGGTCCCTGTGTTAATCCCAGTCAGAATTCAGTTTCTGAACACTCTCTGGACAAACTAACAGATACAGATAATAAATTAGTCCTTTAAAAATAAATAAATAAATAGCAAAACTACTTCTGTAATTAGACATACAGTTCAGTGGGTATATGAATCTTTTTAACATGACATTCACAGTATAAGACAAGTACGTATTTTTCCACATTAAGGTCTTAAGATAGGATATCCCACCACTCCACTCCTCAGACAATTAGCATATTAGCTAAATTTGCTGACAGGCATTCTGTGTGAGATTTATATCTCCTTTCAGTCCAAGTGAAATATTTGTCTTTCTGCAGTGTTTTCCAAGAACATACAGCATGTTTGAGAGCTTTACTGTCCTGTTTTGATAGCTAAGTCCAAAACTAAGTTTAAAATGAATTGCCTAACCCAGCTCTCATGAAATGTCAAACTGAAGCTGGCAAAGGAAGACAACAGATCATAAAGGTGGCATTCTCAGTGAGCTAACTGGTGCCATTATACTTTAGGCCCTATCCATTGCTACACTATGTACCCTTACTTGGAGGGGTTTATAACTTGGCTGCAAAAATGTTTTCTGGGTGAAACTTGGCAGACAAAGTCTTCACTTGAGAGCAAATACATTTTAAAACAAATATCTGCAGAAAAAAAAAGAGAAACATCTGTCTACAGTAAGTCCTTGAGCAATGCATAGGCAAACTGAGCTGAGCTGGTAAGCTACAATACACCCAGCACAGCCCCATGCCAGTCCAGAGGGCTAGCTCTGCCCAGCTTGCCATCATTTCCACAGAGGAACCAACATGATGTCTCCTTAGAAAAGATAGGTTTCTCCTACCAGCTCAGCTGAATTCGATGTCAGCATTTGGAAGCAGCCACCATGCCTGCAGGAAGAGACAGGGCTGGAAAAACTTGTCCTCGTTGGAGCAGCTGCAGGCACAGGGGTGAAGCTCAGGATCAGTATCTTGCCCCCACCCACAAAAGCCTGTGGCGCAGCTTAGGCCCAGCCCTTCCACAGGAAAGATTTCATGGCTCCTTATTTAGTGGGCTGTTGCAGACACGCTTCTGGCACCCACACCCTCTATGTTCACAGAATGAGTAGAAAAAGTCACAACAGCAGTATCTTCCTGCAGGACTGTCATCAGATACTTCTTAAACCCCTTAAGACTCCTCGTGCAAGACACATTGCAAGCTGTTGCCTGTTTCACAAATTGATCACAACACAGCAAAGTAGTTTCAAGCCCCTCAGACTTTGTCAAAGAGAGAATTAAGTCCTGTCCCACTTTGCTGCTTGAATGACGGTGTGTTTCAGGCTTAGCAGACAGGTTTCAGTTCTCTTAAGATAGGCTATGATTTTCACTGAGTTTAAAAAGGTCATGGATCAGGCCCCAAAAACTATCCCAGAGAGCCTGCAGAGCTAAAAAGCCTCTAATCTCACCTGAATATCTGAAAGATGCAAGAAACTCTGCCCCTTTCCTGATACATCACAGACTACGTGTATTACAGCAGGCATGTATATATGGTATGGCTAAACCATCTGTGTGAGGCTATGCGGAAGATGGGGAAGGACTCATGTGTGCCTCCCAATTGTTTTTATTCACTAAAAGTGGTAATTCTATTTGAACTAAAGCTGTTTCTTAATTATAGCTAAATTCAGGAGAAAAGTTTCTGATTAATAAGAAAGAAATGCAAAAATTTCATTTCAGCATTTCCAGAATGAAGTGTTTTGCTTTTCTGGATTAGATTCAAAAAGAACATTTAAAAATATTCCATAAAAACCAAACCAAAACAAACCAGCCAGAGAAGAAGATGATGGCATGTAGCCCATAGCTGGGCAGTCTGTTTATGTATGAGGAGCATTTTGAACATCCTACCTCCCTGGAGAGGGCACGCACTTACCTTTAAACAAGACAGTCATCCTGACTTGTCCTTTCTGTCCCCATGAAAGTTTATTTGCTTCATCCCACCCTGGAATTCCCAGTATCTGGGTGGTTAGGAGGTACACAGTCTTTGTTTAACATCCCTGCTCTGACTCAAAAAAAAAAAAAAAAAAAAAAAAAAAAAAAAAGGCACCTCCACACTTTTCTGCTGAGCTATAAAGTAAGAAAAAGAGCAACAACTGGTAAAAAATCTGAATTCAAACCACGTAACTTTTCTTAGTTTCCATTTTGGCTATTGACCTGAAAAATTAAGTCATGGACTGAATGAATTTACATAGACCAAATGTAAGTTTTAGCAAACCCTGTATACTTCCACAAAAAATATCTATCTTTAGTTCCCCAGTGCTGGCCAATCATTGTGTTAAGTCTGTGAGAAACAAGGCCAAACAATGACTGTCACAGAAGATTTGATCAGGCACCAATGTTACAGAAGAACTCTTCCTGAAAGATCAGAAGCTAAAAACCATGTAAGACAATGTCTAGCCTAAACTTTTGGTTTGGAATTTAAACTTGAATTAACCACTGAAAATATTTCTTTTTCTCATTTTCTTCACTTTCTCTGCCCTAGGGACAGAATAAGGGCAAAGTTTTATTCTCTAGTATTTTTATTGATAACATATGTCACTTCTTTCAAATATATACTTTAATTCATACCTCAAATAACAGTCTAATAAGGACTTGAGCTGGCAATTGAGCATCTATAGTACTGTCAAGAGATTATAAATGTCTAGGAACAGCATATAAATGTGAACAAGAAACATCAAGATCAATGCCTGATTTTACAGTGGGTAGGCAAATGAAGTGCTGATGCTACGAATTCAGCCATTTCTGATCAACACCCAGCTCCTGATGTGTAAACATTATTAAATTAAGCTTCTGACAACATTTGACTGGATCTCTGTATCTGATACATCTTTTGACCCAGTCAATTATTCAAACTAGCTGGCAATAGGAATAACCATTTCATGTATCTTTCAGTGCAAGAGGCCTCAGAGATTTTTTTCTCACCAATTCCCAACACCCAAGCAAACCACACTCTTTGGAGTTCACCCAGATTTACCTGTTCTTTCAGGTTTTCTGCTTCTTCCTTTTTTGCACACATACTGAAAATGATGCTATATGTATTATACTGAACTATGGGTTTTCCATATTATTGTATTGTTGTACCAAGAAATCCCAAATTTGATTAGAAAATCTCTACAAATAAGTAACCCTCTAGAGCTTATGTAAAGTTGCAAATTTTTCTTGCAGAAGGCACACAAATGTTAAAAAAATGGGCCACCTCAGTTTTCTGGAAACACAATAAAAATTAGCTGAAGCCACAGGTGAAATTAAATCAAACATGTCAATTTAAAAAACTGAATAAAGGAAACCTTGGTATCTTTTATCTAAGGAATTTCATGGATGCCACCCTTGAAGAGAACTGTAATACAGAGAAATAGTGGAGTTAAATGTTGAACATATTATACTTACAAAAAAATTAAGTTGATGTGTAATCTAATATAAACTGTTAATTTTTTGTTTTTCTTTGTTCTCTCATGTTCATTCTCTCTTCAAGTCACTTGGCGTTCATTCCTCAGTAAACTAATTACCTCAGTGCTTTACTATATTTACATTCACTGCTCTCAGTCAACTTATATTCATGAAATCTTATTCATGATGCACCAGAAAAAGCCCCAAAAGAACTGAGATTTAGGGGACTGGCCAGGTTTGATAGAAACTATGGAACTGAACTGCTGCTAAAGTCAGCCCTTTCAAGACTGCAGGGAATTTCTTCAGAGGCACTCAGCGCTTAACTTGCGACTGCAGCGGCAGAATTGCAGTATTCCTATGTGTAAGACTGGATGTGGATCTTATATATATTCCTCACCATTTTAGGTTTCTGTACTAGTTTACCATCAGTCTTCTCAGACACTGGACATGGATACATGCCTGCACACAGGTGTCTTGAGCAGAGAGATCAGCGGAGGGTCAGGACATGAAAGCAGATGAGGAGAGCCTCCTGACTTACTAAGACCATTGAAAGCTCAACCATGGTCATCAACTGCATCCTTTAAAAATGCCAAAAGTAATTCTAGCTCCTTTGTAAGAAATTTGTTTCAATCTAGTGATAAGATAACAAACTCATAGTTTAAAATTAGTTATAATTACCTTTGAGGTGGCAGCCATTTTGTCTTCACCAAGTTGAAACAGGAGTGCTCAACACTGGTATTTCTTTTTGCTTTACACTTATCTCATCAGCGTCCCTTTTTCCCACTTTCTCTCTCAATGTAATAAGTTTTGTACTATAATTTCTCAGTAATCTGAGAGGATAACCACAGCTGTAGTTTTGAGGTTGCCAGCAATTCCTGCTACTGGCAATTTTCCGTCAGTCTTGTTAAGAAAGTTGCCACAATTTTACCACAAATAGCAAGTCTGTGGCATACTCCAAAATTTGCATACAATTGCCGTTAGCTTAGCAAAATGACCATTTCTGTTAACAATAGGTCTCTAAAACTGCTTGAAAACTGGGCTTCAGCCAAGCCAATCTGGTTTACATTATATAAAGTATTTTAATGTGAAACCTTTTAATAGAAATCATCTCTAAAGTCACTTTGACATTATGCCTGCTATCTGCAAGACTTGAAAAACTAATTGTATACTTGCTTTTTGGATTATTTGTACTGTTTTTTCCACAAAAAATGATTGGACACATGTTTAGCCAAAATTTAAGTACAAGTTATTTTGTTAACATTATTAAAATGCGTATTCAGCAAATTCATTTGGCTGCATTAGCTCGTACATTCATGCAGCTTCTGAGTCCTTACACTGTGTTATTAGTAGCTCAGAAGAAAATCTAAGTTGTGTTTGGGGTGCCTTTTGATTTCATAGGTTAATAAAGAACATTTTTAGCAGTATTTAGAACCAGGTGAAACTGGTTTGGTTAGGGATTTTTAACGAAATGTGATCAAACTTCACCTACATTGATTAACTGGACAAAGTTTCAGTTTGCAATGATTTATTTTGCTGAACACAACTGAAACCCCATGGATTGTCATGGTTTCCATTATATTATTTCCTTTGGTGTATCTGTAGAAGTATAAAATTAATTCTCCAAAACACATTACATTTTAACTAATGATTTTGAGTTGGGACATTCTTTCTGTAATCCACAAGTCTCACATTTTCATTTGAATCAGGTTTTCAAAAGGACTAAACATTACAAAGCTTTCTATAAAAAACTAAAAAAATGAAATTTGTTACCAGAGCTGTCCTTGCAGTAAGTCCCACTATCTGGCATAGAGTTTCTCAGCTGCACATGTAAATCAGGTGTGTCATTGCATGTACATTTTGCTTACACTCATGCTTGATCTTGTTTTATGAGGTAGCGTATCGCTGAGAAGGATGGAACAATTTAAACACTCTGAAGGGCTGTGGGTTTGAACTAAAAAAGGATTGTGGTTGGTCATATAGAAAGGACTTTTCCTTCCTAAAATGCTAAGGGAATAATTTTTTTAATAAAAAAAAAATCATCTATTCAGCAGGTTTTAATTCTTTCAGAGGAGCCCAGCAGTATATCAAATTGTTCAGTTATTAAATGCTGACACTATAATGAAGCCACCTTCTCTCACGATTATATCATTTTCTCCATTACTGAAAAGACTCTAGCCCAGCCATCCATTTAACGGTGTTTTCTTTACTAAAAAGTAATATGTTTTGCTGATAAAAATGGAACCAGTGTGTTCTTCAAGGTGGAAATTAATTTTCCAAACCTCTGCTATTTTGAAAGTTGGCACAAGGATGATCTACAAATCTTGATTTATTTCACTGGTCGTGGCTGTCCTTGAAACAAAACAGATGCTGATGCTTTTTTTTCTGTACTGCTCAATGTGAATTTTTGGATTCTGGAAACCAATTAAAAGTGATAGAAAAATTATTGGGACCTTTCACTTATATTACCTCTTAATATCTAACCAGCATTACACTGCTTAATTTTGAACGGAGACAGAGCACAGCAAGGCCCAGTGGTCAGGACCACCACTATTCATTCTTTTCCTTCTGACAGTGGAAATCTAATAGATTAAAAGTGTTGTAAATAAATGGACAAACACTGTGCTGAAGAATATGTAAACATTCACTTCCAAAATCTTTAGCTTAGGACTCATCTTTATTTAATATCAAGATTTATAACATTGGTGCCATTCCCACATGTATTTAATCTTGTGACATCCAGCTTGGGCAGGATGATAGGAGAGATTGCTTTCATAAATCTTAGAACTAAATGAATTGATCATCAGGTAATGAAGATCTTGACTACCAGTAAAATATTTCCTCAGAATGACTCCTCTTCATAACAAGTTATTTATTTTTTCCTGACCTGAGGGCAAGTTAAATTTGTCACACCATACAACAGTGTCTAGATTGAACATAGTCTTAATTATCACTCTTAGGACACTTCTATTTGTCTGTGACCATGCTGATGACTTCATAAATCCTCTGACTACTGTTTTTGATATAGTACTGGCTGCCATATGACTAGTACTGTGCTGCTCATTGTTCAGTTTCAGACTGAAAGACTGAGGTACCCTTTTGCCTGTGAACTTGAGCCCATACCATACTGAAAAAAAAAATAAAATCATCTTAAAATATTAATAAGAAACACTGATTTGGATGACTTTCTTTACCCTAAGAAAGTGAAAATGTTATGAGCTTATTAGAGAGTTAAGGGCTTTTCCCCCTCATAGTACTACATTTATAAGCCATAACAGAGTTTCTTAGTAAACTTACAACATGATTATGCACAAAGTGGACAACTAGATTTAAATATGTCTTGTGGATTCTTCTAGACCGAGTGTAATGGTCCTGCTAAGGCATACCACGTTCCAGGCCCCCAGTGAAGTATTTAATCCTTACCTTCTTCCTCTTTTCCATTTTGACCCTTCCTTACAGACACAATATTACACCTATTTATAATCAAGTTTATTTAACTAAAAAGATGTGTTTCAGTAGATCAGCTTTTGGGTCCGTCTCTAAGTTACTCTTCTAATATGGTCTCTCAATCAGACTGCTAGAGCTGCATATGAATTCCATCTCTCCTCAAAATGATCCCATCTACATTATTATTATTAAATGTTAAAAGCAGCAATGTAGCATTAAATTAGAAGGGTAACTATTGCAACCATTCAATGTCCATGGAGCAAAATTGCAATCTACAATTGTATTCCTGCAGAAATTATTTCCTTCTTGAAATGCTTGGGCTACTTTTTTGGCATGAAAAAATGCCTGTTGTTTCTTAACATGTCAGCACGCATGAAGTTTAGCACAGTGCAATCACCACAGCCCTAGTTCTAACTCAGCCTGCACAAGCTGACTTTGCAAGGATTTCTGTTAGATTCTGACATGACGCACCAGTGAAAGAGGGTAGTCCCTTCAACCGTGAATCACAGCTCCAGACCTCGCTGCACTCCTGTGAGATGGTTACCACATTTCTCCAGTCCCACACTCAACTCTCTTCTCTTTATCCTGGAAACACAGAAACTTGACTAAACACATCATATTGTACGTGATCTCCTAACCAGATGTAACTATCAACCCAAAGAAAAGTCATGTAACAAACAATAGATGAGGCAAACTTTCTTCTGATTATTCACTCTTATTTCATATTCCTCAACTCAGAAGAATCATTTGCAATTCTTTTCACAAAGGAATTTGTCTCATAATCTGCGCACAATAGCTAAGCACCATTCACCCACTTGGTCAGAGCTCTAGCCATTCATTGTAAGTTTTTAACAAAGAAGTGCATTCAATTTCCAAGGCAACCTGCTGCTTTTACTTTAATTCACGTCATCATTAGGATATTTTAATGGCTACTCCAAATGGATAAACAGTAGAGAAGTTAGACTGAAAGAGATTGCAGAAAAGAAGTTGAGAATCACAGGTAGAAAATAATAGGTAAAGTCTGAAAACTAGTCTCTGATGAGTTCTCATACCTTGCCAGTGTTTACCACGTCTGTGGAAGGTAACATGGGTCTGTACTTCCTCTCAGCTGCTGCTTCAGTCAATGTTTGGGAGAAACTCTTCCTAAGATCGGCTGACACTAGGCAGTTAAGCAGACATGAAAAAGGTTACTTAAGATTACAGAAAGAGATGCTTCTGCATTCTCCAATATGTTTGAGTGAGAAAAAACAATCCAGGAGACTCCTTCCACTTCCATGTTTCCATGTCAAACTTTCGTCACTGTTACATATCTGTAACATGTACACCACTTCTGTTTATGTTCATGTAATATCTGCACAAAGATTGTCCACAAATAGAATTCCTAAATGCCCTTATTTGCAAACAGTTAAGAAGTCTATCCCAGAGTGTCACTGGGCCATATTCACCTCTGAAGCATCCAGGTGGGATTGAAAATCAGTCTGAGTTTGCTATTCTTCAAGTGATTCTGTGCTAATCACCGTACCTCCTGTAATTTAAACCATTTCATAATTGCATTAGGAAGAAATCCAGAGTAAACTCTTTTGCTTGTTGCCATCAGCAGAAACTGTTGATGGAATATGCTCTGTCATAGTGGACTCACCTGAATGAACAGTGGTTTCCTGTTCCAGAGGAAGGAAACAATTTGCTTTTCCCACAAGCCCATAAAAGAGGGTGTTGGTGTGTGTAAATCACATACTTTTGCAGCCAGCTCAATCCTAAAAGACCAAGATTACTCTGCACGTATCTGAAATGAATTCAGGCTCCAGTAACCCAACATGGAACTCCAACTGCTGACAGACTATAGGTCTTAAATACAGACCATGTGTCTATTTTAAACAATGGAAAGTTCACCTGGCAGATGTACAAATTTTGATGGAACCAACAAATAAAGACAACAATACTTAACTCTTACATATCTCCTTTAAGTCTTAGCTATAAAACCTCTTTATAAAGATAGGCAGATGTTTATATTTGTATGCTCCATCTTCAAAAAAATGAAATTGTTTTCTGCTTAAAATTAAAAGCCCAGACAATGAAGCATAAAAAATCAGTAGCAGCTAGATTTTCTAGTGCTGCTGTATCTTCATTAGATGCTTTAAGGTGTACACTGAAAAGCTTTAAAAAAGTGATTATTTCAGTGCCCTGATCTAGGCAGCCAATCTTAAAGATATCCCTCTAATTGACATGTTGCATGTCCTTACTATCCAGCTTTGGCAGATCCAAGAAAAAAAACCTCATGGTTCAGTTGCTTTAAATGATCCACACTTCATAACAGATGATTGACAACAACCACTGAATCTATGGAGTTGTGTCCCAACTTTGGATACTCATCTGCTGAGCTACAGGTACGTAGAAGGGAGTTTTCTCATTTGCATTTTAACATATTTGAGAAAAATAAACCACAAAAAAATCTATGTGTTCAGCTTTTAATATCCCTCTTTGATTTAGGTTGCTTAATATTGCTGACCATTTGTCATCTTATATTGGTTTTATTGCTTCAAATGTTCAAGATCACCTGAAAAAATAAGGTGCTTGGACTATACACCATCAAAACTCTTGCAGGCCGCATAACTTCTAGGGAAAAAGGGCACAAAATGAATCTGCAACTGATTTCAGGATATTACACATCAAATTTGGGCTTTCTTACATTTTAGGGAGCCAGAGGCAGCTTTGAGTTTCTGTGGGTTTATGCCTGCAAATTGAATTGTTATGGACTTTTCACAATTTATTTTACAAGAGCTTATATAATATTTTTCATTTTCTAGTTTGCCTGTAGTTTGAGAAAAGCACATATAACTTTTACAGCCATTGAAGTACTGTAATAGTAGGTGAAACAGAGGGGTAGAACCAATCCAGGGCTATTTTACTTTAAACAGTATCTTTTCCTGACCCCTTACTGTCATATGGATTTTTCCTCAATACTCCGTGAACGGTACTTTTGGTTTCCTGCACATACTCTTTTTGCTTACTTACCAAAAAGTAAAACACTGGACCCTTACTTGTTTTTATAATTTCCTTCACTCATGTTGTCCCTTTATGGTGATCAGGGACCACAGAGGACCTTGAGCTCTTATGAAACTTTATAAATAACCCACTCAATACAGCAGCATCCCATAGGGCATGCTTCCCCCACGCAGAGCGTAATCCCACCTCCCCACTTAGGTCAACAGAGGTTTGGCCACTGAGTACAGTGGGAGTAGGATAAGGCCCTAATATTTCACCAGTTACCTAGTTGCTCAACTGCTCCAGAGCTGGTAGGGTAGCAGGAGCTCATATGACACTGTGATGTAGAAGTCCCCAGTTTCATACAGCCTTGCAATGCTCTTAGCCTCATCAGAAAGTCTGATACTCCTCAAATGATACTGTTGGCTTCTTGCACTGTTGCCTGGTAATGAAAGCAGAGAAATGCTTCCAGCAGTGAGCCATCACCCTTCAGTCCTTAAGGGAAAACACACATGTGAAGAGAAGCACACAATCATGCATGCATGTGCACGCACACACACATATGGCTCATATATATCACGAAATGACTGGCTGGAGCCATGACTGGCCTGTGGAAAATCTTATCTTGGTTAGATTAAAATACACCTCACTTTTTAAGTATTTTTCCTTCATGAACGTAGTCATCTTGTTACCTCAGTGAACCGCATTTTGTCCAATGCCTTGTACATTTGAAAAATTATATGGTTAAGCAAGACATTTCATAATCATTAATCTATAGTTAACTCAGCCTGCTGTATTATGCAATACTATGAGGAACAGCTGGGGCCCCCTAACCAGAAAGCACTTTTATGGTTTCTCCTAAGGGCCATTAAATCAATGTGATGAGAGCACAGCTGGAAAAAATCCTGCAAAAATTTATCAGATCCCACACAATATGTAAAGGGACCACTTGGTGCAATTGCAGACTCAGCACCAAGCCCTCTCAGTTGAAACTGCAGGTGGAAGAACATTTACAACACAGCTCATATATAGTCCTGAAAATGTCTGCTGCCTCTCCCTTTTCTCTCGTCTGTGAGGTTTTCCATTTAGGCCTCACTAACTGCTATGATTGCTGTGGATCCCTTAGGGGTAGATTAATGGGATCATGAGAGCAGCCTTTTCGGCAATTGCCATGTTGCCTGCTTACGTTTGAGATGGAACTTCCTAATGCTAATACAGGGGACACTGGCAGTGCTGTCCCTCTTACCTCAAGCACACTCTGACAGGGGTCTGGAAATCTTACAGTTTCCTCCTTCACATTTTGAAACAGAAGGCAGAAAAGAGGAAAAAGCTATTAATCCCTGAAACCCACATGGTAACAACTGTTCACACATGATAGATAATTCAAAATAATTAAGAAGGAATGCTGTTACTAACTTATAATGTCCTACAGAATTAACCTCTGATGAAATAAAGCAGATTGGGAAATGAAAGATATATTAATCATAATAGAGCAGACAAAAAGAAATCACAATACCTGCTTCATGGATGTCTAATGGGTTTTAAGCCACAGAGCAATTTCTTTAACACCTTTCTTAAATGCTTTTTAAGGACCTGATACTAGAAGTCTGTTGAAGCCAGTGTAGTTCTGCTGTGGACTTAACAGTCTCTGGACCAGATCCATAAATGAATCAAATGAAAATATAGTAGAAAGGGAAGAGATAAGTATTGAAAGAACTCTAGAGGCAGGGGCAAAAGAGTGGAAATAGAGTTCAAAGGGGCATTACAAAAAAACCCGTGCACACTTCTGGAAGAATCCAAACAGTAGTCCATGGGTATTTTTGCATACTGGTGCAAAAGTAATAATTGCACATGCCTGATAATCTTAAGTTTAAGTTTAAGAGCTATGGTTTAAATGCAGATTAAAAAGCTCAACATTAGAGGCCTTGATTCTACCAGACCTTACATCCTTACATTCAAATTTACGCAAGGCAGTAGACAGGTGTCTTCCTACTGCTTGACACAAGTGGCTGGTGTAGAGCCAGATCATACATCTAGGCTCATCATGAATGTTTTTATTTAGTTTCCTTCCTGTCTTCTCCAGAATGAACAACCCACACAGCCTGCTTCCCCTCTTTGCTTCTCTATTTGTGAGACTGTGCTGCCTTTAAATAAGATGCTCATGAAACAGCTGCTGTGTTCGACACTGCAATATTACCAAATAGCTTAGGGTAGGAACTAAAATGAAGCAAACAAAGAAAAAACAGACTGGAAATGTGCATGTGTGGGAGGGAGGGTTTTGAAGCAGAAACAAAAACCACTGCCAAATTAGAACTTAGTTATATACACCACACTAGCAGCTTTCCATTTGCAAAGGAGCCATGATCTTAAAGGATCACATTTTGGCAGATTGCACATGGACAGTAACTACATAGTAGCACACAGTCAGCATCATGCATATATGAAATATGTACATGCATTTGTATAGTAAGTATGCGTGTATATATGGGGGGGTGGAGGTATAAAAATGTAATGTGCATGATTTCTGTCATATAATTAATCTGTGCTGTATTTCATAGACATATGACACCTAGATATGCACACATACAAAACATATAACTCATAATATCACACTGCATTTTGATTAAAAATCAAGAAAGATCATATCCCACTGAAACATCTTTTTCCCTGTCACCCTTCACAGCCAAAGAATCTGGTTTTATGTAGCTTAGGAAGACTGAAGGACTCCCAGAGCAAAGATGAATAAATCTTTTTCTGAACCACTAAAGTCTATGGAAGATTTCTTACTGTCTTCAGCGCTGCAATATCAAGTCCTTCTAGGACTGAATAGGAAGACCAGAATCAGACATGCGTGCAAAAATCTGTGCTTGACTGGCAAAAGCAGCTCCTTCTGCTCTCTGGGACTTTTTTATAGGATTGTGTACCTATATAGCAGGAGCCACAGGGAAGAATAGCTTGGAGTGAGAAGGGGAGAGATAAAAGTGTGTGACTTAAATATCCACCTCCAGGCAATGCACTGAAAAGAAAATTCTGCTTCACACTGTGCTGTCTTTTCCTTCTTAGCCTTACATCTTCTGGAAGTGCATTGAAAAAAGCCAAGGTCATTATGGAAAATCTCCCTTACAGACATGATGCTTGAAGGACAGAAGTGTAACACAAGCAAGAGATCCAGGGCATGGCTGAAGAGAGGGGCAGCTGGTGCTCATATTCAATAATTCTTTAAAATTTTATGTCTCCCCAATGATATCCTTTGTGTGTGTGTAAAAGGTTCCACATTATCCACAGAAAAGAGGCTTTTAAAAAGATCCACTTAGTTTTCAAAAGTGCTGTTGGTTCTTAAACATATTTTGACAGGCTTGCTGCTGTTAAAATATCCTGACATAACCAAAGCAGAAATACCCTCTGCAGTAGATCATGGTTCTTTTTACTGAGGAAGTCTGAAATGAGTTTCCAAACCCAAAGCAAGGGAAGGACAGAATTTTTGAATTTTAAAAACACAGAAAGCCAAGATTCCCTAAGGTATACAAAAATGCAGAGGGAGAAATTCTATCTTCCCAAGGTTTGCCAAATGAAATGGGGAAGAGGGGGAATTAATTCTTTTCAGAAACAAAAGAGAAAACAGAGGAGAAAAGCTTGGGTCATGAGCACCAAGCAGGCAACAGAACAGCTTGTTGCAGCACACATCCTCTCCACTGGAAACGAAGTCTAACACAGGATGCTTTCGGACCATGAGAATATTGTACCTTTAGATCAAGACATGACACACAGGAGTGACCAGTAGAAAGCTCTTCTACGATATTACATTGACATGTGGCACACTCAGAACTGTTACGACATCAGGTTTATCAAGTCTGCCAAAAATCACAGAAGAGTCCCAAAGAGTTGCAAATATAATCCAGTTCAGATTCATGTTCTGCTATTAATGGCAACTAATGGAAGAGAAGACAGACCCTGATATTCTTACTACTTCAGCTTCCAAGAGGATGTCTTGCTGTGTTAATTCTTATTCATATCCAGACCACCAGAAAAGCATTATGTGCTCATTTCCCCTTAATTATATCTCAAGATAATATGTGGGTAATGTGGCTCATTCACCTCCACTAAATATGAGCAGTGCTTCAATATTATTTCTTTTAAGATTTCTTTAAAAAATTCATGATCCCTTAGATCAAAACCTGCTCCTTGCAATTTTGATCCTATCTGGTTAATTGCATTCAATTTCTTCAATTCCAAGAAGGGATACTTTCTCTTCTTTAAATCCTTCCTCCTCATCATCCATCCCAAATCAATGTTTTTAATTAAAAATAAACTTGATTCAGTGTTACTGGCAAACTCCCATATTCATTCTTGATACCTTATTCAAAATGAAAGAAACTCTCAAGGTCCCTGCAGGATTAAATTCCAGAGATAGTAAAAAACTCAGCAGAGATTTCTCATGCTAAAACCTTTTTTGAAGTATTGGCCCAAAAGCAGTGAGATACATGGGTAAGCAAGGGACAAAGGGCATTACAGAAGATAATTTTCCTGAGTTCATTGATTAAAGTTTGGAAAATAAGAGGTGTTACTGGAAGTCTATGAAGAATTGCTTCCAATATAGCTGATAAATAGATCACCTTGCTCATAAAAAACCAACATCGTAAAAGATTTTAAAATGTGATGATAAAAGAAAAACACAACCCAAAACCTGATAGCAAATATATACCTGAGTGGACGAATGCTTATTTGTTGTTAGTGATTTGTACTGACCAACATGTGGTCTCACCTTCTACGGCATAAGTATGACTTACAACTCACTTAAGGCTTAGCCTTCACTTCCATGGAGGGAATACATAAAGTCAGAACTCTGAACAAACTGAATTAAGCAGACAGTTGCAACCAACTACCTGACATCTTCTGATTGTCATGGGTCATGTGTAGATCACAGTTCAATGAGACACTTCTCATATTATCTCTGATGTCATATCAAGCTCTTAGATGTGAAATCTGTGGTCAGTGAAGTTCCCATGGCATCCAACTATCTTGTCAGGGACATTCCCAAAGCACACAGGTCCTTATGGTATATCTAGGACTCACAAAAAAACCCCAAACACAAAACAACAACCCTATTTCCCCTCCCAACTTGGATCAGGTACCACAAAAAAACAAGGCAAGAATAAGTAATTCCCTTTACCTGCTTCTTTTTCTCCTTGAATCCCCTCCTTTTGTCAAGGTACACACACTCAAAACTGAAAACCCAGGGAACAGAGCAGTCAGTTATGATTTAGGGTACCTGTCTTTAGTTGCCAGTTCTCCCTGGAAGGCAGAAGAGAAATCAAGTACCTGGCCACTTTTGATATCATTTCTGATTAAGTTATTACATACCAAATTACATACCAATGCACAAATACTTAGTCTTTGTGCAAAGACACGAAGGAGAGCTGGTAACTCTGCCCCTACAGCATTATGGTGAAGGAACATCAGATTACAGATTAAAGTCATCATCAGATGAACCCTGAAAATAAAATAATTTACTAGACCTCAAATGAATTCCTTAATTGTTATATTATAGCCTTTATTTCTGTTTTCCTTTTTCCTTATCTGGGCCATTGTATGCTTCATCAACTCACCGAAAGGCAAGAGAAGACAGTAGACACCACCATCTTCTCTCACATTTTTATAAGGGCTTAGACAATCCAGACATGTAATTCAAAGTAAAGAAAAGCACTGTATTTCAACTTCAACTCATCTATATTCTCTACATTTCTCACTGATTAATACACTACACAGAATGCTGTTTTCCATAGATGTCACATTTACATATCTCTCCCTCTCTAATGTGCAAAGAGTTGGCTCGGCTAGCTAACTTGGCACTGGTAGGCAGAGAGACACCTAATGAATTCCTCTAAGTAGGTACCATGACTTAGACCACTACTGTGTCAAAATATTATTGTGATGCAAAAGGTCAGATTGATGACCCTTTGAAAATGTCTCCTAAGTCCAAGAATCTGTCTTGGTACATTCCTGATGGCATGCTGTTAACGCACAATGGAAAATTTGATCAACTGCCTCCTTCACATCACTTTGCAAATGACCTTCTGCTTGGGAAAGCACTGTGTAAGCAATATTTCTCTCCTTATATATGGAACATTATTCAAAATGAAAGTCCAGTCCTCCCTTTGAATGGCTTCTGCCTGTGACATTCCCTTTTGAAAAGCACATGAGTACGGTACACTGACAGATTCTCATTTACAAAAGAACTTTGTAAATATTGGCGGAATTGCTATGAATTTATACTGCTGTAAATACTTAAACACCACACTAAACTCTCACTAGAACTGACTTTTTACCCATTAACCTACAAAATATTAGCATGATCTGCTGGTCCTGAATTTACCATGAGATCAGACCAGCAGGGAAGGAGATGATGGAAAAATAACTATCACTTTTACCCACAACTGCCTGCACTCTTCTAATGCCTTACCAAGCGTTTGGTTGTATTTTGACATCTGGTGATAGGGTGATTCCCTGGTATAATTACCATGAAAGATGAATTGCATCACCTATCAATATTCTTTGCTATATATGGGCACATACCTTTGGTGGTTTTAGCAGTAATACACAGAAATACAACTGTGGGGCTTTAAAACAGGTGTGTCCTTCACTAGCTGGACAGAAAACGTGTTATGATTTGTTGCTACTGAATACTTTGGCCACAAAATACTTGCCTACTTCACAAATTGGAACCTAAAAGAAAAGAAGCTGAAAGGAATGAATTAGAAGAAATATGGCTGAAACAAAAAAACCTAACAAAACTAAATTGAAAGTTTTCTCCTAATTTCAGCAGCTTTGGATCAACTTCCCTTATATAAGTCCAAGTAGCAGAAATGACAAGTTAGTTCAAGAGCTTAGGAGTTGTAAATGTATCTAGATGACAGAAAAAATAGCATTATACATTCACTTCTGAGTAAACCACTTACAAAGACATTTTTTAAGGGATGTTTATACATTCTTGGTTTCTTACATGATGTAAGTATTGAAATAGAAACTTTCCTGAACAAAATGGAAATTACATCAACTATCCAACTGGCCTTTAAAACCTTAGGTTATTGTACTGTGCTTGTATGTGTTTGGGTGTTTACTTCTCCAAAATACTATCAAATGGCATCCAAGGTATAAGATCTACTTCTCTCAGGCTGTCAATCACATAAGAGCTGCCATTCATCTCGAGCATTCCTTTGGAAGGAAAGATTTCTTGTCTGCTTTTTAAACATTGTGTAAATAACTTTTTTTAGACAGGACTAAGAAACACTGAATCAGGAAAAGAAGATAGTTCCCTAATCCATTGGTGTCAGTTACATTACACTATACAGTCATCATCAGGCAAGGAAAGTCAGACAGGCAAAAAAAAAGCCATCTCTCTACAAGCACAACTGCATTTAGAACAAAATTTTCAAGCAGCATTCTGCTCTGCTTCCCTAGCAACTAGGAGAGGGTTTTTTGTCTGGGAACTTCAAAAACCAGATTGCACTGCAATCAATCCCATAGGTAATACTTATAGTATGATTTTGTAGGAAAGTATGGGTGATCATGGTATTGGCCATTAGTCTGAATCTGGTTTGAGTAGTTTTAATCAGAGCAACAGAATTTCAGTGATGGTACGGTAAAAGCCGCTGGTGTTGTCTGGAAAAATATGAGCTGAAGGACTAATGTGAACTGATCAAAGACTGGGAAGCAGGCTGGGACACATTTAGAGCCCAAAAAGGGAAGTGTGTTTTCTCTGAGGACCCTTATCTATAGTTGCACAAACCAGTACCTGAAAATCTGAGCTTATGGAAAATTTTAAAATCTGACACTGAATCTTGCTCTAGGTTTCTTTATGTTTCTGCTTACAGATGTTCAGGTAAACTTTGACAAAACAGGTTTGCAGTCAGAAAATGAAGTTCTATCCAAATAAAAATGTATACTGAAATTTTCATGAAGGAGAAAGGACTTCTAAAAATGTTAAAAAAAACCAACCCAACTTGTTTTGGTATTTTGGGGAAAAAAGTATCAATATTTCTTTTGCAAATTACTTTTTATGTTGTGGTACATCACATGCTTTTAAAGTCAAGATGAAAACAAGCCATTAAAAGTAGGTTTTAGCTTTTTTAATTGACATTTTGGCACTAGAATTTAGAACTAAGTTCTGAAGTTCTCCACGAAACAGAATTTTTTTTCTCCATACTGCTCTAGTTCTGGCCCACACTGACATATAATGATTAGAGCATGTGAAGCAAGTTTAGCTTGCTATTTCTTAATTACAGAAATAATAGCAAAACTTGGAAGAATCTTAGAAATACTTTAGCACATTCAGAAAACTCAAGGAAACATCCACAGCAGTATCAGTTGAAACTAACTAGAAATTAAAATCATTTTAATACCCTAAGACATGACAGACATTTAAATATTTAGAATCATATCTGATTGCAGAAAAAACATTTGAAAGCTAGCTTAAATGCCTATCTTGTTACCAATTATTTTATGTTAATATTTATCATAAGAATGGTTGTATTGCATCAGAACAAAAGACCCTTTCATCCAGCATCATGTGAACAATATTGACCAGTAATGGATGCAGGAGACATTGTAAGACAGCTTTTTGCCTGGCGTCCCTTCCAGTATACCATAGCTTAGGGACTTCCTGAGGCAGAGGTTGAAGCCTGACCACCAACTGTAAGCTGTGGATAGATCTATCTTCCCTAATAGGTAATTATTTTTGGATTAATTTATACTGTGGGCCTGTACAGCATGCTGTGGCCATGAATGCGAGCATTTGAAAATGTATTTTAATTGACTAGACTCATTATTCTGGCTCAGTTTTGACTTCATTTCATCTCTATCCAAAATGCTTCAGCTAGGGAGAAAGGAGTGTTAGATTTTGGGTTTGTTGTTTTTTTAAGAGCTTATTAGAACAAATAAGGATAGCAACCTAGGATTTTATTTGTGGGTGTTTTCACTTGTAGCCCGAAAGGCTTTGTTGAAAACATCTAATGTAAGATTAATTTTAATGAAAACCAGAACTACAGGAAAGTGAAGTCCTGATTTCAGTTGTATTTTACATCCTACCATGTGTAAAATCATTGGATCACTGGATCTTTAAAATTTTATAGGTAGTGGACCTCAAATATATTCAATTTGGCTTAGCCTAAAATCTTGATAGGCACCAGACATCATTACGATTACGCCAATACAGTCTTGTTTAATCCACCTATGTAGGTGTTAAACACACCTACATAAGAGCTAGAGGGAGAACAAAAAAACAAAAAAAAACCAACTCAGTCTGTTCAGACAGCAAAGGAGGGAAACTCAATTGACTTCAAAGCCTCCTCTAGGGCTTGAGAAATGGTAGGAAATGTCTAATATAATTTTCATCATATAATTTTCATCATTCTAGAGAGAAAAGAGAGAAGAATGAGAGAGAAGGCAGATACGCTTTCAGAAAAATTGAAATATTTGGATTCATCCCAGTGTGGATAGATTTTCTCTTTTCTTTTTTCTTTTTTTTTTTTTTTTAATAAAGTTTTACAGAATGTTAGCTTTTTACATGAGAGAATTATTTCCCATGCAGCATTGGCCAGGACTGATTGCAACCAAACTTTTCCCACTTCAGTGTTCTGTGTTCTGTGTTGTTGTTTGTTTTTATTTTCTGTGTAACTAATGGCTGCCTAATTATATCCTACTGCAACAGGTCTAACTTTCCTTCAGTACCACCAAACACAGAAATCAAACCGTTGCTGACAATTCCCTCTTGGTGTCAGAACAGAAACAATCCCAAGGCAATTCTAAGGCATGTGATGTCCCAGTGGAGGAGACATGGGCTGGGTCTGACAGAGGTCAGACATGTTTCCGTGGTGTGAGCAGGCAAAACCACTGTTGAGCCTTTCCAGTCAGCAAGCAGGCTTTTTCTAGCTGTAGGGACACCCATTTGCAGGACTAGGCCATGACTGCACCATCCAAGTCTTCCGTCCTTTATAAGGGAGTACTAGCAAGCTTCAGAACACCAGTCTTCATCTTCCAAGATAATAAGAATTTTACACAGATACCTTCAAACAGGACCTTAACAAAGTTCTATTGCCCACATCATTTACTTCCGACAGCAGACCTGTAAATGGGAAGCAGTAATAACCACTGTCTATCTGAGTAAACTGGATATGTAGGATTTGCTCTGACCACCAGTCTTTGGATGAGTGGTGGGCAAGCCGGTGTATATGATGGACTCAAGCAGTTCAATTACTCAAGGATCTATTGTCTAACTCCTTCGAAAGAATTTGGCACAGCATTTGGTCTGCATCTGTTCTCCCTGCCTCTCTGTGGCCAAGGTATAAAACCTCTGAATGCAAAAACGTATGCTTGGAAAAATTAATTCAAACCAAATCCACTTTGGAGTCAAAGGTCACCATGCAGCAGAAAGGACACTGAGACACTTAAATTTCTTATTATTCTAGCAACTTTGAGAAAGGAGCTTCTACAGTCAGACTATTCATTCAGCTACATGTCACCTAAATAAGATTAGAATACAATAGCTCATTTCAAAAAAACATGGTGAGGGGACAGAAATCCTCAGCTGATACAGTTCTTCAGCTACCTGTAAGTCAGCAACAGCACCAGGGTTAGGAGCAGCTTCTACATAACTTTGTCTAGGCAGACAGTTTGGAAGGTGAGAAGGAAGCCAGGTTAAGAGGGTGTGGGAAGGGACACTGGAAATATGGTAAGGCTGGACGTGAGGGGGCTTGTGCAAAGGACCTAAGAAGAATTTTTGACCTAAGAACAATTTTTGCAAAATGACTCAGTGGTGTGTAGCGAGGGAGGTAGAAGAGGAAGCAATCTAAGGGTAAAAGGATCATATCTTTTGGGCTTTCTTATGGCCATTGGTTTTGCTGTTTATACATGTCTGCTTTTGGATCTCTGTAATGCCTGTCTTATAAACCTGCTTAAAAGCAACTTTGTGGACAGGAAGTCAGCTGTCCATCAGTCTCTTGTAGATGTGTTTGTTTCTTCTCTACTAAATACATTTTTCAATGACCTAAGAATAATTTTCCTATTATTATTATTCATGGAGTATAGGTCAGTGGGAGAATGAGGCATTGCAGTGGGAGACAGAGGGCTTCAGAGAGAGCAAAGCTTACTCTGGTGTAGAGGGAAGGAGATACACTTCCACAGCAGAATAGACTCCACTTGTTCAGCTATTCATGGAATAACATGTTAGATTTGTGGTGGTTTGGAGAGGAGGTGGAGCATTTGGTCCAAGCTTTGAATGGATGTGTGAATCAGGAGCAAATGGAGTTTACAGTCCAGAGAGGGAATATCCTCAGAGCATCCCCAGAAATTTTATTACAGACATCTTTCAATGAGAAGAGTAGTGAAAACTGTCTCCTTGGCTCCTGCTATCTCAAGATATATTCTCCTACTTTCCATTTAGCTCATCAGTTTTGAAGAAAAAACATTAAGCTAAATCAAGCCCTTGCATTTGCCATTTCCAGCTCCTTCTATTCAGAATGCAACTGCAAGAGGAGGACAATGCCATTAAAGTTAACACCTTTTAAATATTTTCTTTCTTTTTTATAGGTCTTATATGCAATAATTGGCAGAACAACACATTTGGAAATGCATAGTGCCAAAGGAAAACATTCAATATCTTTCCATTCAATGCCCTGAGTATTTTCTCACTCCAGGGTGTAAAAACATTTGTTCTTGATTCACATGGTTGTTCCAAATCCTTGCCAAATTATGCAAAGAGCTGTCAGATTTAATAGTGCAAGTTTCTTATTCCTTATTATGGGGCTTGGACAAATAAAAGCAATACATTGTAAAAACAGGTAGTGAAGATACTGCCAAAAGCCATCACACAAAGTTTTTTTAAATAACATTCTGTCCTGTCTGCAGTGCCTCTCCTGGATCTCAATTCTCTTTAAGGTCTGAGTTTAATCTGCAGTGCACCTGTAAAATACAACCAATAATTTTTTATAAATTTTTATAAAACAATATTTTTGTTTTATAGGTACAAAGACACTCCTTTTGCAGAGGCTGCAGCCTCAATTCAGTAATGGACTGAGCCAGTTGTTTGATATTAAGTACACAATAGACCCCCAAATTCATGTTTTAAAGGTCCTACTGAACTGAAGTTTCAGCAGCTTTCTCCTGCACTCACAACAAAGTGCATAACATGCCAGAAACGGAGTAAACACTCCCTTGCCTGGTCACGTGTAGATTCTTGGAGATAACTTAACCTTTGTTTAAAAAAGAAAACAAAACAACAATTTTGCTTAAATGTAATTTTTCTGGCTTGTTTTCCTTTCCTCCCAAGGCAAATAAGAAAAAAAAAAAATTCACTGGAGGATTCAGTCCTTGTGGGAGTATGAACTGTAACCACCCACCACTCCACTGAGTGGCCTGAGCAGCTGCCTGTAGAGTCCTGTCAGGTGGGAAGTTTTAATCCTGCTTTCGGAGACTGTTCCACTTTGTACAAAATACCTTCACGCTTATTTCAACAATCCAAGTGATTTATTTGTTTAACACTATGGACAAAGCACCTTTGACTCTCCAGCCTGCATGACCAGGTAATCATTTACAGCTGGATCATCTTGAAACTGATCTCATCACAAAATCAGTGCAAGACATGAACTGTTGCCGACCACAGAAGATGCCCAAAAGACTGTTATTATGTCCTTTCCCATAATTCCTGCTTCCTGATACTATAAAGTGATTGTTGTGGGCCACATAAAATCAAGCAAATTATTGTAAGTATGTAGAAATTAACAAAAGATAGACAATATCCCTCCCTAAATCAGAATAAACAGCCCATGATTCAGCTTTTAGCCTAAAAAATCTGAAATTATCACAAAAATGTACATCTGGCCTTAAACTGCTAATTGGAACTGTGAAAATTCTCACTTGGACTCTAGTTTGCTTCCTTCCTTCCTTCCTTCCTTCCTTCCTTCCTTCCTTCCTTCCTTCCTTCCTTCCTTCCTTTCATTCTTTTCTTTCTTTCTTTCTTTCTTTCTTTCTTTCTTTCTTTCATACTGTTCTTTCATTCTTTTCTTTCTTTTTCTTTCACAGCTTTACAAGTATGTGATTTGAATTCTGCCATTAGAAATGCATTTCAGAGCAAGACTGCACTGCTCATTAAGTGAATATCACCAGCTTTCAGTTGTTTCACAGTCTTGCTTCCCAACCTGTAGTCATTTGTGTTGGCAGAGAAACGTTTGCAAAATTTGATATGTAATAAAAGTTAAAATAAGGATATTTCTCGGTTTCCACTTGAGTGTGTCAGGAAACTGGGACTGAAAGATTTATAGTTTTGGGTACAAAAACTAGTTAAGAATTAAGCAAGAAGGCACTCTTTCTCCCCAGGAAAAAACCTCTAGTGTTACAGTCAATAGGATTTTTCCATCTACTTCCATGAGAAGATGATCAGATTTCAAGATGTAAATGGAAAGGGGAAAAACTCAGTGATCCGACTAACTTACTGCTTTTACTGAGAAGGGAGGCACCTCCCAAAGTTATAGCAATTTATTTGCCTTAATTAAGGAAGGTGCAGTAGCCTCCATCAGGTGTCAACACAACTACATCACTTGCACCCCTTCTCCAAATACCCTCTACATGCAATAACTGAAAGGGCTGCTGAGAGTTGCATTAGTGGTGAGCCTGGAACATAATCTGTCCTTCTTAAACAGAAAGACCACCACAGATAAACATCCTCTATTCCTCTAGCTAACTTGGACCATTAAAAAAACTGCTATCTGTGTAGACTTGGCCTCAGCTGTTGCATGGAAACATTTGAACACTTTTGAATTAATTTAATCGTTCCTCAATCTAGGACAGTCACTGAAGTGCACACCTGAGTATCTCCAGGAATTTACTCCTAAATGAGGATTTTCCAAATCAAAATAAAATCATGCACTTTCCTTTATTCTTTCTACACAATCAAAATGCATTTCATATGATACCAGACAACTGGGGGGCAGGGGTGTTGCATGGCAAGTTATACTAGCAGGTTTTCTTTCTGTTCTTCTTAATACAGGGCATCCTTTCTTCTTATTTACAAGTGCTCAGAGTGCTATTGGTTACAGTGCTAAAGTTTTGCCTTTCCAAGCAGACAGTACACTTTACTCTTTGACCTTTTCCTACCCTCCTGTCCTCAGCTGCAGTGCTATAGTATGACACTGGCTCCCCTTCTCAAAAGAAAGAAAGAGGGAGAGAGGAAAGTATTTTTCACTAAAATAATAGCTCCTCTTTTGGCAACAAACAAAGGAGAGGAAAAAATACATCCAGAGAAACTAAACTCTTTAAAAGTGCTTTTTTGCTGTTTGATGACACAGGCATAAAGCCAAAATTCACCCATTGTACTTCATGTTCAAAATTTCTTCGCACAGCTCTAAATTGCTGACAGCTCTTTAGCTACAGCCATGCTACCGGGCGCCATTATAATAGTTCGCCATACCATTATGATGTGTCAATGTTTATGACCTGTATCCCAAAACTGGATGACACTCAAATCTGTTGACTGCCTCTAAATCACTTTTTTGGAAAAGGCTTAAAGTACTGAGATTGCAACTAGAATTGCTATTGCTCAACTGGCCCCATCTAATCTTTTTTCATTGAAAACACAAAAAGGTTACAGAATCATAAAGCCCATGTGGAACAAAACACAGGAAAATACTTATTGTTCTCATATAGAGGAACACATATAATACCCACAGCTGTATGAAGGCCCAGAGGGCTTTTTTATTGGTGCATGGATGAATTTTTATTGCTACTGAATAAAGTGTTCTTGACACAAGTATTTGACCTCTGACACTAGCCAGATTCCCTCTTGGTGGCCATTAGAATATAAATCCTACTTCATGTCTTCTGACTTTAAATGATGCACTATCTGCAGGGGTTTTTTAGTATGAATAAAACAAGAGAAACAAGAGTAAGAAAGTGTCTTATTGCCTGGAGATGGGCCAAAGTGGGCTGAGGAGATTTCACTTACCTTAGCCTTGAAAAACTTGAAGGCATGCTAGGCAGATCAACGTGCTTCACAAGCAAGCAAGAAAAATGAGCAAAAAGGGGAAGGCAGGAAAAGCGAAGTGAGAGGTTGCTGACTACTTAGGGCTTGTAGGTGTTCAGTTAGCATGGCTGAGTAATGCCTGTTGTAGTCAGGCAGCTAGGAGAATGATGCACTTAGCCTTCAGTGATTACCTTTCTTTCATCCTCCAAAGCCTATCCATCTGCATAAAACTAAGCAGGACTAGTAGTCCGTTTTGAAGGAAGGATCAACCTGCCTTTCTCTGTAGTGTGGATGCCCTCTGAATATTTCAGTAGCCGCATTAAACTCCCATTGGCTGATAAGTATGAAAGTTAGGCTCCCTCTTATCTTAGAGGGAGCCTTTATTGATTTCATTTCTTCATAGATCTTTTTGTACACTTGGTATCTCTGTTCAGCTCATATTAGCATCTGAGGACTTTTAATTAAATCGGGTAACTGACCAGATTAAAAGGTATCCATACCAGTTTTGCTGCATATTTTTCAAGAGAATTCTCTATAGGTACTGACTTAGTGGAAAATTGGCTTCTGATATTTTTCTGAGTCTTTCCTGTGTCTTCTCCATCACACCTCTAGCTCTCTGACACTCTCTGTTTCTTAGATCTGACCTCATGTAAGACATCCCTCATCCTCCTCTACCTTCCCAGGGATGTCCTATGATCTTGTGACCAATAAAGCAGAAAGCCAGGAAAAATAATAGGCAACAATGCATTATCAGAAGTTCAGTCCAAGCAGTTCTAACAAGTTCTGTGCCTTTCGTCCCATTTTTCAATTATAACAGTTGTTAAGTCACACCCCTCTAAGTTATTCTGGTAATAAATAACTTTGTCCATCTGGAAAGTCCCCACCCCCTTCTGGGAAAAACTTCCAGCGGCTGTCAGGAGCCCGCACCCTGTTTATGAGATAGTCCCGCTGGACAACAGAAAACATACAGAGCATCAAGCCACCATTGTGACTCTCTGTACAAAGTTCATACTGGTTTAAGTGGCAAATTATACTAAAAGCCCAGAGGAAAAGCCAGGAAAAAGGCAGAATGTGTCCCTTTTTGCTGCCCTTCTGCTGAACAATGGCTAGGGGTACCCACAGCATCTGCTAGTAGGCAGTGTCTAGGATTTCTTCGAGGAGGGAAGTCCCTCAACCTCAGCCAACATATTTGTGTTCAGTATTTGTGAAACAGCTCAAGTTAACAAGGCTTTCTAATAACTGCATCACAGGAGACCAGCTTCTCAAATAAGTTGTTTGAAAGGGTAGTGAAAACTGGCTCCTGGTACCCCATTCCTTCAGCAGGATCTTTCCTTTCACCTTGGCTGTGTCAGGATGCAGACAAAAGGTGGAAGCGCTGACCTGCTGCATGTCTGCTCTGCAGGTGGAGAACTAAAGCCAAAATGGTCTTACAAGGATCTGCTGCTTTTCCTCCACAAGCCTCCTCTGGTAACTTGGACATGTTGGTGAGTGTATCTTAAGAAACAGGAATGAGAAGATTATGAAGCTATGCAACCTCAGAGGTACCAGAGATAAAGACTAGTTATCTACCACTTTTCCATCAAGCAGAAAGTAGATATCATGGTGTGAAAAAAAAGAAACAGGAAGAGTGGGCACCAGCTGGAAGAAGTACAGAAACCACTACTATTCACACCACCTACAAATAGCAAATATCTCATTACCTATCGAAAGAGATGGCACTGCAGACAATACAAATGGATTTCTGTGGTGGCACAGTGTGAAACTCGCTTCAGAACCATTTTAGGTATAGGGAATCTGACTCCTCAGGCATGAAGGATAAAGCTAGCTTATTCTGCTGTAGTTATATATTGAATGCAAAATTAATTTATTTTTTTTTTATAAATACTATATTTGCACCTAACCTACATATACAGGACAAATGATTCTGAGGACAGGCAAATGTCATCTACTCAGCCACCTACAACATGGAAACAGCAAAGAGACTGAACAAGTCTGATCTGGTCCAAAAGAAACAGACATTTTCAGGGGGTTTCTAACTTTAGTAGAGGACACCACAGGCTTCTAAGATAGCTGCAGGAACATATATGAAGAACAATATACCATGTCATGGCTGGCTGGTGAGAACAAGACAGAGGAAGGCTTGCAACGGAGCAAGTGACGAAGATGGATTGATTTGAGTGATGTTTAAATTTGGTTTATTATGGGGCTGTGGTTGACAATGTTGCAAGCTGCTCACCTCCCAGAGAGATAGGCATGTGGGCCATTCTTTGATTTCATAAATCATCCAGGAACATACCCAGAGCATTGACCTTTTATGGGGAGGGAGCTCAGGGCATTCAGCATAATTTAACACCGGCATGTCGGATGGTGTCCAGCACAGTTTAACACTCCTTAACCTCTGCCTCATTAGACATCTGTCCTGTCATTTATCTTTCTGTTTATTTTCCAAGTGATGTATTATTGGCAATAACTAAGGAATGGGCACTGATGTTACTCTCCATGGAACTGCCATTAGTCAGCTGGAAGTCAGGCCAGCATCACTCTGAAATTGGTACACAAAACAGCTTTTAAAAGATTTCAGATATTTTCTTTGCCAAGCAATTTCCTCCTGGCATGGGCAGCTAGCACCCCTATTATATGATCTTTTATTTATTTTTACTCTGTCCAGACCAGATTTTAGGAGTTTTTAATACCAGCAAGTATTATTACTGTTGGTAATAAGACCTGAATTATTCTTTCTGCACAAGAAACTTCATCCTGTCTGTGACAACCATGGCTAAATAAGAAGCCAGCAGGGAAATGGCAAGGTCTTCCATTCCAACCACATATATATACATACTTGCACACAGAAACAAATACACGTATACACACACACACACACTCACATTCTTCCCTCTTGCCTAGGTCATCACTATAATGGCAGATATTAAGAATCCTTTCCAAATACAAATACTGTAAAATGCCTATATTTGACTGAATATTGGAGGTTCCATTTATGCTGCCTTTCTTTATCAAGTGGCAACTACTTTTCCAATATTTGGTATATTGAGTTACACTCTGGAAGGGGAAAAAAAAAGCAAAGAAAGCATGGGGCCACAGTGAGGGGAAAATGAAATATTACACATTTTTTCTGTGTTGTGTAACATATGTGTTGTGATATTGGATGGGAAGTAAATTCCAACAAAGATTCTTCTATGGTACATATGGTACTAAGCATGAATTTGGATTTCTAGGCAATTATAAAGAAGGTACAAGTCCAGAAGGACCTGTAAATTAAAAAAAGGCATTCCAGATTTGTTTATATTGTGGATATTTGTGAGTCAGCTCCATAATAGAGGTAACACCTTGAGAAAATATTGATGGTGTTTTGTTTAACTGAATAACAATATTTTGCTTTTAAATCCATCATCGCATGAAAGATATTGAAATTTTGAGCAATAACAAACAATTTTATACGAGCAATATTACCACTGAGACACAGATTGAAGTAGTTAAGGAACCCACTGGCTGACCTGAATTGTCCTCTATTTAAACACACACACATACAGAAACCTTTGGCAAAAAAAAAAAAAAAATCCTAAATAATATCAAATGTCCTGAGAAACTGCAAGAGACAGGTATCCCTGAAATCTGGATTATGGTGATGAGAAAGCGCAAAGCGATGGGAGGCAAGCTTGATGCTGGCTTGTGTTGGTTCAGGCAGGTGAGAACAGCCAAGAAGGAATTCAATGGGTGGGAGGGAGTTCGCCAGGGTACCAGAACCTTTACTTTCCAGATGTACTTTATTTATAAAGTACTTAATCCTTTTAAAACTACCTACATCCCCCACAGATTTGGCATTGGTTCATTGCTTAATTAACACCATCATCTCAGTTTTTGTCTGACACCACGGTTGGAGAAAAAAATTACATCTCTGTAAAGGCAATTGCTGCCAGACCTAACATGACACTGAAAGCAATTTTGATACCATAAACAAGACATCTGCTCTTTGACTACTTTGGTTCATGCTCTGCAACTGGGCATTTAGCTGTACTGTTTTGAAAGGTGGGATCACATAACTAGAGTTTAAAAGCTTGAAGGCTACTGTGACCTTCCAGACTCAAACTCTTTGGCTACTTCCTTAGCAGTGGAAAAACAGCATTTACTAGTCAGTCACAGGATGCCTACACACCACAGAATGTACTTACAAAAAAGGCAATGTGATCTGAGAATAAATCCAGCAAGGTGTTTCTAGGAGTAAGAAAGCCACTAATACAAGGGCCTTGTGAAACCTTCAAGTGTTGTTGGCTGTTCAGGTCACCCATGTTGACAGATAAGAAACTCTTACCAGAACAGGTGCAGAAATGGCTGCTGGGATGATCCAAGCAATGGAGAGTTTATTTTACAAGAGGAAATTAAAAGACAGTGGCTTATTTAGCCAAGCAGATCCAAGCCTGAGAGGGGATACAGTCACTCTTTGTAAATACAGCTGGAGGATAAACACCAGAAAAGGGAAAGAGCTTTATAAGCTTAAAGACAAAAAGTTGGCATAAAAACAAAGAGATATAAGGCAGTCATTAAGAAATTCATGCTGGATATACATGTAGGTTTCCACTCTAAGAAAGGTGAATTTCTGGACCTACCATCTTTTTGTAGTGGTGGGGTCAGAATTCAACACTGGTTTGTGTTGGATTATGAAAGATTTTATGTGATAGAGTGTGACAGGCCTAGCACACGCTGTGTGTCGCTGCCCGCAGATCTTCCCACCCTGTCCCTAGCTGCCAGGATTGTGAACCAGTCTGAAGCATGTTTACAGCCCATATTTCTGCATTTTCTTCCTTTGGAAACCAGGTCATGAGAGGCACTAGGATGGAAGTACTTGATATATTGTCTGTACTTCAGTATTGTCCCTGGACAGAAGTAAGGAAGCACTCCCAGCTGTCTAGGTGCGGGGCTGAAAGTTCCTGCAAATCTGTCAGTCCTGCAAAATAATTTGTCTAAGGTAAAAGTCTTACAATAACAGGGTAATCTGTGCTTTTCCCACGCTAGCCAGGAAAGGTAAATCTGCCACACACCCTGCTTTACCTCAGTCTGCTGAGGTGCGGAGAGCTGCAGGCTGCCCGGCCTGCAGGCTGCCCAGGCCCCAGCCTCGCAGCAGGCACATGGCCAGGGTCTGAGCAGCCATGAGCCCCTGCCGAAGGAGCCTCCCGAGGTCTGTTTCTGCCCAGTACACATGCTGAACTCTGCACTCGTTGCCTAATCCTGCTTAAGAGCAGCATTTAAATGTTTGTGTGTCTCCTAATTAAGTGCCAAAAATTTTGAGTTTTCTCCTCAGTGAGGGGAGGTTCAGTCCAGCCCAACTTTGACGTAAATCTGATGACACTAGTGATTCAGTCAAGCTGCATGAGTCAAATTTGTACCAGTTTCCCCCTACACCCCATTAGTAATAAAATGTAAAGCTTTATTTTGAAAGTACGTAATTGATAACATTGTCAACAAAATTCATCATTTCCTCAGCATCACCCTATAATGAAAAGCAACAATGTTAATACAATGCAGGCCATAAACAAAACCTTGTTTAGCTCTATGGTTTTAGTTAAATTCTAAGGCTTTTAATTTTTGTATATTGAAGTAGAAAATGGAGCATACAGAATATTCCAAATCTATAAATGCATCTAATGAGTTGAAAAAATAAATTTTAGGTTTTATAGTCTTCTGTTATTATTTAAACTCCCAGACAAGGTTACTTTAACATACACAAGATAGATTATGTTTAGTAAGAAATTTAAAGATCAGAATTCCTGTAAACACCAGTGTAACATTTGGGCACAATAAACTCCGCTTCCCTTTCTGTGTTAATGATATTCTGGGTAAATGCCTGCAGATCATTTACTTTGGAAAAAATTTGTATGAAAAAATGTGAGGTTTTAGTTCAGGTTCTCTCAAGATAGAAAGCGTACTTGCTAGCACTTGGACAGACCCTCGCCACACACAGGCACACGCCACAGGACATTAAACCTGAAGAAAACCTCTGTCTGAACCTCCCTCCAGGCTGCAGTGGCAGAGCTTTGAAACCTGATTTGTACCTGTGCCGAGCTGTAAAATGTGTCCCACCCCACCTTGTAACAACAGTATTTTAATCTCCCAGCTAGCTCAGGCAGGAATTTGGGGTGGGTGGGAGGTTTGCTCTCTCTTCAGGAGATCAAAGGCTTCGGCCTCTATGCCATGTGTTTTCTCAGCAGGCTGGGATGTTACCAGCTGACTGGGGGCCCCACAGAACAGGTACTCACCACTGGTCTGAGGAACATGGCGCTCCAGGGATCTCCTTCAAAACTTCACACTGATGCCTGTACTCCACCCTGCAAAACGCTGTGTTGAAAACTGTACTGGAAAACACATTGAGGATGGGTCCCAGAAACGACTTCTTTTAGCCCTAGAAGCAGACACGTAGCCTGAGGATGCAGAAATGGCTCCTCATGGAGTCAGGTGCCTGCCCTGCCCAGCTCAGCAAGGCTGGAAAGCACTGTGTGGGAAGGGGACTGAGCTGGGAGATCCCTCCAGCCCTCCTCACTGAAGGGCTTTGTGCCCCCTCCCTCAGCCCAGAACGCCATCCCATGTGTCACTGTGAGACCCTCAGCATCAGATGGCAACTTTTCAAACCAGGATAATTCCCAAAGCCATATCTGCTCAGCTGATGGGCTTCAGCAACTCCAATGATGTTTGGCAAGAGCCACCAATTTGTGTTTGAATCACACACCAAATAAATTTTTGAAAAAACATACCAACAGTGTGTGGAAATGACCATGAAGCAGCACTCACTGACCAAAAATGCCCATATCTGAATTCTTCCCAAGAAAAACTGCAGTATTTTTCTTTTCTACAGAAGTATTCTTTTTTCCTGGTTCACACTATTAATAACCCATGCTATTGCAGCACAAATGACTGACTATGGACATGTTCCTGTTCACACACTGAGACATCAGGTATAGACTCACTCTGAGACAGTTACACCATGCTGTCACCTGGACCTGCTCCAAACCACAGGAGAAAAGGCACTGTGATAAGGGTGAATGTCATCAGCTTCACAAAGGACCCTACTGTTAAAGTCAGTAGGAAAGATCTTCCAAAAGAGACAGATACAGACCAGATATCTTCGTTTCCTCTAAACTCACCTCCAAAATTTGTTCAGTCTCAGGTTCATCTTAAGTGATATTCCTTGCACAGAAGATTTTGCCTTTCATCTCATCACACATTCTTCTCTTTCAAAGAAAACTTTTTAGTCATGAGAGACTGCTAAAGAAATGCTGCAGTTTCATTGTTGTTCTGAAGCGATGAATACAGGACTGTGATATTTCCAACATTCACAACAAGTTAATTTAGTTTTTGAGTGGTTTTCTGCCATTTTTAGTTAGACCAGCCTGAAATATCTTTAGATGCATCAGTTAAGTTATTGAAGTTCGCCTGACTTAGTTTCTGTTGGAATTCAGCTTCATTCCAATACCAATGGGACAGAAATTTGGAAGGTACATACGTTTCCAAGAAACACAGGCCCTATCAATTTGCAGTCAAATTTAGGGTCCCAGATGCCCCAATTACTTTTTGAAACTGGATTTTAGAATCAGAGTCTATTTCTAATTACAAAACTTCTTTTTCTTATTGCCAGTGTATGAAGCAAGATCATCTGATGCTAAAGAGTTGTTCTTTGTCTAAGTAGATTATCATCATTATCATTGCACACAGCCTTCAGAAATCCATACTCTGAATGAGTTTCCACTATTTTGTGCAATATTGTTTGTTTCTTCTCCTAACTTATTTTATAAATCTCCCACCCATCTTTAAATAAAATACATGCAAATTCCTGAACACGGAGGTTTTGTACAATAGCATTTAGTATTCAGACATTAAGGAAACCAGCCTAGACACACACTGAGTACCATATCATTCCTCATCCCACCACCATCCATATACTATAGCTGGATAATTTCATTATGGCACCAGAAGGCCCTGCTTTTCATTAACCAAAAAGAAATCTCCTGTCAATCCCGTAAAGTCCGAAATACTGTTACCTTTTCTCCTACACAGGATATGGTATAGTTCTTTCTAAAATCTTCAGACTTGCTGATAGAGCAAAAAGCAAGGAGCCAAATAATCCTCTTCCCCCCTGCAAAAAAAGCCTGTTGAGCATACCGAACAGCCCAGAGCTCACCAATTGTTTTCCCCTCTTAACACAACATCTCTAACAACTGTACATATACCTTTTTTAAAAATAACACAGAAAATTTAAACCAAATGCCACATGTCCAAATAGCATTTCAGTTATACAAAAAAAGTCATCTTCATTTAGGTTAGAAGATGGTGGTTTACAGTAAGCAAGGCTGTATGGTGAAGATATTAAAGCACTGAATTACAGGTCAGTGTCTGAGGGAGTTGATATTAATATAGCCAAAAAAAGAAACTGTGCTTGAGGTTTGGAATAAGTGGTGAGGCATGACGCAGAGATACAAGAAAGCTGTTTTGGATGGCAGAAGCTTAAGAGAAGGTGATTCTCAAACCAGTGGTGTTTGGAAAGAACTGAGAAATCAAGATGTAGCCAGCCTAAAAGAGCAAAAACAATGGCAGGGAGGTAGAGGTAGGAAGGACTTTCTGAGAAAGAATGGTAGAAATTCAGGAAGGACTTTCAAAACAGTACAGAAACATATAATAACATTGTAAACACACTGAAGAGTTTAAAAGAAGAAAACAAGTCCATAATCCAGATATCTCTCTGTTGATACCTGACGTGCAATAACAAAGGCCACAGACTCACTGTTTCCAATAAAGGGCACCATTCCACACTATAAAGTCCAATTTCTGGAATATTGGATGAAAGATTATTTTTGGAAACATAAACTGGGAAATAATTGAGGTCTCTTTTGTACGCTGATTTACCAGCATTTCCAAAAAGCAATATAAGAAGCGTTTATGAGTTCCTATCAAATATGGCTTCATTTATTTGTCAGAAAGTTCACAGAAAGTACAGGAAGCGAGCTACTTTATTGCTTATATCGAGAGTGGGGGCTGGGAACAAATCTGTCCCCACACCCTTCTGCAATAGCTGTATTGTCTGAAAAAAGGTGAAACAGGGAGGAAGATGAAAAGAAGAGAAGAGAAGAGAAGAGAAGAGAAGAGAAGAGAAGAGAAGAGAAGAGAAGAGAAGAGAAGAGAAGAGAAGAGAAGAGAAGAGAAGAGAAGAGAAGAGAAGAGAAAGGAAAAGAAGAGAAAGTTAGAGAAAAGAAAAGAAAAGAAAAGAAAAGAAAAGAAAAGAAAAGAAAAGAAAAGAAAAGAAAAGAAAAGAAAAGAAAACAAAAGAAAAGAAAACAAAAGAAAAGAAAACAAAAGAAAAGAAAACAAAAGAAAAGAAAAAGAAAAGAAAGAGAAAAGAAAAGAAAAGAAAAGAAAAGAAAAGAAAACAAAAGAAAACAAAAGAAAAGAAAAAGAAAAGAAAGAGAAAAGAAAAGAAAAGAAAAGAAAAGAAAAGAAAAGAAAACAAAAGAAAACAAAAGAAAACAAAAGAAAACAAAAGAAAACAAAAGAAAAGAAAAAGAAAAGAAAAGAAAAGAAAAGAAAAGAAAAGAAAAGAAAAGAAAAGAAAAGAAAAGAAAACAAAACAAAACAAAAGAAAACAAAAGAAAACAAAAGAAAAGAAAAAGAAAAGAAAGAGAAAAGAAAAGAAAAGAAAAGAAAAGAAAAGAAAAGAAAAGAAAAGAAAAGAAAAGAAAAGAAAAGAAAAGAAAAGAAAAGAAAAGAAAAGAAAAGAAAAGAAAAGAAAAGAAAAGAAAAGAAAAAAAGAAAGGGAAAAAAAATAAATTGGCATTTCTGTGTAAACACATTGCACTTGGAAAAGCCTTCCTCATTAGCTTTCAGACATTAAAAGAATCTGTGTTCCTTGTTAAAAGAATAAATCTTGGCAAACTACCATTGTGACAGAATGGGATATATCTGTGTCAAATTATGAACCCTGTGTTGTATTAAGAGTGCAAACAAGCCAGGACATGCCCAATTACAACCAATTACACTAAATTCATATGGCTGCCGGACCTAAAAAGGTTTTTCGCACCTCAGTAAAAGGCTAATGCCCATAAAGCCTACATCCCCTTGATTTGGATATGCCTATAGGAGTGGGTGCAAAGGGACACAAGTGAACTCTGCCCATACACACAGCTAGCCGAACAGGAGCCAGCTCCGGTACAGAAGCCACGTAGGATACGTTCTACACAGTCAATTGCAGGCAGATGTGAGCTCCCTTTGCCAGCACTCTAAACTAGCAGGCAGAGTTGTAGCCATGTTTACTGTGGCACAGTGTCATTTTGAAAGAAACAGAAAACAAAAAACAACAGCATTTTAGGTCCTGGTCTTGCCTTCCTCATAAAGCTCTGGGTTTGGGCCTCTCCTTGTCTATACAATTTGCATTGTACTGCCAGACAGGGCTTATTAGTTCAGGCTCAGTGCTTTCCTAACTGCAGTTTTGCAGTCTCCAGACCATATGTGCAGCAAACGCTGCCTGCAAAAGACACACACTCATACATTAGTACACCACCAATCTTAAACCAGCTAAGCGAAGCCAGCTTCCAAAATAGGACTAACCTGGTCTAACAAGGCTGAGAGAAGAATGTAGATTTCTGCATCTATCCAGATATGCCCAGAAATACCCACCTTTGGCTCCCTGCTGCTGCTCCACTCCTGTGGAGGAAGAGTGCAAACACTGCATAGGGGGAAACCCTAAGGAAAAGCAGGGTTCTGGTCATTCACAACACAGCATCACTGCTGACTGAAGATTTGTAAAGGAAAGGGACCAGGAGGCTTTCTGTCTTTCTTGTCTGGAAATTACTGCTGGTTATATTAGTGTTTCACTGAGCCTCAGCTATAGACTAGGAACCCCATGTACCCAGTGCTATGCTACATCCTTCCAATGAGATTATGAACTAATTAAAGCAGATGGAGTACTAGGAGGCTAAAGGCATTTTTGATCAGCAGGGTAGGCAATGGCCTGAGCACATCAGTAGCTCTGTTGCATTTACATATTAGGGAGAGAATGAGTTCAGGTTTGAGGGCTCTGAGTCTCAGGGCTTGTTTATAACATATTTAACTCCCAAGTGCTATAAAAGTGAATGATTCACTTTATGTATTAAATTTCTTTGCTGAGAGCAGCAAAAGAGTTAAACAAGAAGCTGTAGCTACACAATGTCTAGTGTGGGATGTGGCATGTCTAAGTAGTGGGATAAGTAAGTAAGTAACTAATGTATAAGTAAGTAATCAAGGGAAGTTTGAAATCCTTCTGTAACACTGTCAGGGTTTTTTAAAATCTTGATTCACCCTACTTGAAACCTCATGTAGGAATGTGCTGGCTTTAAAGAGTGTGGAGTCAGGGGGTTTTCCCAGGTACATGAGACTGAAGAACAAGACAAACATTCCTGATCATCCTGTAGTAAGTAAAACCTTGTTATTGGGACAGTCACCCAGCTGTAATTCAAATTACTGCTCTGGTGAGCCAGGGACTAACTTCAGATGGAGTATGAGTGCTCTGTCCATCTGGCTTTTGTGAGAGAAGTGTTGGGAGGGCTCAGTAACTTTCTCCCCTCCAAAATTCTGACCTGTGTTGATGGCACGTCAATACAGAATAGGAAAAAAATACATCCTGACGTTTTTAAAGTAGAGAGAGAGGGAAAAAAATGAGAGGGAGTGTCTTCTACCCCACTCCAGAACCCAGATACCAATTTCAGCAGGCAGCTCCCTGTGTGTCCATTTGGGAAGCGCGGCTAGTAAGAAGCTGATGTACCCAAGCCACATACCTGGAAGCAATGCTGAATAATAGCCAGGTGCTCTGTTGGATGGGTTGTAGAATCAACATAAGACAGGTGACCATGGAGATAGGCACACCCTGGACTTTAAATACCATTACTTTCATATTTTTGCTTAGTTTTAAGGAGGCATTTCACAACCGACACCTGTATTTTGTCAGCTTCATCTAGGTAGCTTCATAAACTTGCATATAGCTATACTATGCAATTAATTTTTCTGCTGTTTAGATCTAGGTGAGATAAACTGCAATGAATATCCATTTCCAGAGCTGGGAGGAATTTGGAGGCAGCACCCTTGGTTCCCTAAAAGGTATATCCCATTGCACCACCCATTAACCTCTGAAAAACAAGGAGCATTGTTGGAAACCTCAAAACAGAAGGTAAAGGCAAATCATGACGTAATAATGTGAGGATGGATTTGTTAAGTGGGAACTCCAGCATAAGTGCAGACACTTATTCACCTCATTCTCTTGAGCAGAAAGTCAACATGTAGCCAGAAACTTCTTATGGTCTTACTGCTCCTCAAGAGTAACGTTTCAAAAAAATTCCAACCCTGGCAGCAAAAGGTACATGCAAGTCATAGGTGATAAATGTCAAGTAGCATCCAAAGAAGATCAAAATTAAGGTATCCATGAATAAGTGTCCAAGGGAAATGTCTTAGCCTCTCTTGGGGAGAGTAAAATGACAGAGTAAAGCTGTATGTATGTGTGTGCATGCTATATGGCTTATTTAATGAAGGTCTATAAACTAAAATTATTGGGTATAATCAAATCATTAAAAGATAGTATAGAAATTATGACAGAAAGTTATGAAGATGTGACTAACCTTATATGTCATTAATATCTGAATAACTGTTCAGTTCTGGCCACTTTATACTAGAATAATAGAGTGAAAACAAAAATCCAGAGATGGATGTTAATTATTATTAATGACACAGGACAATTCCCATGCAATGGCACAGTGAAAAAAATTGAGACTGAAAGGAAGGAGAAAGAGGAAACAATGAATGATGCATATTAATGTTTTTTGTTTACGTCCAAGTAAAGCTGTAGCTGAGGATATCTCTATTTCAGGATGCCTTATTTAGTATTGCAAAACTGCTGTTTGAATCACAGTAAGAACTGAAAATTTCCAACTTGTTTATAAATGAGCATTCTGAAAATACAATGTGATACAGGCGCATCAGAGTATTTAATCTGAGACTTTAAAAACATAATAATGCAAAATCAAATAATGTTGAAATGAAACAAGTTTTCAAAATGAAATGCAAGATGGGATTTTTGGGGTTTCTGGAACATTTTTTCCAATTTTCTTTTGTAACAAAATCATAGCAAATCTGACAGTTTTATAAAGCAATTTTCATTCCAGCAAAAATACATTCTCTGCTTGAATTTGGTTTTATTATTAGAGCTGTGGCCAACTATATTCCTACTACTCATTCATTTGAAAAAAAAAATAAAAGAAAGAAGGATATCCAACAAAATTATCAGGCAAAATATTTAACACCAATAAAGTCAAGTACAGCTGTAAGATACAGCTGAATCCAGAGTCTTCATAGGAATCAAAACCAGATGAGATATTTAAGAAGGGTAATGAGCATAGGCAGAGTTGCATTTACAAAAAGACAGATACCATCTAGTACATAAGTCAAACATTAATTGATTAGGGAGAAACTTTCTCTACAAGCAAGCTATTTCTGACTGCCTGTTACGGTATTTTATGCACTTTCCCTGTCAAGTTTCTGATGCCCCTGAGAGACAGGTAGTATTTGAATGGATAGGCAGCTGGCCTGCTGCTATTTGGTCCTATCTCTGTTACTGTATATCCTAGAAGAAGTAGGAGAGATGTGGTGCATGTTTCATTGCTGGAAGAAAAATTCCCCCACACCCTCTGCCTCCAAGCCTTTGTATCTGCTGTTTCAGAATTAAAAATTTGGCTCACAATCCAAGAACTCATGCATCCATAATCATGCTGCTTGGAAAGACCTCTTTTGGAGATAGTTTTACACTGAACCACTTCCAGACGTCCCCAGTTTCCTCTGCTAACATAGGTCTAGCCACTTCTTTGTACTTTTTTTGCTGTGTTTAGTTATTCAGATGACTTTTATGTCACAGCTTGTAATTCTGCTCATTCCTTTCAGCAGCATTTCCTCCTCTTAAAACTTGCTGATTGCCTTCTTACATTTATGAGGGAGCCCATCTACAGTTCAACCAGAACACTAAATATGTTATATGTTCTGTTTATTAATGCCCCGGAGAACTGTATTTAACAGTGCAGATAAAAAAAAAAAAAAAAAAAAAAAAAAAGCCTATACTGTTCTTTAAAGGAAAGAATTAAGAGGGAAACTTAAAAAAGTGCAGTTCTTAAAGCCAGACAGACACACTTATCTGTTTCTCCAGCGTTACCTCACAGGCAGAAAGACACTTAGCTGCAAAATTTATCAGCTATGAGGTCATTATTAAAGCTGGTCAGTCTCAGTAGTCACTTTAAAGACGATAATGTTCAGCGATAAAGTAAAATACTATAAGATAGTTTTGTTATATTTAAGTAACTGAGTTATGATTTTGTAGTTTAAAGGATTGTGACAATGCTTTCTTTGAAATTTCTGGCCTAGATTTTCATTTAGGGAGCCATTTACATATTCGGCTCTTTCCATCAAGTTGGCTTTAAGAATCAAGGAATACAAGTGAGTCCTCGCCAAAGAATATAAAAGAAAACGCAAGAATTTAGATTTATAGTAGAGCTGGTACAGCTTAGCTTGGAGAAAACTCACCAGGCAAGCAGGCTCTTTTCCTTAAAAGAAAGCTCTTTAAGCTTGCAAGCTATGGAGAGTTTCACTAATATCCATGGAAAATTCTGATGTGAAAGTAGGAAAGCAGCAAACATTTAAAAGTCTAATTAGAAGCTATGCTGTCAACACTTTTTGTGCAAGCTCTTAGCCTGTGCCCACTTCAACATTGTCCAAATTCCCACATGATGGAGCCAAGGAGCAAGTGTCCCTGCACGGAGCTGTCATATATAATGTAGCAAAGGGGACCTGAGCTCATCTTGTTTGCTAGTGGGAAGGTTTGTGGATCACAACCTTCAGCTGGGCTCACTCACAGAGAAAGAGTTAACTTGCATGTGTGTCAGGCTCAGAGCCCACACACAGACACCGTAGTTAGGCTGCAGTTGGTAAGCTCCAGTGAACTCAGTGTGTGTGTAAGTGCTTGAGGCAGCCTCATATTCAGAAATGTGGGACATACAAAATTCCTGATGATCACAGTTGCAAATGGTCAAGCATCTTAAAACCCTTCTCAGGCTCCTAAACAGAAGTGCTCTGGTGAATATTACCCTGTACCAAAAGGGTTGCATTAACTTGCAAAGGACTGGTGGGGGCTGCCTTCCCTCAGCCCCCTCTGCTTCCTGCCCATCTTTTCACACCTTCACCAGCAACTGACTCTCTGCCCCACTGTGTAGAAGCTGCTTCTTATCAGAGCCTTAAATATACATATCCTAGAGCTACAGGAAAATTGCAATCCAAATTGTGCAAATTGAGGACCACATCTCTCATAAGCCAGGCAGAAAACTGTCGAATGCTTGAAGGTATATTTTCACAGTTAACACACACAGCAGATTAGTTTCAAATCAACTGCCTAATCAGGGTTCCCAGGAAGGCTGCAGGCACATTTTTCAAAGATGAAGAGAAAGGCTTTCCTGCCACTTTAACTACAGTCCTTACGAAATCCTGGAGCACAGGGCTGGTGAGGTGCAGGGTGTGTTTCTCCCCAGTGTGTTCCTTTCCTTACATTTCAGCCTGCTCCCTTTGTCCCAAGAAGCTCTAAATACAATGTGTATTTTCTTACTGAAATATTTTTTTCTCTTTTCTCATTTTTTCTTTCATGAAATCAAATACACTTCTCCAAATACTATGTCACACGAGACTTGATATTTGCTTATTTACACCAAATATCCAACTGAATATAGAGAGAAAAAGGTGAAATAAAACCCCATCTGCCACATATTTTAACCATTTTTATGATTATACCATTGTGCACATCTCCTAATTGTTTTCCCTTCTTATTGAGTTAATAGACCACAAAAGGAATTACTGTCTAGGTTTCTCATACTTCAGCTTATAAAGCTTCTCAATTTCCTCCTTCAGTTTAAAACTCAGGGTATAGGAGTGCTCACTATGGGGACCTTATGTAGGACTCCACACTGTGTAAAGTTCTGTCTGAAATATATTTATCTAAATTTAGAAATAGTCCCTGCAGACTTATATGAATGGCTCTTCCCAGATGCAGACCCCTCCCTGTTTTTGTTTGCAGTCTGTGGCCTGGAAGCAGCCATAGGCCCTTGGCCCCTTTGCTGCTGGTGCAGAGCAAACTGCCCAGGAATCTGCAGGGTGCCCTATCCAGAGGTCCAGCTCAGGGGAAGGACACGGAGTGAGGACAGCATTCTCACTTCTGGCCATAACAAATATCTCCCATATTCATACCCTGTCAGCAAAGCGCTTCCATAAGACGGTGACTCTCTTGACCTACCTGAAAGCCTCTTGAAGAGCTTTACCAACTTTTAGGGCTAAGTCTAATTTGTATCATTTTCCCCTGTCTTACATAGCCAGAGAAGGTGCATGACCCATGCATTTGACTGGGATGGAAAGAAGCTGCTGTCCCTTGGCCACTTCCTTTGACCAATGCTGTGTTGTTTTCTCTGGTCAAAGACCCCTTCTCTGCACAGCCTCCTGTAGGATTATTTACTCTGCCTTCTGGGAAATCCATCACTGTTCTGTAAATAAGATAATAAGTTTGCTGTAAAGCTGACACTGGTCTAACCTGCAAATACACAATTAACATTAATGCCATGCATGACTTTTGCCAAATCCTCGCCTTGTGGCATCACTATGATTGGCATGTTTGCAGCACACTTTGCAGGAGCTTGATTTGCTTCACAGCTTTGAATCATTTTTATGTTCAGACATATAATCTAATGAGGTGAAAATGGAAAGCAGCCCCTGAGCATTTGGCTATTGCTGGGAAAGAATGCAAATTAAATATCTGAAAGAGAGCAGGGCACGGGGTAGTGTGTCATGGAGCTTCAGAGTTCCATCAGGTGCCTCACCAGCTTGCATAGCCTTTGTGTCCACATTGTCTGCCTGTTGGACAGAGCTAAGAGGCAGAAGAATGACAGTCTGGGGAAAAGAAAGAAAGACAGTAATTACGGGACGTATGTGATTAGCATGGTAGCCAGAGAAATTAAACCACTAGTCCCAGGAATCTTCCCTTCTATAAGGTACCTGTGGTGGAAGAGAAAAGCTCCTCACTACAGAGTTCAGCTGGAATCCACTCCCTGCTAGTTTAGCTTGATTGCTTTTTTGGATACCTACTGTGGGGGTTCAGTTCCTTGACCTTCCTTTCTATAGAACTATATTGTCCTGCCATGAAGAAAGGCAGATTAAGAATTTACAGGGATCCTTCCATCACTGGACTCTGACAGGAGTGCTCAGGGAGTTCATTTTTCATGGCTTAAATTGCTCCAGGCCAGCATTCTTATCAAAAAGGTTTGGTTTAATGTAAAACACAGACTTCTTTTCTTTCTTTTTAATTTTAGCTCTGTATTAAACAGCACTACAAATTTCCCTTTGAACAGCAAGTTCCTGAGCTGCTTTCCTTTGAATAACATATAAATTTAGGCTAAACTTTATTGTTCCTGAGTAAATCAGTCTAGTTAAGAAGTTTATAATTATTACTAGGGAGGCAAAATGTTTTACATAGCAGCTGAAAAGTCTGGAAAATTCCTGGTGTAATTAGACCATGCGTTCATTGTTTGCTTGCTCTTTAAAGGTACCAGCTTACAGGATAGTTTCCAAGCGTTGTCTTTTGGGTGCCTTGGGATATCGACAAGGTCAGAAATAAAAAGAATTAACAGTCTGGTAAGCATTAGCTGGCATCCCAACCGTTGTTTCCAGCAGGATTTCCCCCCACACCTCCAAGCACATGGTGCTGTTTCTCCACAAACATGTTCCCTCAGTAATTCCCCAGGATTTTCACTACACAGCTGCCATTCCTCAGGTGGCACCCACTACTTGTGCTTTGGCAGCTCTGGACCAGGCAGTGCGGTGATGGGAGGAAGCCCTCTGGGCCCTGCAGCAGTGCAGCATTTCTGTCTGGCAAGGAGGTGCTTCAGGCACCCCCAAGCATCGCAAAAGCTGCTTTAGCCCTGTAGCACCACAGGTACAGTCAGGCTGGGAGCCAAAGGTTCATTCCTCCCCCATCCCTTAGGTGCTTTGAACCCACACTTTGTCTGCAGAAATGCCTGAACTATTAACTGCCAAGCTTTGGGTACTCAGAGACAGGAAGCTGTTTCACTTTACAGGGAATAACTAAATATAAATCTGGCAAGAGACATGGAGCTGGTGTTAGTGTAATTCTGGAACCTAGTAAGCACTCATCAGAGAGGGTCAGAGAAAGCTTTCTGTCCCTGCTCCAAGGACAGCATGCACAGTCTTACATTAAGCCACCCCGAGTAAAACACATGCAGCAGAGCAAAGGGGGTAACCAGAAGTCAGGTGTCCTTCCAGCGCCATGCTTGGATGTGCTCTTCCTCTGTTTTTCTGTCCTCTCTTCATTCAGTCTCCACAAAGCCATGCTCAGATGACTCCTAAGCCAGAGCTACAACATCTTTAGAAAGTGAGAGAAATAGTAACAAAGTGGAGCTGCAGATGAGGAAAGTGTCTTTACCCTCATGTACGCAACCCAGTCTATAAAATTTCACCTGTTCCTTGAAGTTGCTACCAGACTGAGCACTGTGGGTAAGACAGTCTGGAGAACACTTATGTGTGAGTGTTTTTGAGGAGCAGATTTAAAATAGGCACCAAATGGCCTAGTGCTCTCAAGGTAAATGTAGTAGGCAGCTGGAGAATATTATTGTTGGAGAATTTTAACAACAGAAATGTAGGTGCCTAGAGAGTTTAGACACCATCTGAGTAGAGATTTTAAGGATCTGAATTTTGGACCTAGAGTTAGATCGGCTTTGGAATCCAGTCTTAAATTCCTATGGTGAAATAGAGGCCAGCAGCTGCTGCTCAAGTCTATGGGAATTTCACTATTGGCTTCAGCAACACCAAGAGCTCCTTGTTAGAACTAGAATGGGAACACTCCTAAAGAATAGTCTACTTGGCAAATGACATGCCATTTTCTCTAGCCCTATGATCATAAACAATACATATATGACATGAAATACAAATATTTATTATGGCAATTATAATTTCCAAAGAACAAATTACAAAAATATCCATTTTTGCCAGCACTGAATGTATGTTTGCTACTTTCTACATGTAAACCTACCTAAACTGCCTGTCAAGTATACTAAAAGTCTGGGGAATCAGTATGATAGTCAAATGCTGTAGACAGATGGTTTCATACTTCGTGGGAAAGCCTTGCTTTTCAAAGAAAAAGTTTTAAAACTTCAGAGATATTGATGTATTCTCAGCTAACCAGATGCTGTATACTAACAGTGTGCCAGTATTCTCTCAGTGCTGGAAGAAAAATAGTTGAGACAACATATTTGATGGATTTGTTTAGGGATTTTGTATGCATATGGAAATCATTTGTTTCTCTACTGCAAAGTATGTTTGATTGTTCAGTATCAACATTTAACTAGAAAAAGTAGCTACAGTGCTCCCAGTTGTGCAAAGCACGAGCTAAACTAAACAAAAACCAAAAAGCAGCTTCAGCATATCTCACGCTCATTAGGAGAACAAACGATGAAAAAATTAACTGATGACAGGTATGCAGATTTCTGTAACTCAGTGGTTTAATGTAAGAGTCTTGCTTGGGTCAGCTACACAGAAGGAAATCCTAAAAGGCTGGTGTGAATCCACCTGCAAAAAAAAGTGTGTTGGTGAGCATCAACAGGTTATGATAGAAAGTTCCACTGAAGTGTTAACTCTACAATGCAGTCCCTAAAGAAAGAAATAATATCTTGTTTCTATGTCCTTACTACAGAAAAACACTGATGTAAATAGTTTCCTCCTTTCTGCTCCTGAGGTTCCCAGATGCAAGAATCTCGGATAGAAATGGAAACGTAGCCACATATGGTATGCACCCTGTGCAAAGTCATGCATTGCAGGTGATCCAGAATGCATTGAATTCATTATGTGCACTCTGCAGAGATGCACATGCACCTCCAATTAAATGTATTCTGGACTCGTTAGACTAGTTCGCTTGCACATCAGTTGTGTGTGCAGGCTACTGCATATTCAGTCATTCCAGAGAAATGGCCAAATTCTTTCTTCTTCACACAAACTTCATTTCCAAGCAGCTTGGATTTCCTTGGACATGTCATCTGATATACCTGGGGTTTTTTCTATTCAAAATCAGATGATAGTGAAGACGTTCTTATTTTACAGAATATATTCATCATTCCAAAGCATGATTTTGTCATCCTGTTTTACCTTAATTGAGGTTGAAAGTTAAAATTACCACATGATATGTTTTCTTTCTCTGAGTGATTATATGTACCTACTTTACTGGTGTAAATTTCCCAGAAAGAAAATTCAAAATTCACTTTACTTATTTTTATTGTTGCTCCATTAAAAGATGTTTTATTGACAACTTTCTCAATGATAAACTTCAAAAGCAATTTTCTTTAAGAATTCAGTAACCACACAAAACAAATCACTGTCTGGGTAACTTGTTATTTTTCTTTATTGTAATACTTAATGAATTTTTGCAATCAGAATATGAAATAATATTTCCTAAGGCTTGGGTTTTTTGAACGAAATTACTTGTATATAGCTGCTTTATGCAACTTAAGATGTAATAATTTTGCAGATGTGAGGATATAGCCAAACTGAAAAAGAACCACTACATTTTGGGATACACTACAAACCAGACTATTTAGGTTTGTACATAAGAAACAAATAGAAATGGGGCCAGACTGCCTCTTAGGCTGGGGCCTGAATTAAAATTGCATCAGAAAGCTTTGGTTGCACTTACCACAACAAATATTTTTAGGATTTAGGACATGGATAGATTTAGTATCACTCCCACAGTTGTACTTTTGCCAGCAAAAAAATGTCAGGTTCAACTTTTCAAATATTTCACTTAAAAATAATGAACATCCTGAAATCAGTGTGCTTCCCAGAGGAACCTGGATAAAATCAGGCACCTGCCTGTGCATCAACATTTGCAAGTAATTGCTTTTGCATTTACAAGCTTTGAATCAGTATATAAAATGTCCTACAAAGAGTGGAGGCGGAAAGGAGCATGGCATCATGCTGGAAAAGCACAGCAAGGATTTACACAGCTAGTAAATAAAACACCCATCCCACCATTGCCTTCTCTGTAGTCCTTCAATTTGGTACCCAAGCCTCCAGGCTGAGTGCTGAGCTCATCCCAGGTGTGGCTGCTGTCCCCTCTCCCTTTCCCCTCCCATTTCCCTCTGCCCTGGTTTCAGCTGGGATAGAGTGAATTTTCTTCATGGTAGCTGGTGCAGTGCTGTTCTTTGGATTTGGTGTGAGAATAATGTTGATAGCATACTGATGCTTTTAGTTGTTGCTAGGTATTGTCAAGGACTTTTCAGTTTCTCAGGCCCTGCCAGCGAGAAGGCTGGAGAGGCACAAGATATTGAGAGATGACACAGCCTGGACAGCTGATCAAAACTAGGCAAAGGGATATTCCATACCATAGAATGTCATGCTAAGTATATAAATTGGAGGAGTTGGCTGGAGCCTGCCAAATGTTGCTCAGGGACGGGCTGGGCATCGGTCAGTGGGTGGTGAGCAACTGCATTGCGCATCACTTGTTTTTCTCCCTTACCTGTGGATTTTTTTCCTCTCTCCTTCTCCCCCCTTTCCACTATTATTATTATTATTTTTAGTTTAGTTTAGTTCAATTATTACATTTTTCTTATCTCAGCCCTCAAGTTTTACCTTTTTTTCCCCCAGTTCCCCTCCCCATCACATTTGCCAGGGGCCAGGGGGAGAGGTGGGTGAGCTAGCAGCTGCATGGTACTTAATTGCCAGCTGGGGTTAAACCACGATACCCTCACAGCCTGTGATGCAGTGTTGGTGAGGAGGGCGCTCAGATCCATGTCCAGTAGGACAGGAGTTGCCTCTCAGTCCTCCTTCTTGGGCGGCTTTCCAGCTACACATGCCAATGCTGGTTAAAGGAAGCTCCTCCTGCCTCAGCATGTTCTGCAGCTTCAGAGATAAATACTTTACTGTAAGATCTCCACAGAGCCTTTCCCATCTCTACAGAGCCAAATGGTACTGCAACACAGTCCTGGCCCTACACACGCCTCATTTTCTATCTGTGTTTATGACCCTTTCTCATCCAAATTGCTCATGATGGAGATTCATTTCACATGAACATACCAAGATGTTGCGCTGACCAAACTGCTGGCAAGCGGGAACCTGCCCCAAAGGCTTTTACCTGCACAGCTTATTCAGTAATACTTTTATACCTCAGCAGTACATTCACTTTGAGGACTGTGAAGCGCTGTACAACCACAACTAGATATAGCTCCAAAACACTTCAAACAACATGTGTTAGGCCATTATCTGCTTCCTCAGTTGGGAAACTGACTCCAAAATGGATAAGGCCATATTAAAAAAAGCATTCCAGCCTTTGTTTTCAGAAAAGCTGAAGTACCTACCAGCTCAGCTGTAGTCAACACGTGCTGCTGTTCTGTTGACTCTTGGGGAAATCTGACATTTCTCAAGCTGGTCAACAGAAGGGGATTTTTCAATGAATGGGTACTTCTGAGCAAGTTATGGCTTCTCCAAGTCTGTGGCAGATATTTGTACATCTCTTAGCTAAAACAAGTCCTGAAGAAAGAGAAGAGTTCTACATCTCCCCCAGAATAAACTCTCAACAAACTACTGGCTTTAATAAATTTGGCACGCAAATCAGAGAAGACCCAAACCTGTGTCTGAGTCTTTTGCCATCCAGGGCCATAGTTCTCACTCTACAGCAAATGCACTCCTGTGGGACAAGCAGCTGCTGTAAGCAAACTGACCGACAAAGACATCTCAAAATAGGTATTAAACAACTATGTAATTCGGAGAAGACATCAGTATTTTAATCAGACATTTTCCCAGGAGTCTGTTACTAAAAAGGAGACAGTGGGTGGGAAGAAAGCAGTGGAGTCTGATCTATGCCCTTCAAATTACAGTGTTCTCTTGTAACATGTTAAGTATTATATGTCATAGAGAGAAAACTTGTGATGGACTAAATGGACAAATATAACTCATTGCTTGGGACAAACATTCTCGGAAACGAATTTCTGATGATTTATTTTCTTTTTCCTCAACCTTAAATCAGGGATTTGCTTTTGAACACTCCTGCTTGGTTATGGAAGACACTCATTGACTCCCTCTCCCCTTTCCTCAGATCCAGTGGTCCCTGGGTAAGGAGTCCAGGGGCACAAATAATTGAAGGCAAGCAATGAATTTCTAAAAGATAAAAAGGTCTGCACAGAGGAAAGCTGTATCTAGTGCAGGTAATTATTCAGACTTTTCTAATCAGTGTAAAGTAGGTTAGGACTGTCCCAACTAGCTTGAGAGAGCAGCTAAATGAGATGCTGTACAGACAGATTGCCTTTTTGTTTCTGTCTGTTTCCATCTGATACTATTTTCAAAGCTATTTGGGGTGAAAAGGAAATTTTGTCATGCATTGTGTGTACATGTACACCCATCTCTGGTCACAATCATGTCTCACTAGCAACAGAGAAAATATGCTTTTAGGCTTGGAACTAAAATATATCTTTCCCTTCAACAAACACATATCTGTTTGAAGTCCAGTAATTATTTTTATCTAGTTTGACCACTTCTGATAAGGGAAAATTAAAGAAGTCCCATAAGATCCCAAGGGTTAATTTGAAATTACTTTTTTTTTCAAATATTAAACTAAATGTAGGTTATTTCTATACAGACAGGTACCAACAGGAATAAGTGGATTTGCCCACCCAGGATCCAAATCAGCCAGATGCAGAGCAACTTCAAAACTTTAAAAGCAATTCAGTTACATTTCACAGTGCTGTTTTCAAGGTATGCCCTCTGCTTTACTTTACCACTCTAAATCAAGTCTAAGCCAGTGATCCCCTGAGTCCATGTCATTTAGAAACTGGCTGATAGTTGTCTCTTTCCATATATGTCTATTAAAAAAAAAAAAAGAAAAGAAAAGGAAAAAACACCCTTATATTTATCTTTACCTCTGAAAGAAGATTTTGAGTTAACCAGTTAACACTCACTAGTGTGCATTTGATATCCCAGGCTTGCAGGACAGCTCAGGCTGGATGGGACCTCAGGAGGTCCTGGCCCAGCCCTGCCGCAGCAGCTCAGCACCAAGGTCAGATGGGGCTGCTCAAGGCTGTGCCCCGCTGGGAATGCAAACTCCCCAGACAAAGCCAGCACAGTCCCCCCGGGCAGCCTGCACCTCTACCTCCGTGGCCCCAGGGGAGGAAGTTTCTCCATGTATCCAGTCTACACCATCTCATTTCAATTTATACGCACGATCTCTTGTCCATCTATCACGTAGCACTGTGGGCAGCCTGCCTCTGTCTTAGTAAAGTATAAATGCATTGCACACCATAGAACTCAAGGCACAATAAATTTACCTGTGCTTATGTTGTCACTGGCAGGTTGGGTTAAATTGCTTTTGGGGGTTGCATCATGAGCTGGCAGCTTCTTTAAACCATGATGGTTTTTCTAGCCACAGTTCAAGCTGGTCATGCACATGCAGCTCTGAAAGTGCTTACCTTTGCCCCTTCATGTCAATGTGACTCCACACTGTGTGGGAAGTAAAACATGTATGGAAATATTTGTACGGTCAGGCTAAGATAATGCAGAAGGATCTTGTGAGACTGAGCAAGCAATAAAACAGCAGAATAAATTCATGGATACACATGTAAAGTGATATGGGGAAAATAATCTTAACATCATATATAAAATAATGGGCTTTGAGCTGACTGTTACCACTCAGGAGAAAGACCCCGGGATTATGTTCTATGAAAACAACTCCTTCCTTGTGATCAAAAAAGCAAATTGAAAGTTAGGAATTATTAGGAAAGGAGTAGAGAGCACACATAGCTACGCAGCTGTATAAACTCATGGTGTGTCTGTGTCTTGAATACTGTCTGTAGCTGTCATTTCAAAAAGCATATAGTAGAAGTGGCAAAGGTTCAGAAGAGGGCCCCAGAGGTGCCCAAAGGTTTGGTATGGCTCCCATGAGAGGGGTGGCTGAGCAGAGTCGACTCTGCAGCCTGGAAAAGAGGTGGCTAGAGGGGTGTTACGACCACAGTCCACCAGAACCATGAGTGGAGCAGGATATGCAGTTCACCATCTCTTCTACTGAGGACCACCCAATGAAGTTAACAGCAGCCAGTTTCAAAATCAGGTGACTCCTGACACACGAGGAAGCAGAACCATGGACCTCATTGTTCAAATGTGACTTGGGGTAGGACTCAGAAGAGACATATGTTGGGAATAACGAGAGAAACCAGAACAGACTCAGAAATTCTCCTGACCTGCAACTAGTAGGAATCCAAGACAATACTCAGGAAAAATATCAAATACGCTTGTCCTGTCCTTTTGGGGGCATTTGCTTATAGCCACAATTGAAAGCAAGACATTGGGCTAGACTAGCCCTTGCTCTGACAAAGTATGGCCTTTTTAATGTTCTTTTTCAGGGTCATAGTGTGTTTGTACTGATGTTTTGTTGCCATTATAAATTCACTTTGTGACCATTAAAAGGAAATAAACCTTTACAAGGAAAAATGAATGATAAAAGTCGTATAACTTGAACATCAGGACAAAGATATTAAGAAAAATATTATCATTCAAAGAGTTTCTTTGTAAGCTAGCAAAGAAAGGTTTAACAAGAACCAGTGATGGCAGTTGGAGCCAGATTAGATGGACTCAATACAGGAGCAGTTAGGTAACATGCAACGGCCTGTGATACACAGAAGGTCAGGCTAGATGATCTAATGTCCCTTCTGGCCTAAATATCTCTGAGTATAGTACTCTGGCAGCCACACAAATGTTGAAAGCAAACTCCAACTCAGCATGTTTTCTGTCAGCCACACCATATCTAGATAGATTTTCATGCCAGGTTTTTAAAAACTTGTCCTGTTGATTTTATAACTGCACTTTTTTTCTCTGCTTGAAGATAACACTGAAATTCTAGGACAACTTAGAGCCATAGTAACTTGCAACCTTCAGTTTGCATTTATTTGTGTAAATATTGGGTTTAGTTTCAATCAATGCAATATTTTCATCTTTTTCAAATCCCTGGTATTTTACTTTTTGAGTGTAGCTGCACATAAAATAAATTTTTTTCTCCCTCAGTGAAATTTTGATTTCCACATTTTTTGGTTTTCACCACAACTGTAACACCAGTGAGTCACATATGTATTTCCTGATCAATTAAAGAATTGCTCATTCCAAACAGAACAATGTTAAAAGCCTGGAAAATGATTCTGGCATAGGTTGCAGTGCCAGGATGGGGACCTAGGCTTGTTTTAAAAATGGAGGAAAAAAAGAAGCAATAATATGAGTAAACAAAAAAGTTTTGTAACCAAATCAGAAAGAAGAGGAATTCTTTGATAATCGCCTGTCCTTTCCTGATTTAATACAGGTGATACAAGGAATCGCTGTATGGTTACTGGCTTCAGTCACCCTTCTATACCCCCTGTCCACAGAACATCCAGAAATCTCTGCCTTTCTTTCTCCTTCACATGTTCTCTCTTTCTGAAACTAGTGTTTCAAAATAATTTAAATCACATGTAAAAAGACCTTCTAGTTTCAAGTTTCCTTCAGAGTAGCCTATTAACTCTAATCACCTCTGATTTATAATTTTGGGTGGCATTTACAGATTTCTACAAGTATACACAAAATCCATTGAAGATTTTATTAGTCCTGTCTAATAAAAACACATGCTTGAAATAAAACTGCTACTTTATCTAGCCCATAAACTCTCAGTTTGTCTACTTAGAAGACAAATTGTTAGTAGAAGTCAGTGAAAGCAAAGGTTATATCTGAATCACCAGTACATCTTAAAAAACTCATAATCTTATCACAAAGCATGTAAAAGGGCAAAGGTTAGCAGCAGTATCCTACTCTTTATACCATATGGATTTGTTTACAGAGCAATTCTGAGATATTATTTATAGGCATTAGTCTGTGGTATCAGATTAATACATGAACTTATGAGTAGGTAGACATGATCGAACAAGCCAATAGATTTTTTCACTTCTAATTACCAGGAATCTATCTAAGAACTAATGAGTAATAATTTAACAAAACCAAGAATTTGTGTTCACCAATCAATTTATCATGCTGACTTAAGGGATTCACTAATTTTCTCAGTAGTGACATAATAAAATATTTACTCTTCACCTTCTGTAGAAATGAAAGTCTCAAAATCAATGCAATAGCATATGTGTAAATGTGTTAATAATGGTGTAGCTGAGAGATTTCAAAATGCAGTTGCCAATATAGTATCATAATTACATCAAGTTATTAGTGAGGTTCCAGGGAATTGATACTATTTCAGGTGGAAGTCAACAAATTCATGAGACATAAATAAAAACTCCTGTACATTATGAATTATAACTGGAAAATTTAAACTTCTAAACCAGGCTTAAGTCAGACCCACAAACTGCAAAGACAGGATCCCAGAAACAAGTGCCTGAAAATAACTGATGAATCAGCAAGTGGAGAGCTCAGCCTGAACTTCGTACACGGTCTACAAGAAAAGGGCTAATGCAATCCTTGCATGTATAAAGAGGGAACCAGTCCCACTATGGGGGCAGACTATAGTATTATGGAAATTAATTTATCCCTCATACAGCACAAGGCCTATGCATTTTAGAGTGATGCATGATGGTCTGGTGCACATTTTAGAAAACATGGCAAAACAGTAGGGAGGGAAGGGGAAGAACAACAAACCCAACTGAAAGACTGGAGAAAATGCTTTCTTAGACAGTGATAAGGGAGTAAGAAGTGAAGCTCAATAGCTTAGTTAAGATACACATTTGGGAGAGGAAAGACACAGATTTGGAGACATAAGAAAATGATTGTTTAACATCTATGAAATTAGGTATTGATTGGAAGGAGACTGGATCTCTCCCTCAAATGAAAACCTGATTGCAATGACCTGCGTAGTTGTATTCATATTACCTGGCTGCCAGAAAGTACAAATGTAAACGGTTGCCTGTTCCATACAAAATTGTAAGAGGAAGGCTTCAGACATCCCAGATTATCCTCTGATGTGTACAACATATGGTTTCAGAGTGGTAAGAACTAACTCTGAGCCACTGGAGCGGAAAAAAATTATAACACCAGATATATGGCATCATTGTGCAAAGCCTGATCCAGAAGGCATGGTCAGAAAATGAGCACCATGATAGATGCCACAACGAGGACTTATGACTACAAGAATTACGAGGCACCAGAGTGGGTATATTGAATTTGAAGGTCAAAAGCAGGAATTAGTTTGGCCACAGGCACCTATGTGAACCACATATCCCACCTCTGTGCAATAGTGACCCCAGCTACTTCTGAGCAAAGCAACTCATTCTCAGGTGGGCAGCGGCAAGGCGCTAGGCTGGGCTACTTCCCACCACCACAGCAATACTCCACCTGTGGGTGTGCTTCTCGTGGGTAATGGGACTGAAGAAGGCTCCTGTATGGAAACACTTGTCATTCTCTGTGGCATGTCCAGAAGATGATGTCTCTATATAATAACAGTCTCTAATAAAATGTTATTATCCTGAGTGAAAGTACTCTGGCTTCACAAAATGAGGGGAAGTACGTTCATACTTAAAAGTGAAATAATTAGCTAGCTTGCTTGAAAAAAACAAGCAATTTCAGTATTTTTAAAATATTCAGTGTTGTATTTTTTAGCTTAAGTGATGTGAAGCCCAATTATCTGCCATCAACCCAGCAAAAATTCACTGACTTTCACAGTAGCTTTGCCTATGAAGGAACGGCAGGACCAGATCCATAAACATAAATTAAACTGCTAAGTCTATTACCTAAAGTTTGCAGTCATTGATTCCTTCAAGATTTCCTAGTTCAAGCCCAATAGGTAAATGACGGCAACACCTACCAATACCACTAAACTCAACAGCTGGTCATTGCTCTCATTAATATTCCCTTTTTTAAAATTTTTGACTACAGAAGGAACTTGGCATAAAATTTTCCAGCCTGGAAGCAATTTTTATGCTTGCAGATTTTCAAAGGGATGCCTTTGGCCTCTTTTAAATTACAGAAACATAAGAAACACATAGTTAGCATTTAAGAAGGAACTTTCCTTCTTATTGTTATCTTGATGCAACTCTCACGTAGATGAAAATCCTTTACATGGTGTATCAGTATATTCATTAACAGACCTAAGATTCCCTTGTTTTTCACAAAGCACCTGTGTGTGTTTATAAGTGATATACAGATATCAGTGAGGGGCCCAACCAGCAAAGACTGAGTCTGGATTCGATCATTCTGAGAGTTCAGTGGTTTTGGATCGGGGGATTTAATCTGAGCCCGTATCTTACAATGTATTTTAAAAGTGAAAGGGCTTTTCTTCTGCCAAGATGAGAATATAGGGCTGCAGGGATTTGCATTGCTCTTGCAGCTGTAGACATCACTAGCAAATATGGCCTTAGTTCTGGAAGCGACTTAGCTTGAATAGATCTCCACCATGACATAGCACTCCATTACAGCCAGTCTTCAGAGGCAGAGTGAGCCATGCCAGCTGCAGCCTGAGGTCAGAGATGACCAGGAGAGTAGACTGCAGTAACGCTTTGGCATTGCCCTCCTGAATATCACTGCAGCATGAGCCTTCACTATTACTGCCCTCAGCATCAGGGAGAGATGTTTGGCCTCCAGGCTGTTTATTGGAAATCTAAGGTTCTCATTAAATTTTTGTGGTTTTTAAAAACTAGATTTTCAAGAGGTGAGACAGTAATCTGAGCCTCTGTAGCCATCAGCACCAAGAGCCCAGGCTGCAGATCCTTCCCTGCACCCAGAGTCTGTGGAGAAGGAGGGGGTGGTGGCAGAAGAGGTCAGGGGGGACAAGGCAGGCTCTGCCAAGGGACAGGGGCACTCAGTTAAAGTTTAACTTCAGGGGATTGTTAACTGAGTACCTTATTAATCTCCTTAAAACTAGTTTACCTACAGGATGCTGCTAGAAGTTTCAACTCCTGACATTTCTCTTCCTCAGGAATTGCTCCAGCAAATGAGCCCTCCTAATTTTTTATTGAATTCTCCCCTTCCTGAATACATCTTTTCCTCAGCCTTTCCTTGGCAGAATGCAACTTTAAGATGAGCACTTGACCTGAACTTTGCAAACCCTCTGCCTCTGAGTATCACAAAGCTAGTTAAAGTGTGCTTCCATGTTGTCCTAATTAATGGAGGCTGAGTAGGCAAAACACACACTCTGAGAAATATTTTCATACAAAAGCTTCAGAATAAAACTTGATGACAAAACCATCAACTTTCCATTGTGAAGTAGCCACAGTTCCACTATATGATTTCTTATTCACTGCTGAATTCCAAGTCATCTTGTTTTACCATATTTTTCCAAAGCAATTTAGAAATGGATCACTTTCAAATGATTCTATGAAGTTAACTGAGCAGCTGTCCTGGAAAAAAAAAGTAATTTCTTTGTTACAGTTGATGAGTTAAGGAATGAGTTTCATGAAAGGAAAGCTTGTTAGGGACTCATTCTTACTACAATAAGGAATGTTTTTCAATCCCAAAGATTATATTATCAGCAAAGTTATATATATTGCATAGAAATCTGTATCTGCCTGTGTACAGGCACAAACACATTTACATACATGCACATACATGCACTTCAATAACTATACTTACTCATGTTTGCTCTTGAAAATTAAATACTCTATGAATGTAAACTCCTATGTAACATTAATTGAAGTTCATTTTCCCTGTATTTAAAATCCAGGAAGCATGTGATGCAACATCCTAGTCTCTGTGCTACATCTGACTAGCTCATATTGAATACAAGCTCTGTTAAGTTGAAAGGATTTCTGGTTTGTTTCAACTTGAAAGTGATTTAATATGAGGCCCAGAGAGAAAATCTGTCTCAGTAATCAAATTATAACAAGTAAGGATTAAAAGTATTAAGAAGTTTAAGCAATCTTTTAGCTACCCTGTGTTCTTGAGGTCATTTGAAGCTGGCTGTGGGAATAAGTAAAATAAAATAACAAGAGGGAAAAAACCCAAGTATTATAGAAGGGAATCAAAGAGCGTCCTTCAGGATTAGATTATGGTACAAGAAAGGGACTGAAACATTTTCCAGGATCCTTAACTCATTTTCCTTTGGGAAAAATAATTTTAAAAGGGTATTTTAATACCAATCTTTCTTTTCTTTCCTTCTAAGTTGAATGTACTAAAACTTAAAAATTCAAAGTTTTTATCAAAAAAAAAAATTCAATAATTGCTGGTAATGTCCACTAATTCACAAAATAAACAGCATTCCCCAAATATATGATTTTAGGGACTGGTCATATGGTATCATTGTTCATTATTTGTTATATAGATACTTATATATATAAAAATAAAAGAGCATATTTAGTTTAAATCAATAGTGACAAATGCATTAACAACAAATAGATTTATAGAAACTCATGTAAGTACCTCCGTACAAAAGACAGTCACGTCTACTTTTGTAGGTCATTTTAACAACATTTACAAAGAGACAACCTGAACCAACTTGATACTAAGGTACTGGTGGCATTTCCAACTTGATGCAGGAAAGGGCTGAGGTGATGCTACAAGGAGACATAAATTTTTCTTCTCTCTGAACCTGCTTTTCTTTCAATTAGTAGCATCCTTCCCAAGAGCTAAAATCACTTAATGTTCCTATAAATGTCTGGCATATCCTTTGAGATGAATCCCACTAGCTCTTACTCCCCCAGCCTGTACCAGTGAAGACAATTATGAAGTGGAAAAGGTGAGGACTTGCAATCACAGTTAATCTCCTCAAATTAATTCATTGGGAAAAAAAAAACCCACATTGAAAATTACTTTTACTTTATACTGATATTCTGTTTCCAAGAGGTTTTTTTAACCAACTTATCCTGAGCATTCATCTTTGTGGTAAGTCCTGACAAATGCATATGTATAGATAACTATTGTACATGGATGAGGTTTACTTTAGAGCAACAGCTCAGTTCTAAACAATTCTGAGCAGAAAGCACCTTGTCCCCTGCCATGCCCCATGCCATACCCACGCCCATCACTGCCCAGCTCACCATGCTGTTGTATGCTCTGTGGGAAATGTAACCCCCAAGGGACCAACCAGACACCACCTTCATGCCGAAAAGTTACAGCCTGTGCATTGCCTAGTTGCTGTGCAGAGAGAAAGGAAAGGAAAGATCAGAGTACTGAGCCCATTTATTATATATAATTAAGGATTTTAATTAGGTTGTGATGGGGGAATTGTGGACATCTGATCATAATTAGTTTTTTTCTAGCAAATGAAAACTTGTTTGCATGATCAAAAAAACTCCCAAACTTAATAACTTAAATGAGGCAACGCAAGCCAAAACACACTGTGCAAGCAAGCTGGTGTCCAGATTTGATCACTAAGCCTTGAAAAAGCAGCTGCCAATTACTAATAGATGGTCTTTGCACCAGAAGTTCACTTCCCAGAGAAAACAGTGAGTCCACGCAGTACTACACATATGTTGTGTGGAGGACTGTTTTAAAAAAAGGTGGGGTGGGTGAAATCTGCATTGGGTTGAGCAAACATCACCAGACATGGCTAGGGTGTACATGCTCTCGGCAGTTAGCTGCCTTGCTGGTAGGCTCACCAGGGAGTACAGAGAGCAAATAGTTTCCAAAGGTGGCAAACTATGCTTTCTTTCTTTCCTTTTTTCCCCCTGTAAACTGAAAATAAATATAACTGACTTAGCTTCTGACAAGTAAATCTAGCCGGCCATTTTCTTCCACAGTGACTTTAATTTCATTATGCATGTATTTTAAATTAAGCTGTTACTGCCTGGGCAACTTCACTAAGAAAGTCTCCAAGGCACAGGGGCTGAGGGACCTGGCAGGACTGTGACTGGCAAGTGTGGCTGGGTCCCGTGCTCCCTATGCAGCCATGGCAGAGGATCCTGCTGCCCTGGGCCAGGGGGCTGCAGCGCTAGGCAGACACCGTGAGGGACATGAGGAGAGCAGCTTTGCTGCGAAATGTGAGGCAGGTGCAGACAGGGGTGCTGGTCTCCAGGGATTTTATTCGTGACTTGAAATTATAGTATAGATAGTATTTATACATATATGCATATGTACACATATTTTTAATACATGTACACATATGTGTATCCACTATATTTTGGCCCAAGTATGCTATAATTTTGGTGACATTTTTGGACAAGATATTTGTGAAAGCAGTGACTATTTTTTCCTCAAAAAAATAGTCCCAAAATCTGAAAATCATCAACCTGCACAAGAGAGATGTTCAATAAGTCATTTTTATTGAAACATTTACCCATCTGTTGCTCTGACTTGCAGAGATAAATGTGATTTATTTTTCTACCAAAGATATGGTGCTGACAGTATCTTTTTAAGTTTATTATGCTTGATTATGAAAATACTGTCACTTAATAAAAATGACATTTGTTTTTTTACCTAAGCATTTTAGGTTTTGTACTGTGATGTTGATATGTTCCCAGTGTGGAAAACAAAGCTCAGCAGAGGATGTTGTTAATTTTTGAGTGAATAGATAGACAAAACCTTATGTAGATGTGTTCCTCTAGAGAAATGAAAGGACCCCTCACCTACTTAGGTTGTATGTGGCTGCCTGAATCTCACCTTGTTTTCTTATTGCTACCATGCTGAATTCCCTTTGAGGTAGTCTTGGAAGTGTGGAAGGGCTTGGGTCCATGCCTGCCGGATTCAAGAGGTAGTTGTCAGTGAAGGACGCTTGATAAATGCCTGATTTGAGATCTTTATTTGGCAATGACTTCAGAGCAGTTTTTCATATGCTAAGGGAGCTGGCTCTTGAAAGCTCTTTAGGAGGTACAAGGCTCCTTCATGGGAGAGTGAATCTGCTGGGAAAAGCTTTTGATGAGATGTTTTAAAGGATGTAGAGGAGAGGAAACTATCTGACTTTTTAAACATACTTGGAGCGTACCCTAGAGCTTCATTCAGGCAGTACCAGTGATGTCAGAGAAACTGCTTTGGCGAGCCAGGGGGTTGATTTCTTCTAGTTACCCAGTGCACAAATAACAAGGGAGAGAACAAACTGTTGTCCTTGACTTTAGCTGTAGGACGAAAACAGACAGCACACCCAAGAAAGCATGGGTGAATGGGTGAAGCAAGGGAAGTGCACCTCTTCAGAGGGAATAACTTGCCTCTCAGTCAGAAGTAGTACCTCAATGGTGACTTGAATCTTGTCAGCCATAAAATGGGTCCATAAAGCAATAAGAGGGGTCCATGTCATCCACTGATGAGAGGGTATAGACCCAAGGCATCTCCAGGAAGAGAACAGACAACAGAGGGAGCCTGGATCACTAAGCAGTACTTCAACCACTGACCCCTAATAAGGACACAGCCATGACCAGAGCTACTGGTCACCAGCAAGGATAAAAGCACTTAGCTCTAAACATGGGTTCTGGTTTATGGACTAAATAAGGAATCCATGTATGCCTTTAAAAACACAATATATTTCCCCACCATCAGGTTTCCTGACTATTTTGTTTCAGGGCTAGTGGGCTAGTGCTTGTGAGGTCATATCTGTGAAACATTGTAAGTTAGCACAGAACTAAGTTCAAAGAAATTCAGTCTACTGAAGAGAGGATTTTCAAGTGCTCTACAGTCTAGCATTAGAAGAAAAAATACTCAAAAGATGTCTACTAGAGACATTCAATTCCTTTTCTTTTTAATCCCAATAACTATCGTGTCCTCTTCATCTCATCTGACCAGAAGAAGGTACAAAGTGTACACCTGGAGATTGTAGCACACCTGTCACCACCTGCAATATGACCGCAACTGCAGATGTACAAAGTACTGCACTTTAAACTGAAGCATTTCTCTCAGTAGAGAAATCCTCTCCCACACTATGACTGTGACACACAAAGTTAAATTAAGATTAGAACAAAATCTGGGAGGATGATTTAAAATGAGAATCAAAAGGTTACAAAGCTAAAGGCTTTTTCAGAGCCAATGGTTGTCATAGTAACCACTTGTACAACTTTTTTTTCTTGGAAACAGAGAGTAAACACTTATTAAAGTGGGCCTCAGTGATGCAGTAAATACATGAATTTATTACTATTTGCAGTCAGAGCTGGGTGAAGAAATCCAGGAGACGCTATTTCAGAATTTGTTTTCCTTCTCAAACCAAAGGTCCAATGATACAAAGTCATTCAAACAACCGAGGAGCCGGAGATGCATGTTTGGTCTGTTTGGGCCCATCCTTGGGGCCCTGCGGCTGCAGCTAAGCAACCAGCTTCATCTGGGTCAAACTCCAAAACATGGACAGTAGACATCAGGCTATCACGTTGTGAAGAGTATGACATGATGTACAGCTGGCATGGCAAATTTTATTCAAAGAAACACAGTTTAAAATTAGTCTCATTTCTCTGTACTAATTAGGTTGTGGGTTTTGTTTGCAGCAAAGCTGTATGTGTTAAAAGTCTACTGGAAAGGATAACAGGTAATGCAAGCTGCCTTCTCTTGAGGCTTTAGCTATATGGGAGAAACCAACATCCCATTAAAAAAGATGAAAATTATGTAAAAACTATTCCAAGGCGAATGGTATGGGTAAGTTAATCCATGGACTTGAAGTGCTGTGGGCATCTACAGTTTGAACTGTAAACATTACAGGTGTTTTGGATCGCTCCAGAAAAAGGAGGATCTGCAGTCTCAGGACAAATTTGTTCAATAGACACATGGAAACAGCAAATTCTTGATTGCTTGTGAAAACATGGTCACATTAAGTCATGTGAAATCCTAATCTAGGTTTTAAAATTAAAACATTGAAAAATATTAAAATCCTCTTTTAAAGTCTTCTTTTAAAAGATGAAAATATTTTTAAAATATTAAAAAAAAAGTTTAAAATATGTCTATGACATTCACCCTTTCTTTATTAAGCAGCAGCACTTAATTATGACTTTGGATGTAGATGTTCAGCATCTACCTTTGGACCAATGTGGATGAAGAAAACAAAGGCAACTCTGATTAAACTGAGTTGCAAAAACAGGGGTCAAGTGTTAAACTCCTAGCCATATTTATTACAAAAATATTGCTGATGTAAACTACATACAATTGACATTTGATCTACAAAAGACAGCATCCTTGTTGCAAATAACACAAAATAGAACAGCTCTACCCTTAAAACACTGTAGTGCCTACTATGGCTAGAAGGTTTTGGACGTCTGGCCTCGTATCACTCTCCTCTCAATACTCATTTCTGTGAAGAAGCCTTTTCTTCAGCAGAATAGAGATGGGCACAGCTTTACAACTAACTCATAGCCAGAACTATGAAGTTACTGAAGGCAGGAGAAACTTCTACATGTTGAAGATTTGTATTAGGGGAGTGAGATCTGAGCATCTATCCTTCATCCTAATAACTGCAAAAATTGAGCAATGGTGCTGGAAGCAAGGCCCCAGTCTTCCCACCACAAACTGTTGTTTTATCTTTGCTGGGCTACCTGTCAGACTTCTGCCTATATGTCTTTATGTTCTCCCTTAGATGGAACAAATTCTCTGTTCTAGGATGCTACTTCAAAAAAAATTGATGAAAACTGTCTCGGCTTCAGCATTCCAATTTCTTACCTTAAAGGCTGGTTTGAGGTTTGTCCTGTGTTGTAACATTTTGGGAATGAACACTGGTATTCCCTTGGGAACTCAATCAGGAGGCAACTGAGTATTTTATACCAGGATAACCTAGTGGGAAGTATTTTTGTGGGAGAGAGGAAAATGGAACATTGTGGACATAAAGTGTCAGCAATAACTGCATGTTCTGAAGATCCTGAATTTGGGAAGTGTTTAGTTTTCTCAGCAATACCTACTAAACTAAGCCTCTCTGAGAGACAGAAAACACTTTGGCTACCTATCTACTACTAAATTAAATGAGTGTGGGTCTCTGTTTTCTGTCACTGAGTCCAACTGGCATGGAGCAGCCTACATCCATACTCCTTGATTCTCATCTTCCAAAACATGGTGGCAGCCACCAAATTGCCTGTGATCTCTGAATGATCTTTGGCCTCTGGAAATCCTTACTGTTCTCAGCAATTGCTTGGGATAGTGCTAGCTGGTCCAGGTCAAAACCATACTAGGAACCCTTCTAACAATTTAAGTTAGGTGACTGAGTTATGTCCAGGAACATTCTCAACGCAGTGTGATTCATCAGTATAGATGCTGTCATTTTAACTTTTCCCCAAACAGGCACAGATGTGAGTTAGGAGTTAAACAGACCAACTGTCAGGACTGGGGTAGTTCTGGAAATGCAGACAATCAAATTAAATTAAATTAAATTTTCAGTTTGCAAGACAGAAATTCCGACTTTGACATCCAGGTTTCACCTAAGACTTCACTTAGGTATATGGTGCTAAAATGTCTTGATCTGAGTTTGTAGTTTTAATGTAGCAAATGTTTTCAGAATGACCAAATGAAAGCTCCTAGGCTTGCTTTTCTTCATACACAGCACAATTTCCCTGTCATGAAACAAACAGCCATACAGATGTTTCTCAGATGCATGAAACACAATACAAAATTTCTGCAGGAAACCAGAATTTGTTCTGGTTTTTCACTCCACATGATTTTTTTTATGCAGCCCTATTTAGGACAAAATTCTAGTTTAAAATATCTATTTCCCATTTATTGATGGTTTGTGATATTATCATGTATAACTCTTTGCACTGTTTCTTTCATTATTATTCAGCTTTCAAATGTCAAAAAAAAAAAAAAAAAACCAACATTAAAGTTGAGCCTAAATCATGATCTGTTAAAAAGGACTCCCAATAAAATTTGCTGTATTTCTGATGGACACATGAATCTACTGTTGCAATGCCCACTGGGGATTCAGAAGTATAGAGCCTTAGGCTCACTAGGTGGTGAATGTGTTATAAAAACAGAAGTACCTGATGCATAAATGTGTCATTAATTTTTCAGTCTTGAGTTGAACAGCACAGGGAGTCCTGCTACGTGCTATAGGGAAGGAGAATAATACCTAATACCTTCCTTTGGAGAACTACAGCAGAAAAAAGCTGGTCCTTTCTTACCACAGCTCTTATTCAGGACATGGCTGGTTGCTTTGCTGATGGACATGGAAACTCTCCGGCTCAGTTCACTCACTGACTGACTTATATGGCCCTATGAATTAGGCTGTGATGCTTACTGTGCTGTGAGACTGTATAAACTCTGGGGTGCAAAACACTTATCTTCCTCCATTTCTAAGGCTTATGTATGGTCTAAAATGTGTGCTAATCGTAGTCAGGGATTGGTAAAGCGTATGTACTGCACTAGACAGGCTAAGTTGTTGCTGCACAGAACAAGGGACCAAAAGGCATCGTGACGCCTGAAGCAGAAACAAACTAAACCCAAGCAACTCCACCAACAGACAGGAAAATGACAGGGAAGGCAAGAAGGAGCTGAATCACCCTGGATGGAGGGAATCAGTGAAAGAAAGGAAAAAACCTGAGATTAGCAATCTCTCCTCTCAGTATATATCATAGTTATCTAAACCACAAGTGGAAGCTTCTGAATTTTGTACCTCAGCTTTTTTTCAGTGCTGCAAACAGCAGTAGATTGTGTACTTATCACAGGATGCTTTATCAAGGGATAAATTTTATCAAAGAATAAACCTCATTGCTTCAGCACTAATAAAAAATAACTAGCATCTCTCTTCCATGTAGAGAAAAGTCAGTGTCTGTACAGTTTTTTGTACAGCTGAAGTAAAATCAACTTGGCAGGAGTTATGTGATAAATAGACCTTAGAAAAGAATCCAGACCTTCAAATTAGAGATAGTCAGGATTTTTTTTTTTTTTACAATTGTTATGTGCACACAATGAAACATACTGCTTTAGTTAAATCTAAGTTTTCAGCAGAAACACCACAACTGAAATATCTTTTTAGCAGAAGAAAGATTCTCACCTGTTGAACAGTATTCCAAGTATGGATAAAGAAAGACAGGTATGCCTAACCAGAATAGCCAAAGCATTTGACAGGGTGCCTGAAAGATTTTATTCCCCATCAGAAACAGACAAAACTGAGTTTCTACATCTCACGAGTACCCTAATTCCAGGTCTAGTCTATAGTCCCAGTTCTTTTACTGTCGATGAACTATTTCAAATAGTTTCTGGATTTTCCTTGGGGGAAAAAAAAAAAAAAACCAAAAAAAAAGAGAGAGAGACTTTTTATCTACATACTTTTTGCAAGATGAAAAAACCTTTTTCCTACCCAGCTCCACTTCTGATAGAGATAGATATGGATATTACACTTGCTATACTGAACATTGTTACGGTTGTCTGGAAAGCAACCCTTGAACTCACAGAGGTAAATCATTGCTGTGGCTAAGGGCTGATCAGTGCAGGACAGAAAGTGAGTAATCAGGACGATGTGGTTACAACTCTTTGATTCTCTGCCAGCACTGGCCACAGAGGCAGCAAACCTTAGAGCAACCCTCAGGCTGGTCTAACCTACACCAGCTGACAACGGTCTTAAGGTGGCAAACTGCCAGCTGGAATTATCTGGAGCACAGTAGCACTCTGGTCTCATCCCCTCCAGACTCTGGCATTATTATTATATAGGCTGGGATTGGTAAAATTCAGAACCATGCCAATCTAATGTCTACTAAATACTCACTGCTGCTGGGAAATTTTCATTTCAATCTGTCCCAGTGTATTTTTGGTCTATCATCTTGTTAACTCATCAGTTAAGAAAATCTTCTCAGCTTAAAAAAGCCCTGCTGTGGTGTCACGTTGTGGTGATCCCACAATTTTCTAGTATGCTTTGCACTAGAACTCAATGTCACTGACGCATCTTAAAGTGAGAGGTCACATCAAGAAAAGAACCAGCCAAGAAATCTGACAAGATACAGCTTTCTTGACGCTAATGGAGCCAAGAGTCACAAAAAAGGCTCTTTCTGAAGACTAGAAGTTAGCAGCACTGCTGATGATAACCACTGTCTCTTACACAATTGCTGCCATGGTTACAGAAAGTCCTGTTCAGACAGAACATAGCAGAAAACGGGGACCAAAATGAAGCTTTCATAAATATGTGTGTGTGTGTGTGCATGTTTATAAAATGACACAATAAAAGTCTTTTACCCAACTTTTACCTTCAAAAAAACTCGTTAAAATAATGCATTTTCACAAAAAAACAACCCACTCAAACCTTCTATTTCTAGTCAACATAAATGGGCAGTTCAGATAAGAAGGCAGTAGGACTATAAACTAAAATTAGCACACAGTTGCCAAAAATCTTTTCCTTGGGAGGAAAAACACTTTTGATTACTGAGCTTATCCTCTGTGCTCTCAGTAACTAACATCAAAACAACACCTTGTCCAGGAGATGTATCAGGGAACTCCTCATCAGAACTCTGTGTCTCTGCTTCCCATGCTGGCATGTCCTTCCTCAGGCAAACTGCTTAGCATACGTGTGCTCCAGCATACTGCTGGAGACCACTATTTCAATTTCCTAGACCAAAAACTTTATTTCAGAGTCTAATTCTGCATGGTCAGCAGCACCAAATCACTCACCTATCATGAGAGTTTTAAAAGATCTGAAAGTCATTGAAGTAGTCAAAGGCAAAATAATTCTTGTGCTCTCTGTACATCTTGTTCAAAGGAATATTAGGTAACAACTTCTAGCTGAGTAAGAACAAGAAAATGCTGCAGAGATGTCAATTCAGGATAATTTTCCTGTGACCTGCAACTCAATGCCTGCTTAATTTACTTAAGCATAAACTTTTGCTTTCATAGTAAACATAACAAACACCCAAACCAACTTCCCCATCTTGCAGGTGGAGCACAGAAGTGTTGGTAGCTGGAAATGGCAGCACACTTAGCTTCTGCTAGCTTTGTCTTTTCTTTATCACTGCACTTCTCAAAAAAACCCCACCTGCTTATCGATTAAGGTTCTCCAGCAAGTTAAAGAATAACCATAAGCTCTTTCACAGAAAGGTGGAATATTTTCTGTGTAAAGTCCCCTCTAGGAAATAGTGGGTTTGATGACAAGAGAAGCTGGTAGTACCCTTCTCTGCAATAGGCAACTTAATGTTAGGTGTTGTATTTAAAAGGCTACCCTTCTTTGTCATGAACTTATCTGTCATTCTTATCACTGTGGTATCTGCTCCCTAAATTACCAGAATAGAGTTTACTTTCACGCAACCGAGTCAAAGGCACAAATGTAAAAGAAAACAAACCATCCATTTTTGGTGTCAAAATTAAGGCAACCATAGCCAAATTTTTTAACATATTAAGCATGGATAACCCTTCATATTTTGAAAGCACAGGGATCAGAGATTCCAATTGCACATATGAGGACTCAACTTTTCTGCAAATCAGAGCTTATGCACTCCAGTCAGACATGGAGACATGAGTCATGTGTATGCAGTAACTACATGCAAAGTACTGGAGATAAATGAAATTTCCACCATCCTTTGTAGCAGATGAAAAAAACAGAATCCAGTTCTTGACTGTAGCAGACAAATACCTTAATGATGCAAATGTGCTTTTGGTTCTGGCAGCCCTTTCCAACTTCAAAGACTGGGCCTTTTTGACAATCACTACTCAAGCCTGATCCATTTCCAGAGCAGCTGCGCTCGACGTACTGAACTGACATTGATCTTCTGGAAACAGGACTACAGACTGAGGTATGTTAAGTGAGTGGAGTAATGGGGAGAAATAGAAGGCTGCTATATTCTGAGTGAATCAGCCTCTAGACATGAATAAGAAGCATGCTTTCCATTCGGCAAATATCTTCGAAATTTAACGACACATTGTAGTAGCAGAATTTACGAAGTGCTAGACCTGCATGGAAAGGATTCACATCACCTAGCCTGGGGCAGCTAGCCCGGTCAGCAGGTTGCTCTCTAGTCAATGATGGAGTTAGGCCCAGAGGTTGATTTAAAAATAGGAAAGGGCTTTGAGAGATCATTTAGCTTATTCCTTATCCTAAAACAAGATCACCCATTTCTCATGCCTTCCTCATAGATAGTCTAACCTGTCCTTGTAAGCTGCTAATTCTGTGAAAGCTTCACAACATCCCAGAGCAACCTAACAGTTCGTAATTCTTAGTGTTAAAAGGTTTCCCAGATCCTTACCTGTATTGTCATCACTCCAATTCAAGTGTCTTTTTTTTAATCATCATTTTCTTCCTACCCACAGTGGACACAGTGACATAGGTCAAAGATTCTTTCAGAGAGTGATCCAGAACAGGAGTCTAAGAACAGACTGTTTAGAGAGACCTGCTTTGCAATATGGCCAGCTCAGATCAATGCGTAGCCATAGAGATAGACCTAATCAGTGGATTAGGCAGGTGGCGGTTGGGCTAGATGATTGTAGGTTCCTTCCAACTGGAACAAATTTATTGTATTGTATTGCATTGCATTGCATTGTATTCTATTCTATTCTGTTCCAATCTATTCCATTCTATTCTACTCTATCCTATTCTTTTCTATTCTATTCTGTTCTCTTTATTAATTATTTCTAAACAGCCATATTTCCCTTTAGGATAGAGCTGGTTGCTTGTCACGGCAAGAATGAGAATAAACTATTTTTTTCAACACTGAAATATATAAAACCCATGGCCAATTGAAAAATCCAGAGCAGAGGAAAGCGGAAAAGGAAAGAAAAGCCAGTGGCACACAATGTTTTAATTAATAATAGGTTGCTGGAACAGGGAAATCATGTGAAAAGTCAATATCCTTTACCTCATAATAAAAGTGGGTTTAAAACCTTTTAATATTATTCAACTAACAGTTTTAAGTGCTTTAAAATTCTATTCCCCGCTAGGCTGGAGATGTGAAAACTCAGAGAGGAGTCTTTCAATAGTGGGCTGGCTGATGTGTCAAAGGGCGTAAATTTTTAATTCTTGAGTTATGGTTTTAGTTGTTTTTTCTTCAATGGAAATCATGGGTAATGAGACGCATATAGGCTTGGGGAGAATTTACTCACTCACTTCAGCAGGAGTACTTTCTGGTTTGACTGAAATATACTAATGGTGGCCAAAATGGCCTCAATAGATACTGCAAAAATTGAAAATATTTAATGACTAACGGCATGCTGGGACCACTACCTCACACAGCTTTGAGGAAAATCTTGGTGGTCTTCTCACTTTGGCAGAGAAGATTCAGCACCAAACCACTGGAGAGTCTGCACTTCATTTAACACAAAGCTCAGGAAAGGAAAAAAAGGTGGTACCATCTGACTGTGGTAGCAGTGTAAAATCCAAGTGTCTGAAAGCCTTCCATTCCAAATCAATAAAACACTATTATAGCTTTAATCCCGTTGTCAAAAAATAAGTAAAGGGACTTGCAGTAACTGTAGTTTTCCTAATATTCATATCTCACCCTCATCACCAGTTCCTCACACAATAAAAAAGTTAACAATATATTTATTTTGATGATGATTTCTAAGGCCAACTTTTCCTCCATTTAGCTTTTCTTGCAGGGAAAAAAAATGAGATCATATCACTAGAGACAGCTTTCAGTAAGTTTGAGATGTGCTCTGATCTCATTTTTTTACACAGTGACTGTCCTGTAATCATGTCTAGGCTGTTAAGTGATGTTTAGACTGTTAAGCAGTCCAAATACTGCTAAAATTCATGAGGGATGTCCACTTCTGTTATGAAAAAAGACAAAGACTGTTGCATCTGTATTCCATCTTTTTCTACTGATGAGGTAATGTTAATTTTTCAGAGATCACCTTTTCCTTTGGTTACTGTTAGGAAACAAAAATCATGCGTTTAAGTAACAGTTGATGAATACAGTGCTAAAAATAAGTTTTCTATTTATTTTTAGTTGACGACAATTTCACGGTGTAGAAATACTTTTTGAAGTTTTCTCTTCTCATCAGGGAACCGATTTATTGACAACCAATTAGTGCTTCCAGCTAAATCTCATGTGTTTACAGCAATATTTCTGCCTCACTTATTTTTTAACTGTTTAATGTTCTCATAGACTTGTGGAAATTAGTTATTGAAAAAGCTGTTCTTCACTTTTTCCATCTTGCAGGTCAGTGTGAGAGTCTATTTTATGGTTTAGAGAGCTTTGTTCAGGCTCTTTTCATATATCCCAAAGGATGGGTATTCTACCACTTTTCTTGGAAAACTTTCTACAGCTGAATGGACTTCATCATTAGGAAAAAAATCCCATAAATCAGCCTAATTTTCCTATGCTACATTTAAATCTGTTATTCTTCTTAGTTACAGTGTCCTGGACCCCTTTGCACAATCCCACATCCTTCTTTTCTTTTTAACATCTTTCAAAAATTTTGGCTTAGTTTCCTGCCCTAATAACTGTTGTTACCTGTTCTGTGGGAGCAAACCCTTTTCTTGGCAGGAGACACCCAGGTGATGCTGGATATGTCCTGTTTACAGACATCTGACAACTTTTAACAGCAGCCAATTTTTTTCTAAAGCTAAATGACATCATCCAATATACTGTGGTAATTGGGTATAGATAGACCCAAAAACTCAGTTTTGCAGAATGCTTACCTAGCAAAATGTGCTTTATCTGTGTTTGCTCCTGCTAAAATGCCTATGTTTGTGCAATCAGACTGTAAAAATTCTGATCAAAAAACTGAGAGGTGCTACTTTTTCCCTACTCTGCCTCTTGGGAACTTTCTCTGAGAAAGCACAAAACTGAGTATCATGAAGAGGATAGCTAAGCACAACTTTGTTTCTGATCATTATGTGTGTTTGCAGCGTTTGAATAGCTGATGTCTAAAACCATCAGCAGTGCTGCCACTGAGCAGCCAGAGAGGTGGTTATGGAACATCAGGCAGGACCACGAAGACACTTTTTCCCCTCATCAGCAAAGCTAACACATGAACAGAAAGGCCAGCTAAACTATTCTCTCACCCCTGGAGATGGCTACTGCAAGGTATATACATAAGATCAGAGAAAAACAACTTTTATGGCATCTCAACTCTCCTGTGTACCTCCCAAGGCCAGCACAATCTAATGCCTGATAATAGCTTCGTCCACCTTCAGTGGAAAATGTAACTGTGAAAGCAAAGGTAGTTAAATTACTGTGTGAAATTTATCAGTCTATAAGAGTAAACGAAAAAAAGCTGTTGGAAACCTCCTGAAAGACAGGTCAGAGCAAGCAGCTAGAAAGCTCCTACAGCGAATCAGCTGCTGGAGGAATAGGCAACAGCTCCAATGGTGGCAGGTCCCCTCAAGAACCTCCCCTTTTGCATCCTCTCTCTTGGCTGCTGGTTGTGCCAAATGTCAGGTGAACATTTTAACATGGTTGTTCTGTATCACAGGACTTGAAAGCTTCTGACAGGCACAGGGACTGTAGCAAGCAGGGGGTGGGTAAGGAACCTTTTGAAACTATGATAAAAAAGTTTAATTTACTATTGTTAATGAAAATGAAAATTGGTAAACAACTTGGAGACTAGCATCACTAACAAGGACAAAGTATTACTGAAAAATTAATCTATCTCCTAAAATTTAATTACCCTCACTGTATGTGTATCTGAGAAAGAGGTGTAGGAAGCGGGGTCTCCAGCAGGAGTGTAACAACCAAATACACTCACTATCTAATGAGAACAAGTACATTTGAAAAGATGTCTGATGAAATGACAAGTGAAGTCTTAACAGGGAAGGGAAAAAAGAGAAAATCACAATTTTATGTGGTACAAATAATTTCTAACAGAATCAGATATCTATGTGGACTTCCTACTCCAAAAATCTTCAAAGGTTTAGCCATGTTCTCTGACAAAGCACTACATTTTGTTCAGCTTTTCCTCAGGTCAAAATTACTTTTTTCTGTCTTCTTGAGCTTGAGAAAATCTCCAAGACAAATGATGACACCAGCTTTATTTTTGTCTTTCAAATGCCATTTGAGCAGATGAGATAAATACGCTACCTTTAAGCATAACTGTGGGGAAAGTCTTGCAATAAGACTCCATAGAACATTATTGTATATTCATATAACTGGGACTCTACCAAACACTTATCATGATTTTTTCCTATAAATCTCAAAATCCTCAAGTGAGGATGATGACTGTATACATACAGCATTTGTATGGAAAAACTAAGCAAGAAAATACTATAATAATCTGGAAACAATTCCTCAATGTGCTGTTCCTTCCAATAACACCACTTGTCTAAAGTGTACTGTGGCAAAGATTGCAGATTATGATTCTATTAAATGTTTGGCTTACTGTGTATTTTTAGAATGAGTAATTCTCTGGGGCTATAAAACAGTAGTACAAACTGGAGGTAATAAAGGACATGAAGTTTCACTTCGTTAGTCAAGTACTCAGCTACATGGTTTTTTTCTGGGATAACAAACATTCGTAGTTTATTAATGTATCCAAGGGTAGCTGCAGAGTTTGCAAGGCATTTCTGCTGAGTAGACTAAATACTCAGGAAATTTGAATGTTTAGGATCAGATCTGCCACGATACATGGGTGTCTGCATTCCTACTTACACACTTAACCTGCGTTTCAGCATCTTTAATGTTCTTCATCTACTGAACCGCCACATAATCCCGGGAGGATCTAAATTTCTCTGGTCTTTATGTGTGAAGATGAGCCACAGCTGGTGAGCTGCTTGAAGGCCCTGCCATGCTTCAAGTGGAACAGGAACTTGATCCCAGGCTGCCAGGTCCCAGCTGAGAGCCCTGACTCTTTGGGTAGTGGCCACTGAGGAGCACATCTTTCTCAGCCTCTCCTGACAATTTTTTTCCATTTGTAGAAACAGTTTCCCTGGAGAGAGGGAGTGAATTCTGGTTCCACACTACTAATACACAGTTTTCCTCATTTTTCAGACAGGAAAATTACATTTCTGCATGTCCAGCTACAAGAGAGGATAAAAATTCCCTGAAACAAGATTCCCAGTTCTGTCCTCTCCATCCTTCTTGTGGCAACTCAGGAAACTCCCTGCTTGTTTCCCAGGATCACTTCCTTCGGTGCCTAACTGTACCACAATGATTAAAAAAAGCCTGGACACCTAACCTGGAACTAAAACCTTGACAGTATGCAGTGCATTTAAGAGACAGGTGGTGTTCACCTCTGCCTTACCTAGTTACTTTAATTGTCATAAACTCCCAAACCCATTAAATTCAAAGACAAAACCTTTTCAATATATTTGAAAGTTCCAGTATTTGTGAGACAGAGGTGAGCAGCACACCACTTAAATATTTAGTTTTAAAAGCACTCTCTGAAAATACATTCAAGAAAAATCACTGGAGAGACCTGTCATGGTTCACCATGCAGACGACAACACTCCCTGGCATTTACCGTCAGACACATGTTTGCAAATTCCTTTGGTAAAAGTAGTGGTAGTAACTGCACCTTTCAGTATTTTCTGCTTTTGGTGGAGTCCTTTTGTCAAATCCCTTATTGTCAAGGGCAAACACTGATCCTATTGAATTTATTGGCTGAACTCTTAATAGTTCCAGAGCAGTGGACAAGAACTTTGCTGGCTCAGGGTCAGTAGTGCTGAATAAGCAAGCATATTGCCACAGGCAACATTACACGTTCCTCTCCCTCTAATCCAGGCCATAAAAGCAATAGCCATAGGTTTTAATATTTTTTTGTTTGTTTCTTACACCCATAAGTAACTTGCAGAGCACCTAAACTGGCTGGAAACTCAAACAAGGGACTATTGCTCCTTCAAGACTACAAGGTAAACTTTCCTAACATCCCAAAGGGATGTTTCTGGTAGTACTTGAGCAAACTCCTGCACATGGCCAGAAATAAGGACAACATGTACATCACTGGCTGCTTTTTAGTTCCTCATATTTTATGGAAAAAATAGACCAGATTTTGTGTCTGAACTTATTTTCTTACAGTTTATCTTGGTTTACCCATCCAAGTTAAAGGAAAAAAAGGAATAAAATTTCAAGTCTGTGCTGGAGTCATGTGTTGACATGCCATGTCCACCTCATTTCTGTGAGGGGCAGTTGGGCCCTATTCTTCTCTTGAAATCTATAGCTTGTAAGCATTTAAATAAATGCTTAGTCAAAATTCTCAAGCAAAATAATTATTCTATTTCTAGAATAGAGAGTTTTGTATCTTCATAGAGGAAACAGCCTCAAGCTGCACCAGGGGAGATTTAGAATGAATATTGGGAAAAATTTCTTCACCAAAAGAGTTGTCAATCATTGGAACAGGCTTCCCAGGGAAGTGGTTGAGTCACCACCACTGAAGATATTTAGAAGATATGTAGATGTTGCACTTAGGGACATGGTTTAGTGGTGGACTTGGTAGTGTTAGGTTTACAGTTGAACTCTATGATCTTAAAGGTCTTTTCCAACCTAAATGATTCTACAGTTCTATAAGTATGTGCTTATAGAATTACACTGTGAATACTAATTTGGGTATCTGAAGAGATGTCAATAATACTATTACAAAAAGTTTCGCTATATACCTTTCATCTGTCTATTATTGCCATTTCATCTAATATTACTTTGTTTAATTCCTCAGAATGTGCAAGCAACTAATGTTCAGTTCCTTCTTTATTATTAGCAGAAGAAAGACTTTGTTACAAAATAGTTCTTTTTATCTATGGGTATGACTCTACTCTACTCTCCTAGAAGCAGGTTGTAAACATTCGCAAATAATTCTACCAGCTTAAAATGTTCACATACAGTAATAACACATAATTTTGACTTTCAGCAGAGTATGACCTGTTTTTAAACAATGAAAGATAACAGACAAAAAAATATTTTGAGTGAGAAGACTGACTTCACACACTACTTTAGCATTCAAACTCTTAGAAAGGAAACAAGAATATCACAAGGACAATTTAGAAGGAAGTATAATATTTGATATGAACTACTTGCTAGATAAATCATTTCCTCTGCCTTTCTTATTTTCCTTCTTTACAAGGTGATCTCTTTCTGCAGGAAAGATAACTCAGTTTCAGTCCCGCTCCTATACTACCTTTAAACCAAAGTAGAAGGGTGCAGCCTTGCTTTCGGAGGCTGCAAAGAAACGGAAATTCCTACTATTTTTTCTAAGCAATCTGTAATACTTTCCTTGGTCTCACCATGGCTACAACCTTTATAAATGTGCTATAAAAATAACTAAACTAATTCAGGGGCTTGGTTCCCAAACTTAGTGGATTCCCATCAATCCTATTCTGCTTGATGGTAGCTGTGAGACTGTTCATCTCCAGAGTGTTACTCAGAAATTGGTGGAAGCAAAATCAATTACATCATTATAGAACGTATTGTTCTATGTACAGACAACTTTATGAGCTCCTTGTGTGACCCGATCATCATCTTTTGTGTCATCGCAAAAATTAGTTTGATAATAATTTACATTCACTATTTTTGACAAAAAATGTTAGAAGAGTTATCACTGTGACGAGCTTTAATATCATTAGTTATAATGCTGTGACATTTGCCCAAAGTATACATATTCACCCTATGCTTCTCTATAGCTGCAGAACTGTATGGGATAGAAAGTCATAAACCTCAATACAGAAAAGGACACAGCCTCTTGCAAAAAGCTGACAACTCAGCACCCCCAGATCGGACAATTCAAAGACAGGAATTTCTTATCTGTCCTTACGTGTGGATGTGTGTGGTAAGTGGTATAACACTACAAAGACTAGAGCCTTTACAGCTACTACACAGTGAAACTTTCAAACTGTCTGTCCAAAAGGTAACTCATGCACCAACTCAACAAAGTGAAATTAACACAGGATGCCACTAGGATTAATTTACTGTGCTTTTGCTACTGTAGCTTCATGATTTTCAGCAGCAGTGTTAGTTGAAGTAGCTCTTCTTCAGCTTCTTTCTTAACCCTACAGGTCCTTGTGATCCTTGCACTGCATAGACTACTGCAGATCAGATACCTGGTCAAATTCAAAATAAACTAAAAAGAGTGAATTTCTCAAACAGGCATGAAACCTGTGGTTTAGCAGAGCTAACACACTATCCAAGTGCACTTCTCCATGCCATTGCATTACTCTGCCGGGACATACTACCAGGCTTTCTCATTTGTGGAATGGAAGATGGGTCTTTTGGCCTCTGATATATCAAACTAGTAGATATGGCTACAAAAAAAACCACACTGTTTTTTTTTTTCCCATGTCTGCACCCTGAAGATTAATAATTCAATTGAAGTGACCGGGTGCTTTGCAGGTTTCAGTGGAGCACCAAAGAAATCTTGACTATTTTAAATGATGCACAGTGCAGATTTTTAAAAGTGGGGGTGAAGTGTTTTTTTGTTGGAGTTGTCACCACACCCCACCCCCAAAAAAAAGTCCATGGAAGTCTCATGCAGAACAATTTAGCCCATTTTATTCTTCAATTAAAAATAATTTATCAGCTAATCTTTACTGCACAGAAAATTGAAAACTATCTGGACCAGTTTGTTTTCTGTTGTGTAAGGAAAAGGCTATCATTTTACTTGTCTAAAGAAAGCTATAACCAGATGAGTAAAATGTGTGGAGGAAAAAGCAGGTTAAATGCTAGCATGCTGATGAAATGATATCATCAGGATGAAATGATTATGTGGTCTCCATGAATAGGTGCGCACCCAGCCACTACGACTCTTGGCATTTCCTCAAACTGACCGAAAAGGTTCACGTAGTTATGTCTGTGCTAATCTGCATGATCCTCCCTTGCATGCTGACTTTGCAAGGACAGCTGTATTTCTGCAATCAGTTGAAATGCTTCTTTTGAAATATGGTTATTCAATACATGGTTTTTAATGAGGTATTACTGTAAGGGCTGTACTCTGTAGTCCCCCCTAAGGATAAACTTACTCCAGATGAAAAGGATCATCTGGTTTAAAATGGTTAAAGTTAGATTTTTTTCTGATTTACTTTCAGCTGAGTATAACAGGAGATAAGATGCCTTTTTTAAAACAGGGCCTAATCCTGCAGCCTGCAGAGTCTGATTGAAAGAGTTGTATTTAGCTGAAAAATATGTATTTGTGAACTGTATCCACAAATTCCAGAAAGGCAGACTGAAAATTAAACTGAAATGTTTGGAGATCCCTCACCCAATCAAGCCCCTACAAATCCTGGTGTTGACTTATACCACAGTTATCAGACCCACTAAAGTCTGGAATATATGACTGAAAATATCAAGTGAGGAATCTCCTCATGAGATATCTGTTCGAAAACACCATAATGGTATTATAATGTGCCTGCTTTTGTTGTGACATAGAACTGTGACAATTTCAATCAAATGAAAAATGATGTTCAAAGGGAAAATAACCCTCTTATCCAATTCATTATTCTTATAAAAATAAAAAATGTTTTTAAATTTTGTACAAAAATTGAAGTGGAATTGCTCCTCATCACCTCTTCCCTTCTCTACATTTGTTCCTCCCCCACCTGAGCTTTTATAAAAACTATGACATTAACATTACACCAGCTTTCTCTTTTTGTGCTTTCCTGCTCCTAAACTTCCTTAGGACTCAAGAGTGTGTTAGTTTCTTCTACTGTATGTTTCTTTCCCTTATATTAATAGTACTGTCTCTGGAACCAAACAACAATTCTCACCCTTCTTTTACTTGTTCCCATACCATCAATTCCTGAAATATGTTTTGAAACTTTTACTATTTCCTTGACAATTCTCCCACTACAAAATAACTGAATAATTCTGCAAAGAGCAGATTTATAACTCATAAAGACTACAGTGTGCAACTGGCCCAATTATTTTCAGAAAGAGTTTGTATTGTATCTGAAAGGTAATGACTAGTGTATAACCCAAAGCTTTCCTTTCTCTCTGAAAAATCCACACTCAGTGCATTGGAAAGATACAGCTTGACCTTCTTCCTTCAGGAAAACTGCATATGATTTGATTATGGAAGCTTTTCAGAGGTGGGAATGTTAAAAGAATTGTTTCAGTCTGCATTTATATAACCAGAGCTCCTGTTTCATATGTTTAAATAATTGTAAAAGCACAAAAATAATTATCTGAATAAAAAGTCTATAATGGTAGTTATTTCCCAATGTTTTATAATCCATTGCTTCTGTACACTCACTGAAAAGTAATGCTGATGTAACTCCTTCAGAAAAGTACAATACAGCATTTTCTGCTTGATTCCAGCAATGATTTTAATACAGCTGCTCTTGCTATATCTACTATGTTTAGTTACAGTAGCCATGAAAACCTCAAAATGGGTATAAGGTTTTGCAGCTTCAGCATATTACAAGTTTAACAGTCTCTGGGAATGATGAGCCATCTACTTTATGGTAGTACACAAACTGCTGGAGCCTAAAATCAGAAAATTCTTTTGTTGGGTCAAACATTACTATTATTATTAATATTTTTAAACCCAAATAAATTGAATAGCATATCAAAATTTTGGTATGGCTTTTGGAATGGTAAATGGTGGAATATTTTGCTTTACGTAAATACCTAGGATTAAAACCTATGTTTTCTAATGAGGCTTTTTCCTGAGTAAGCCAGATCAGACTCAGAATTAATATTTATTTCTTTCTTGTACTTTCCAGCACCCCAAAGAAGTCAAGACAGACATACAAGCTTAGGCAAAGCACAAAAAGAAAAAAATTTACAGGGGATTATCAGCTAATCTTTTCTGACTTGATATCCATGTCAATACCTGGCTCTGATTAAAAGTTTTCAGGTATTCTAGCAGAGCCCTAAAATTGAGACTTTTTTAGTAAAGCAGATCCAGAGCTCAGACCCAGCACTAAGAACATCCAGCTATCAACCCCTTGCATATCTTAAAGGAAAGAGAGTGAGAGAAAAGGAAAGAACCTTCATGCACTGAGATTTACTGAAAATGTATGCTTTTTAAGTTTAATTTCATTAAAACATTTTTTCAAAACATATTTTTTTTTGCTATTATCTCTTTCTTCTGTCTTTATAGAGAAGAAAGTCATAAAATGAAAAGAATAGAACAAGGAAATCCTACTATCTCATGGCTCTGTAGCATTTGTTTTAAAAACAAGAACATTTACCCAACTCCAAATGGACAATTAGTTAAAATTTGAAAAACTCTGGATCAACCTGCTTGTCCACCTGGGATGAAATGGAAATCAAATGAGAGAAAATCAGGTCAACAAAAAAAACTTCCTTTTGCTCTGGAACAGTCTAACACAATGAAATTGATATTCGGAAGTATAGTATTACATAGTCTTTTTAAAGAGAGATTTAAACTTATCAAAACAAATTAGAGCAGGAAAATATTTTAATAAAGACAAAATCCATGAAAGTTTTGAAACCGACTTCATGCCACAAGCTACCGTGTGAACGTGAGATCAATGGAAATAGCAGAAAGGTAAACTGCATCATATTGACAATCATATTGACAGTAAGATGAAAGAAATTCATAGCACAACTTGCTCCATAGTAATTAATGTTTTTCTATGTCTAGACCATCCTTCTACCATTTTTTCCTATATGCCATGCATATTTTACTTAAACAAATGCAGTCTAGACCCATCTTTAAATACTATGTTTGGGAAAACCCCAGTTAGTATATCCAAAAGCTGACTTAGGCACTTCTCTGGTTTAGGAGCTAAGGTTTGAAAGCACTGGCCTTTTAACCCGGTCTCTCAATACACATAGGACAAGGTCCTCATATTTCTTCTCACAACAGACAATGTTCTTAGTACTCATGGTATCTAGAAAGAGAAAAAATAGCTAAATCCTTTTAGTGTAAGCATTTAGATAACCAGGTGTTAATATGAAATATTTAACAGCAAGATTCTTCAAATGAATCAGAAAATACACTAACAGATAATCTAACCAACCTTAAATTTAAGATATGATTGAAATCTAGTGTGTTCAGTATAACAATCTGGTAAAAATGGGTCTGAATGGAAATTAAGAAACAATGCTTTAGCCAGTTCATTTTCATAGAATCATAAGACCCTTCCAGATATTCTGGATATATAATTAAACAGAACCAGGACAGCATGGAACTATATTTAATAGAGAGGACTTAAAATAAAATTCACCTGCATGTAACTGAACACAAAACAACTTCCAGCACCTCTTACTGAAACCAAAGTAGTTTTTCCTTTCTTGGCTTCAGAAGAGCAACTGTGCTTCCCTGTAGTTAGCACAACTAAGTTATACTCCTCAGAGGAAGGATGAGAAATAGATTCCCATGGGACCCACCTCTCTTCTAGACCGTATCTTGCTTTAATTATGATTCAATTCAAAAGCATATCCAAATAACGTATCTTGGCAAAATGAAGATGTTTTACTCACTACAAAGGACTGTAAAACCTTCTGGCACTCAAAAAATTCACTCCTATCAGGACATGAAAAGTTGGAAATGCGGGAGTTGGGGTAAAGTCAGTCATCCTTTCCACTGAGTTTGCAATGATTATGTCTTGGATACATTCCAGGTTTACTTAATAATATTAAATAATAATATGGAATAGCATTCTTCCCCTCACAAATGGCCAGTCATCGTTCAAAATTTAGAAAAACCAAATAAACCTGGTCAAGACATTTTGGAGGGGGAGCAGTCTCTGCTGCTTCACCTGAAAAAGTGAGGAAAGAAGGGGGAGCTATGAAGACTGTCCAGCCTAATATTTCTGGGGTTGGTAAGGGAAATTTTGAAACTGTTCTACCTCATTCCATATGTCAGTTGGACTCAAAACACCATTGAGCAGATGAGAGTAACTACAGCAACGGCAGCTCATACCTCATCCTGTACTAAGACCTTTGATATGGGAAAGTAAGATGAGATGTCACAGATCTGGTTGTCCCCCATGACCAGGATTTAACTCTTTTTGTTGATGGAGTGACTTACAAGGACCTGAGTAAACTAGAGAAACAGATCAAGTATTTTCACTTTGCTGTGTATCGAAAGAGCTTTTAGGACTCAAGAATCTGCATTTGAACTCCACTCTTCCTCTTCTTTCAGTTCAGAAGACATTTACAGTTCTCAGTTACAAGAATGAAAACACATGGCTGGGGTCTGAGGCCGTATCTTGCCAGGATGGACATTCAGTGGGCTGGCTAGAGACATCGTCTTATCCATACATAGAGAAAAGTACCTGTATGTATATGTGTTATCATTTGTCTCTGTGTGTGTGAAAATTTCACTTCCTCTCCCAGGTTACAATACTCATGGATTTAAAAACAACATTCTCGCAAAAACTCTTCAGCACGGTTTCTTGGTAGAAACAGTTCCCTAAATATTTTGCTTTGGAAAATGTATTGAGTTAAGGATTGCCATTCTAACACACATTGAGACCAATTTGGTTGAAAAGGTTATGCGCTACACTTTTATCAAATCATTGATGCATGCTGCTGCAAAATTGGCTAGATAAAATCCTAGCAAATTCCCCCAAATTTTTTTTTCCCCTTGACATTAAGTAATCTATTTTATATGGCTTATGATACGGTCTTATGAAATACAGCGAACACTTTTAAGATGCATTAATTTTGCTTTACATAAGAAAACCGTGTGATGTTGAACAAAATAATTGGGATAACATTTAACAACACTTAAGTTTCTGATGATTTATGTTTTTTGAGGAATCCAGCAAAACAAGGAGGGGACCCAAATGTATGTTTGTAGACTATGTCATTTTCAATTTATTAACAAGTAGGAAGCAAGCGAAAAGGATTATATGTTTTCCTTCCCCCAGGCTCTTTCAGGAAGGCAAACTCCCAAAATGGTTGGAAAAGTTCCAGAAGAGGAGTTGAGTTTTCTGTCTTTCTGAAATTGGGATGAGGCAACTGGCAGGGCTCTGTGCCAAAAAGGTGTTGGCTGCAATCATGGCTGTACCCGATGAGGGCTTAGAAGAACAGGAAAGTGTTTCTATTTATTTTTAGTTGTTTTCTTACTCCTTCTTCTTTTGAAGAAATTCTTATAAAAACGTTTATCTTGTCATCATGTGTAAATTATGTAGTATATTTTCAGTATTAGAGGGTTATGTCCACCCCACTGTGGGTTATATATCAAGATTCCTGCAGCTGTTCTGAAAAGTATTTTACTCTGAAGATACTCCAAAGTTCTGGTTGACTTAAATTTGGAATAAGGATTTTGCCATTATATGCTTTATGAGAGGGAGGCTGGTAAATGTCTGGACTTTGGAACTGACTTTGTGATATTTGGACTGCACATACACATCATGTGGTGAATTAGCATGTGGTGTTCTTATGCAAACAATAAAAACAAAACAAAGAAAGAATTAAAAGTGCATTTAAGAAAATTAGTTTCAGCGTATGACTAAAACAATCCCATAATAGCAACAACTTTGCGGTAAAGGTACGTACTTGCCAAAAATATCTGCTAGTGTGGAAGCCTAGTACTCAAACCCCTCAATTTAGCAGTAGTAGAGAAGCTGTTACTTAGTTAACATCAAGTATCATGAAGAAAAATTAAATGCAGTCTGGAGACTGCACTTAAGAGCAAGATACAGTAGTCAAACCTATCCAGGCAAAACCTTGCTCCCATTTTCAGCTGTGCAGAACACTTTGTATGACTTTGGACTTACACCAGTCTAAACTGGAAAAATTTGGCCCGAAATGTACCTACAGACAAAAAAAATTAAAATAAAAAAAAATTAACAATCCTAAAATTTAAGAATTATAGACATTAAAATATGTTCACCTGCAAAGTTCTTTATTTCAGCCAATTGATATTTCCCTTCAGCAACTGCAATGCCCAGCCAACTGAGCCCCCAAGAAAATCTACACTTAAAGGCAGTGACAAGAATGGGTTTTCTTACTGGAGGCAAGATACACAATTCTATGATTTTTAATACTGATCCCTTAAATGTTAATAACTTCTGTTATTTACCTCAGTTGAACTGAGATTTGGATCCTACTGCAAAACAGATAACAGACAACCAGAGAAAGTAGCTTGCCTAAATCATAACTGAGGGCATAGATCGTAAAGAAGTTATTGTCTGCAAATTTTTAGTAGTTGGCTTCCTTTCAGATCAAAGGCCTTCAGTTCTTAGAACCACTTATATTGGAGATTACATCTGTTCTTCCTGGACTTTTCCTAGAGGGGAAGGGTTTTCCCCAGTGCACTTGGTCAATCTTTCATCTACTGTGTATGATCTGTACAAATACAGTAGTTCACGCCAACAAAAACAAACAAATAAATAAATAAATGATTGAACTTTAGTAAGGCTGTATTATTTGTCACACTTATACAGTTCTGCAGCTAGAACCAATCAACCACTGTGAAATATTTTCCACCAGTGTTAACTCGGATTTTTAGAGATACATATTTCAGCTTAGCTTTTCCCAAGTTAATGAAATTAAGTTTATCATCAGGAATAGGGATTTAATCAATATAAGCACACTTCAGAAAGTGTTTACTGGAAGGCATGTTTACATCTGTCTTCTGCAAGCTTCCAGCTAAGAATTATTACATATGTTCAATCAGGACAAAGAAACATAACATGCAAACTAACTGGCTGATCACAGACTGTTGCCTTTCGAATGGCAATCGGCAAAACCAGGCAGCTGACCAGTGGGCTAAAAAAAAACCTCACCAAGAATATTCAACAAACAATTCTGCGCAGTGAATACACTTGAAGAAACTGAATTATTTATCAACAATTCATGGTAAAGAAGGAAAATTTTGTGAATTTCTGCTCAAAAATGTTTTAGAGTACTGCAAGCAAACATTTAAATATGATACATTTACTGTTGAAAAGAAATACAATTAAAATGGATGGTTAATGATAGGAATTTCAGAGATACTAAAAAATCTGATCAATCAGCATGAGACAGTTTTATAGGGTAACAAAATCTAATTTCTTATCAGAAAAACCAAAAAAGATACCTGAAACTGAAAAAAATAAGGAAAGTAAGGATAAAGATTATTTTTTAATTGCTTAGGATGCCTTGCTTTCTTATCTTGCTCTTCTACTCCAGGGATATATTGTAACGTATATGAACCAACAATTCTAGCACGTATTTCAATAACAGATTACTGTGATCTAATAAGGTTAATTTAAACAATTTTTGGCAAGTCTCCATAGATTCAGCATTGGATTCCTTTTTTTTCCTCTCTTAATAATAAGAAATACTGTCAAACAAGGATTCACACGCAAAACTGCAATAGGGTTTTCAAACCCGAGGATTTAAAAACCATGTTATTTGCAAGATTTAGCCAGGGCTAATAAAAACTTCAGATTGACTCATTTTATTTACAGGGTCGGGTCAGTTTTTCAAATCTGTCATGAAGCATTGTGTTAGAAAGAAAGATTATACATAGAAAAACACGTATTAAGATAATATAAATGCTGCCAGTTACAGCAAGTCTATCATAGCTGCAGTTACAGAGTTGCAGATGATGGATGGGTAGAACTGCATCTTCTTTACTATTGGATCTTCCCGAGGGTCTCTACTGGCTTTACGCAAGTTCAAGAAAGACCAGAGAAAGAATAAAGTGGTGTAAAGGTAGTTTCAAACCACTTTAGGAAGTTGGGGCGGGGGGGAAGGGAACGAAATAGGAAATAAATAGGAAATGCTTCCCTCTTAATCGGTTACCTCCTGCAATGTTTATGTTGTTAAATATCCACAGTTCACAAGGTAAGGAGAACCTTGCTTCTTACTGTAAGAAAAATACCAGGAACAATCTCCCCCTCAGTTTCGTTTTCTATAAGAAACACAGTTTGACTGTGTCTTTTATCAGCTCCATCTTAGGCTTGACATTTGGGGTATGGGTATGTATATAAATAAAAAACACTGGAAACAAAACAGATTTGACACTGCAATTCAGAAACATTCCCATGCTGGCTGCTCCACTTATGTGCTGAAAAGCTCTTACAGAAAATGTTTTGATGTGCGTCTTTATATCCTCAAGAATGTCTTCCTCCAACGGTTCATATGTCTCTGGTGTAGATTAGTTATGGACCTTTCACGCTGATGAGGTAATCCCCTTAATGTACTATACACCATAGGATATCCTCCTCCTCTGTTTCATGTTCTGACATTGCCAAAGGTCAGGAAAGTGTTTCATGTGGTGCTAGACCCTATTTAAATGGGAAATTACAAGAACAGATCAAAATTTATTTTTCTGGGTTTCCAAGGGTAGTACAAGAAGCCTAGGTAAAAAAAAAAAAAATTAAAAATAAAAAAAAATATTGAGTGTACCTTGTATTGAAAGTAGAGTCATAGTTCTCCTCAGAATTTGATATCAACCTCTAAAGATTTATTTCCAATATAGTGATTGGTAACACAGTGGTACTGATACAGTAAAATGAGATCCGTACTGTAACTGCTAAGAATTTTACTCATAGAAAATGTAGACTTCACATCAAACAGTAACATCATAAAAATAATTTATGTTGAATGCAAAAATTACTGCTCTAAACACATGATTTTTATTAGAAGTATACTTCCTCTGTAACAGAGGCATGTAAAAATTAAATTAACTCAGAAATAAAGATATTTTGTTACGCAAATTATGTCTCAAACATGGTCCACATTTCTTTTCAAGAGGGATGCTGACAAGAATTAAATTTACTAAGCTCTAAAAATATTATACACAAGCTTTTTAACAAACATTATAATTATACATGGAATTTGCAAGAGAAAAAGTGAAAAAAGTTGGTATTTCAAAAGTGTTTCTTTACTGTTAGAAGTATTTTTCCTGTTTGTACAATAACTTCATTTTATTTTTTTAACAAACTGATATTACTACAGTTTATAAAGTCCTAGATGTGGTACAGCTTTAGACATTAAGCTTCTAATCTAGTTTTCTCAAAAGAATATGTATTCCTTAGAAAAAAAAATAAAGAAAATGAAACAATGTTTTTCAACCAATAATTAACACAGTAAAGAAGAAATGAAATTGTCTTTATTCATGTTTACATTGGATCTGATGCTTTTCTCTCTTTTGTTAATAATAATTAAAAAAAATGTTGGGTTGTTTTTTTTTTTTTTTTTGGGGGGGGGGGAGGGCAGGGAAATTTCCACAATTTTTAAGCAAAAGCAACAGCACTGCTAATGATGCTAATGAAGGCTCATCTTGTGAATTATCTCCCCAAAGGAGCATCTAAATTTAATAAGGAACATGGAGTATTTGCTTCATCTATTCTTTCAACTCTTTAAAGCCTGGTACCTGTTAGCTTGGTATTTATTATTGCTTAGGTTCCAGCGTCAACGGTCTGTGACACTGCAACCATCCTCTCCCTCTCTTCCCTTAGCATTGAAGTTAGGGGTTGGAAAAGGAGGAACAGAAAATACTTGGAAGAAACTGCTTAATCTTAAAAATTAAGAATATTAGGAATGTTATGGAAACTGGAAGACTTCTCTGGGAGATGAGTCATAATTGGATTTTCATGCTCGAATAAAGGCATACAGTATCAAATACTTTGTAAAAAACCTTTAAAATATCTAGTAGTCCCTGTAGTTGGCAAAAAAAAAAAAAACAACAACAACAGAACACCTAAAAAAAAGAACAAAAAAAATAATCTAACAAAAATCCTCTCCTGGATTCTCAGCTGGACAGTAGCTTGATATTGATGGGTTCTTCAGAGAATAGAAGATAGCCCCAAGTAGTCTAAGTTCCATCTGGGGTTTTATACATTAGAAAATATCAGCCAGAGTTTCTGAACTGTAAAAAAAAACCCACCAAACTAATTTTTTAAGAAGTTGTATACATAAAATCCAATACATACAGAGAAGGTCTTTACACATCATAACAAATGTTTTAAACTACTGTTAGTAGAGACAAAACAATACTCTCTTGGTAAATCACCAAATTTCTATGACATCGTTTGAGAGACGCACAGCCTTCTGCTTCACCAGGAACTTCACCAAAAAAAAAATAAAAGCCATTAGAAGAGCTTTCCTTGGGAAAGGAGTATCCAGCTTACCCCATCCTCTTCCCTTGTGAATGAAAGTGGGCAAGCAAGAAGCAGGAAAAAAACATGTTAGCAGAAATATCCAAGGTACAATTCAGGTCAATACACAAAAGTTTGTTTTGGAGAAGTTCAATGTAATTAAGCATCCATCCTACCCAAGTAAAGATGATTTGGAAAGGTGTTTTCTTTTTATTTCCAGGAAAACCTTGCAAAAGATTCTAGGTTCATGAGAATAATATGCCAAAGTAAAACTGCTGTGCTTGCAGCTCATACTATGTTTTTAATATTGTCTATTCTTCCAACTCGGCTATAGTTGCACTGTTTAGCAAATAAGTTCAACGTAAGGCATGGTGAAGGTGAACAATAAAATTTGTGTTTGTAGGTACAAAACTATAGTACAATTAACACAACTAACACCTTTTCAAGCCAGTAAGGTATTCCATAGATTGTTGAGACAACTTCAAAAATTGCAGTCAACAAACAGTGTCATTAAACCCTAGGTCCTACTTTCCCAACCTTACAATGTTTATGCTTATGCAACATATATGCAGAAATATTTCAGTGACCAGGGAAATGTAAGCAACGATATTTCAAAATCTTTTATAAGGGCTACTAGCTCCTATGCTTGACTTCTCCCTGAAGATTAATGTTTTTGTGGAATTTAATATTTGAATTTTACTTACAAATTAGGATAACTTAAATAAAATATTCTGTATTAATGTCCACAAAAGCACAGAACAACCTACAGGAAAGGTTAGAAAAAAAATTCTCCAGAGCAGCCCTGCTATAGAATCATATGGAAAGACATCAGGGCCATTCCAGTACTGATGTTCCAAGAAATTCCCCCAGAATGTCATGGATACAGCACTGTGTTTTCCAAGACCGGATACTTGCCCGAAGCAGAGTCTCACTTCACAGACCCATGGCACACATAGCACACACCACAGAGCCACAGTAGCTGAGACCAGGGAAAGTACCATGTTCTGCCTTGACTGTGAGACTGAAGCTTTCATCTGCAAAGGTATCTTCTGAGACTGGTGGATTCAAACTAATTTCAGATCATTTGTCTGCAAGACATTGTATAAACCTGAAATAATACCAGTGATGGGGCTAGATTGTGGGGTTTTTTTTCAAGTTTGGAACCATTCTTAGCCAACTGTTCCTTCTCTCCTTCCCATTTTACAAATTTCAGTCAAAGAGAGGAAAAGAAAGCTTCACCTAGCTGTTGATGGCTCCTTTGAAGCTTTTTCTTTAAATTCTCTTGAACTCAATATACATTTCAAAGCCAACAGACTGCTGAAGGATTCTCACACTAACTACAGTGCCTACTCATCAAGTTCACTATCTTCAGTAACTTTCCTTGTTTCCACTAAAAAGCAAACATCACTGCCACCCCCCAAAAAAACAACCCCACAAACTAACCTAAAAAAACCCACAAGTAGTGATGAAGGACTCTCATTCTGAAATCCGTAGCTGCATATATACATATATATATAAAAATATATTTAAAGACTTACTAACATATGACAAACAAATATAAGCGAACAACCTGTTGGTCATTTAAGCGTTTAAATGAAAAATGAGTTATTGCCCAAATTCACATAAAGAATACTAACATGCCTTCAAAGAAAATTGATAGTTAATCCATTCTTTTGGCAGCAGTGGATTTTCAAATGTTGCAGCCCTAAATTAAAACTTCAGTATGTTCTCCAGTCTTATCCAACAAAAGGAAAGGGAAACAATAATGAAGACAAAAAACTAAGCAAGATTAATTTCTTTTGTCCACTTCTGAACTTGAATTTTCAAGGTTTCTTCACGTGAATATGTGGAAAGAAAACTTTCAGGATAGGCAACAGGAGAAGTACCATCAAAATTAATTACCATGTGGAACCCCAATGACAATTTTGGAAGATATCCCATACACCAGAAAACTTTAATTAAGCTGAAGTTAAGGTCGAACAGACACAGCGCCAACTATTGAAACAAGTTTCAGAAGAGCATTGTTACTTAGACTATATGAAAACTACTGTCCTCCTTCCCCCAAAACCCAACCCTTTAAGTCTGGAAATTGCAGAAACCCACAATTAAACTTCAATATGAAAAACAAATTGTGAAACTACAGAAACAGAGATAAGGTTGGCCAAACAATCATTTGCTATGCCATACCTTTCCCTTTTCCTTACAAGACTCCCCTCTCTTTAAAAAAAAAAAATAAATAATTAGGGTCTGTCTATAACTCATTTTTAATTGCTAACTGACCTCCAGAAATCAGTAATACTTAAACAGCTGACTAATTTTGGAAACGGTATTGTTTTCACTCCTCAGAGTAAATTATGTGTGTACAAACTAGAGAATAAATAATTTAAATAAGTTTAAATGTAACCCATCACCAGTATGTTAACTTTAGCTTTTACTCTATCAGTACCATGCACCACCTAGGACTAGAGGCTTCCTCGTACTAAGTTTTCAGCTATGTAACAGAATTTTAAAGACTGGCTTAATTTACTTGAATGATTTCCCTTATCTGGTTTATTATAAAACTTGAGCAAATCTTACTCAAACTGATTACAGTTACATATTCTAATCTGCAAGTGTACTTACCTGAAGTTAATCAAATGAAAAAAAAATCACATTAGGCTGTCACTTTTAGAGGTTAGCACAAATACGCTTAGACCAACTTAAACCTGATATAAGGGATTAGAACCTCCAGATAATCCAACCCTATTCCTTATTATAATGTAATTTTTGATTCAGGATCTGTTCAATTGCCCAAATATGTAGCTTTCTGTGCTTTCTACACACTTACGTAACAAAACAGGAGTCTGTGTTCCTGTAGAGACTGACCTAGTGCTAGAAGGTTAAAAGCAAGCCATTCCTGTAGGAAGTGCTCTTGGTTTTAACTGCTGCGATTGCATTATCACCCAGTAGTAAGGCTGTGCCTACATGTCTTTTGTAAACCAGAAGTAATTTTAGAGCTGTTTAGGCATTCTACGCTCTACCAAGTTCTCCACGCACTGAAATCATTCCCCCAGGAAAGCGACCTTCTCAGTAAGAAACTTGATCTCACAGGTATCAAGTGACCTGAAAAGATCTTTCAGCAGTTTGGTCAGCATGACATTAATAACCCAGCCCACAGGAGGATATTATGTACCAAAGCCTGTGTGAATTTGTTGAATGTGGACTGCAAAGAAACTGACATACCCCCAACATTGTTCAGCAAACAGTAGATGAATGAATTCCAACTATGTCTGCAGAACCAGAAGCTGTCAGGTGGGAAGACTCTTCACCAACTTCCTCAAGAACTTGCAATTCTGTATGTAACACAACTAAAATGCTGTCAGCATCTTCTCAGCCCAGAACTGAAACTACTCAAACATGTAAGAAGTTTGTTCTATTATGCTCTTATCATATGTGAGTAGGCTACCACAGCAGCTACAAGTACAGTACCACTAAAACATATCAAGGAATCTATATTCCAATACTTACATATATAGTATATTGAAATGAAAAAAAAAATATACACAGTGCTGTGAAACAATATGAACAACTCAATTTTACAGCTCTGGAAAATGTAATTTTGCTTTACTGTAAGCAGCACTTTTATTTGAAATATATGTCACACCTAAATATATACCCATAAGTCACCTCAAAACCCTATGTATTTAGTAGTTACAATGTCCTGTCATTAGTTGTTCTAAGCAGATAAACAGCAATTCAACCAATGTGAGCTACATATTTTATCATTAAGGTTGCAATATAAGCCCATGTCCTGTACAAAAAATCTCCTGCATAAAACTGCTCATAGAACACACTAGTTTTTAAAAACAAGGCTATGCTGTACAAATAAATATAAACCTAGAACTAAGAAAACTATCCGATGCTGAAACACTGAGCTTCAAAGAAAGAAAAATCTTCGCAATGCATCAAAGCCTCACATATCTGACTTTCACCCTCTCAGCATGGATCAGCAGAATACCCTTTTTTGATGAGAATGAGATATTTTTTTTCTTTTTTTTTTTTAAACTTTAATTGCCCTACATTTGTCAGCAGCACAGGTTTGGCGGTCTTAAAGAATCTGGAAGTGTCACTTTTTAGTAGGAATAAACAGAATGTTTTCTTTAATAGGAAGTCACTGCAGGGAAGAAAATGACAGTTTTTGCTCTATCCCCACCTTATGGCTAGAAAAAGAATTTTCCTATCACAGCATACATATTTCTGATTTTTTTCCTTTATCACTATAGACAAAGAATATGTCCTATTTGTATCTATTTGTATTATGCAACTTAAGGTGGTTTTTTTTTTAGCAATCATGCATTCCCCCACATACAAGCACAATGAAACTCCAAAGCATAAGTGTCCTCTCTACCACCTGTATTGATTTTCTGAATCAAAACAGCAGACTTAATAATCCAACATAGCTTTAGATTCAGACAGGACAGTAATTATTTGGGCCCTAACCCACAACATCATACAGGTTGATATATTCCTGTTGACTCCATTAGGAGTTAAACAGCTAGATCTCTCCATGGATCTACCTTCACTGATATACCATTCTTAATATTCACATTTAAAAAAAATACTTTTAAATCTAGGAATCAGGTGATTTATACCACTCAGAAAATATTAAACTTACACATCCTACAAAATAAAAGGGTGCATGAATCTGGTTTTAAAGTTTTCACAACTATCTTCTCTCTTCACTTGCAAGAAAAATGATGTGACCATGAGAGCTAGAATTGTCCATACTCCTCATAAGACTTAAGTTGGCAAATAGCAGATCCTCTTTATTCCGTCACTCCATACATGAGATGAAACAAAAATATCAGCAGCACCACCCCACAAGGGAAAACACTCTCTTCCCTCATGGCCACCTGCTTATCAATAAACATTTTTCTTCTTCTGTGCCTTAAGCACTTATGATGCCACTCGCTGGCCCAGGGACTAACACTAGCTACATGAAAAGCTGAAAACCAACATGAGGGCCACCACAAATACTTTTGCCAAATTCTTCTTTCTTACTTTCTTACTTTTCCCTCTTTCATTAATGGTCATAGTGAAAGGGTGCAGTAGGACATGAAACAGAAACATACTGAGAAAGCTGCAAAGAGAAGAAAGAATGGAAAACCTGAATAACGTCTTACTGTGCATTTAAATTTTTATGTTTTCTATCCTGTTTTCTGAGGAAATGAAGAGTCATAACTGTATTGTCAGAGCACCCCCCTTCCCAAAATCTCTTGAATCTTACCTTTAAAACCAGAGGAAATTCAATAGTGAGTCAATAGCCTCAGTGGTTTCTAAACACTGAATTTCTCAAGGTTTCATGGAAACAGAAGTGTAGAAGAGACAATGCATCTGCATGACTCTTCCCTCAATAATCCTTGCCTTTTTTCTACTAATGACAGAGAATCAACACAGGAATTTAAATAAGAGAACCCAAGCTCGTTAGGACTTCCACCACAGATCTAGTTTAAAAAGACATTTTCTAGAAATATGTGCTTTGATGTTTTGTCATTAAATAGAGATTCAATAATGGAAAAGAATTACTAATATATTCTCCGAAGTTGTATTAATTGGAAGTGTTCATGACTACATTGCCGTAAGGCGTTACAATTTTTAAAATCTAGTAAGGAGTACCGAGTAGAAGAGACCCTATGTATATACACGAAGGAGTACAGGAGAGCTGCCAAATATGAATACAATTAACCTTGTAGTGAATGTTCAAGAAGATACTAGAAAAAAATAAGAGCATTGTATACTTCTGAATGCTTAACCACACTACATCAACCACATTAAACTTTAAATAAATGCTTACTGAAAATTAAGAGACCTGCCAAGTTATTCAGGTCTTCTCAATACCTGCCTGCTTCAGCTAGTATGAAACATTCACAAAGTAGTCGCAATCTAGCAACAGAATACATTTGGATTCAAACGTCTCAGGCCTGAAGAAAAAAACCCTCTCCAATTAAAAAAAAAAAGGCACTTTCTTAACTATGAACACAAGCCGAAAACACTGTGTAAGATATTATAACAGTGCACTGGTGGCTGGTTTTAACCCTTCCTTGCCTTCTTTCCCTTCCCCAATGGTAGCTGATTATCCATCTACTACATAAGAATGAGAACACTCTGCTAAACTCACAGTCGATCTTGCTCCTAGGCAAATAAAAAATAAGAAGTGGACATCAAAACAAGTTCCAAAAGCTACAGCACTCAAACAACTGTATGATGAGGAAAGGTATGTGGTTTTACAAGACCGTAAGAAAATATTTCAGGGAAAAATTAAGAGAAAACATTTCTAACAAAGGAAAATCTAGTATTGTAATAAAACTGTTAAATCGCAGACAGTAATTAAATACCTAGCCAGATCTCCCTTATTCCCGAGAAGGTACTTCAAATTATTAAGTCCAAATATCCTCTACACATGTATGTTCTCATTTTTCTTTGTGGATTCCAATGGAATAAGAGAAGAAAATGCAGAGTAAGGAATCTAGTCAACCTTACAAGAAGCAGACTAAACTAAGCCCCTGAGTTAAGCAAGCAGAAGAGTCATCCTTTCTTTCTGCATACTGTAAAAGAATGACTTTTCAAAAGTTGTACAGGCTTTTAAAAGTATGTGGACAGTTTCCTTAGATTACAAAAATATAAAATGCAATTCTTTTTTACTGAGTTTCTAGAATACACTCAGTAACTTGTTAAACAGAATTAGACTACTCAATATAAAATGTTTCTTAAAATTCTTTATTTTAAGAATAGATCACTGTGCATAAGCATCAGATACCTCATATTCCACAAAACTGTATTACCAGCTCAAAATGTGAGTTTCAACTGTATCTTTATTAAAAGATTTATTAAGAAAAGCATTCAGCAGCTGTTTTAAAATATCAGATTAGGAACAGATATGATCTTAATTTAAGAAGATATTTTTACATAATGAACATTTCCAGACTTCTGACAAGTTAGGATGACACTCATCGAAAGGGAGGAGGAAGTAGCTTGGCACTCATGCCAACTGATCTTCACTATTTGTACAGGATCTAACTTCAAAAACATCAGCTGTGCCAGATCTTTTATTATCCATAACATGCATCTCTCCACACCAACTGCATCAGAGACCACCAACTTGTCTCATATACCACATCAAACAAAAGACCAGCTTAACAGTTGAGTGCTATTTAGAATACAAAGTATGTATTCTTTCCCCAGAACACAGAAGTTTCAGCCTATCTTTCAAAGTTATTTAGAAAATATTAAGACATTTATAAATAAATCGAAGCCAAGGCATTCAATACACTAGTTTCTACAGTGATTGTTTTGAAAGCCAAAATTTTGTTTAACTAGTAAATCTACTTTCAACGACTTGATCTATAATGGATTTAGTGGAACCTGCATTTTTATTGCTGTTCTCCTTTAAAAGTTTCACACTTCTAATAATAAATGTCACATTGTACGTGAAAAGTGACTATGGTATAGGCATCCCTCTGTTATTATGGAAGAAATAAGGTACGCTGGAAGTCTTCAAGGCAAGTGACACACATTTTAATAGTATGCATGAAGTGTATGAAAATATACATTGTAAGATTTTTGAATTAGTTTTTTTAAAGAAACAGCAAAATAGTCATGAGATAGACATCAATAAATACTTCCACGCGTGCAAAAGCTGGCTCGCAGGATCTCACGTTAGTAAGAAAACACAGAAAAACATGCTTTGAAATTCCAGTGGTCTGTTTTCTAGCCTCTGCTTTTCTTTAAAATAACCTGCAAAAAGAAAAAAGTATATTTATAACTGCTTTTATTACTACAATCCGGGCTGCAGTAAGAAATCCAAAATGCTAGGCTGATCAGACCAAAGCTTCACCTAGCCAAACAATCCGCTTCCAGGAGTATAGCCACCAAGGGTAAAAGACTAGGGAAAAGGTTAGAAATAAAGCACATAGAAAAATGCAGTATCAGAAAGTTTGGTGGGTTTTGTTTGTTGTTTTGTTTTTTTTTTAATAAGAACATTCATAATCAAGAACTCTGTAAAAGAAAAGGCTTATTTTAAAAATGAAATGCTGAGAAATACCAATAACACTTCCAAGCTCTCAGCATATTCCTTGAAGCTCTTACCCTGTTAGGCCTAGACAAAAAGATAAAAATAAGGTTTGCGATTATATGGCTACTACGCTCAATTTTTGTTTGTAATGCCTTATTTCTTTCTATATCAAGAGTACCCAGACCCTTGGAAGGACATTTTTTGGTTTGGAGTTTAAGTTGAAAAATGAACTTCAAAGCCCAAGTGGGACCATTTAAGTGTTAACATTATTAAAATACAGGCAATTTTTCCTTTCTTCTCATCTTAAAAAAAAAAATTAATAATAAATGGAGCACAAAAATGTTCAAATAATGTTAAGATTGCAGTTAAAAAGAAATCACAAATGCAATTCCAACTGTAACATTCACTTGGCTACCCTACACATCCTGTATATATTTCTGTTACTATAGTAATACAAAGTATCAAACTAAACACTTCACCGGGGGGGGGGGGGGGGGGGGGGTGGTGGTGGTGCGGGGAAAAGAAAAAAAAAGATAAACAGAATCCAGGGGACCCAAATATCAGATAACACTGTTTTGTTCTTCCAGTTTGCCAAGCAGTAAATAGGTGGTTGAACAGACAACAAATTAAAGACTGAGTTCCTTCATGAAACCTAAAGCAGATACATCCTAGCGAGTGAAATGAGCTATGGAATACGAAGGATTTCAGTCATACTTTGGCACTACTCAAATCCCTTCTAGAGAAAGCTGCATAGTACCTTCCTCTTTCTCTTCTTTTGCATGTACACAAAACTTACCATGCTCTGTAATTCAAAGGGTTCCTCCTTCACAGATATTCATAGAGCAATTTTTTGTTATGCTTAACTACCCATATAACAACCCACAGTTTAATCCTCGCGTAGTCCTTCGCTTGCTGAACACATCACACGAAGTATCTCTTCAAGTACCATCCACACAATGCTGCAAGAAACCACTTCAAACATCTTTCAGACTAAGCAGGTAAGAACTGAAGGTGTAAAGTATTTGAACCTCTTTGAACTATTTCTCACTTGTTCCATAAAGCTTCATCTATATTACTGGAGTTAAAACAGAATGTTTCCTTGATATAGTACCATCTGAACTCCAACTTTGGAATTTGCTCCTATTCCCTGGGCTTTCAGGATGCCTGCTGGTAGACTACTGTGTAGACTTACCCACATAATGAAACTATGAACTTAAACATGGAATAATCAAAAATAGGGCTATATTTATTAGGGCAAGGAGAGTTAATTTGATGTCTTGGTAACTGTGAACTATGCCAACAATGGATTAAAGAACATTAAGTCTCTGCAGGTTCTGGACTATAAATCCAAACACATAAACACTAACACAGAAAACTTTTGCATATGCTTTTGTAATACATTTTTACATTAAACAAAAAAAAAGAAAAATATTACAAATGCTTTATTACCTTTGCTGCAGCTATAGTGTGCTCAGGTTTAATTATTTTACTTTTGTTCTCAAAAGCCTTTGTCCTGGCTTCTTCTGCTAGCCGATGAAGAAACAGTAAGAAGCTCAAGTGTACCTTTAAAAGAGGGGGGAAAAAAAAATTATCAAGAAGGGTTCAAACTGCTTAAGCATAGTTGGTTGGGTTTTTTTTTTTTTAAAAGTTCATTGTTTGAGACAGAGGATTCACATATTAGACTGCTTCCAAATTCCTGAAAGGTGTTCTCAGGAAAATGAAGTACCACTCAGTTCAAGTCCCAATAAATTCCCAAGACATTCCTTACTGCAAGATTCCGGTAAATAAAGTTTAAATTTGGTATACTTGAATAGTTGAAGTGCTCTAGAAATGATCATACAAACAACAACTGATCTAACAGAAGTCAAATCTGATTTTTATTAGTATTTTTATAACAAAATATAAATATCATAGAATAAGATGAAGCCTTTTTTGCTTACTAGTTAGTATAGTCAGTTTTCAGTCACTACAATGGCCAGACTTTTAACGAACAGCAAATTTATCCCTGCCTTATCAGCAAATGGACCACAGACAAGTTCAAGGACTTCTGCCCCTTTCCAGTGTAAAGAAGCACCAACATTAATTTCTCCAGAACAAAAAATTCTCCACTGTCAGGAGGCTCCATCTATTTTTTTCCCAGTTCATTGCTTACTTAACCTTTTTACATGAAAAGAACTGATAGGGCAGTATTCTGTTCAATACAGAATGCTACACTGCTAGTACAGAGGCAGCAAAAATTTCAGCAGGCAAGGAACTGATCTAACGTGGACTAAGAACTGCCAGCCAAAAGCACCCCTGTGCAATAAGTGACCTGTAATACAAATTTTTAGCATTATACAAACATTATGTGAACTGTTTTAACAGTCCAGCCTGAAAACTGGTAATTGCACCTTTTGTAAATTAAACTTTCAAACAATATTAACTTTGCTATGTGAAGTGTACAAAAATACATTTTCAATCAAGAGTGCATAAAAATACTTCTGAAATATATGAAAATATATGAAATATTTATATAAAATTTATATACTTATTCTGCCATACCTCATCTGCAAAGCCTAGAAATATATAATAAGTAACAAGTTAGAGTTTATAGGAAATACTTTGGCAGTGGGTTTGCAGCACAAAGAATCTGTTAGAGGACAGGCATTTCACTGTCCATATGACAAGCAATTTAGGGTGGTTTTTTTTAATCTCCTGAATTAAATGAAGCCAGCATGCTATAGATAAATTTACATAATATTTGGCATCATTTGGGAGCATCTACAACACAAAAAGCAGATGTTCTTGCAGATTTATTTAGCAAAATATCAAAGCTATTTTTAAACTACTCTTTAGTTACACAGAAATAATCTCCGACAGAATCAAGCAGTGGCACTAAAATAGTGTTCAACATTAGAACGCTCATTATTAGACTTATCAACATGGAGGTTAGGTTTCTGGAAAAAACTTGGGGGAGAAAAGGGACATGGAACAAAAGCTTCCATACTTGCAAGTCCTTCTGCTGAGAATCCTAAAGGCAAAAGTATTAATTTTAAAACTGCCTTTAGGAAACACGTCTTCTCTCAGAATCACTGTACCTTTATCTTGCTATTTTCAAAGCGAATCGCTGCATGTGGAGAAGTTTCCCCTGCTATAGGTTTAAAAATAGTCACATAACTAAAATCAGAACGTTCCACAATAAAGCACACATGTTAATAAATATTCCAGATTATTCAAGGCAATTGAGAGAGGCTAATGAAAGGCAGAATGACTGAATAGCATGAGCAGCAGTTACTGACAAGTACCTAGAAGTGATACTGTATTTGTTTAAAGACATTGCTTTACTATATATTATTGTCCATCTACATAAAATTTAAAAAGTTTTGAACTACATGTGAAAACTACCTTACACAACAGAATGCTTATTTCCCATAAAAAAAAGATTGCAAAGTTTTAAAAACGTATGTAAAAACTCACAACACTGCTTGCACAGCAGCTCCCACACACCTGTTCAACAGAACTAACGAATAGCAGGGACAAGCACTGTAATTTTTTTTGCTGCCATAACTTTAGAACAATTCTTTAGACTGATATTTTGCCTTCAGTCATCATTCTGTGCTGGTAACCAAGAAAAAAGGTGTCATTCAGTGCAACACTTCAAGCTTTTCCTGCAATGTAAATATAAACCTGCCCTTACAGAATAAAACAAGCAGCTGAGCTCTTGCTTTTCTTCTGTAATTTCAAGCAAGAGCAAAGTCTGCAGCTTTTTCTTCTCAGGCCGTTGAGGAGGGGGGAACAGCTGAACTTCAGTACTAAAATCTTTACCTCTTATTTTCAAAAAGGTAACTAACTGAGTTCTAATAGCATAGGGAAAACCTTAAAAGCTATTCCTATCTCTTCACTCAAAAATATTATCACACTCCTTCAAAAAATCAGCTTCTTGATAAATTTTGATGAAATTTGTTAGCTACACTGTGCACAGAGAAAGATAACACTTAAGAAACAGGTTCTGACAAAGCTTCAAATTGCAAAGAGATTTGATTGAAAGAATCTGAAAACCGAAGAAGAAACATTCAAGTATTTAATAAAATTATCTGAATTCTTATGTCTCTCAGACTTGTTAGTAACGATGACATAGGTAACACTGATTTATTGAGGAAAAATAATCACTGAAGGCCAAGAAAAGGAAAACAATCAGATTAAGTCATAAACTAGGTAGGAAGACCTCCTCCTTAGACTGGTTAAGTACCACAGCAGATTCAAACACAGAGCACGGATCATTCAGGAAGACAACCCAGAAACCGAACTAGTCGATTCTCTATTCCCCCACAGAAGACACAAGCACTTTACTCAAAATGTATATGGTTTTGTCGTGTTAAGATAGCTACTGTATCAATTTCTAGAGTATGCCATCACTCTTACAAGGTTTGTAGGGAATAACAGAGACACTAAAAAACCACTCCCAAAACTTACTACTTGTCTAACTACAGAACTAAACTTTCCCCTCACCCTTTTTTTTTTTTTTTAAATAAAGCAAAACTGCAGCTGTGTTATTTATTCATAGAAATAAAGAGCTAAAGAGCTTTTAGCCACATGCTTATTTGAAGAATATATTGGGCAATCCCCACCCCTGGGCATTCCTGTTTAAAGGTAAAATAAAAAAGCCAAGCCTCCTAACATAAAAGGCCATTTAATTTTACATCACCAGAAGAGATAATCCATGCTTCCACCACATTATTAAAATTCATTCTTATCTCATCCTTTGTGTTAGAATGAGTATTTGCATAGCTATATTTTAAGCTAGGTCAGATTGTTGTTGTTTGTTAGTTTCAGTCAATTCAATTCACTGATTGTCTTTGCAATCCACAGGATGCTGGTGCCAGGACAAAGAAGAGATGGGAACCAATGCCCAAGATGTGGATGGATGTCCCACTTACCCCTTTTCAGACAGCTACACTACCTTGAAGCCTAATTAACATTACCATGGAAACACAGACCAACTGTTACTAACGTCTACAAAAAATGTTATTAGTGATTATGTAAGTTTGATTGGTTGACAATAAATGACACTGAGTAAGCTTTGAGTAGGTGTGAGCACAAGCAGCAAGGGGCCAGGTCTTTAGTCCATAAAATACTCCAAAGATAGCGAAAGAAGTAGGAAAAGATCTTATTTTTATTAGACCAATTAGAAAAATATGTACAGCTTACATTCAAATGTAAATCCCTTCATGTAATTAGCATATTCATTTCATTTATCTTTTTTTCAATTTTTTATATCTACATTTAGCCTCATATACCCAGATACCAACCTTCAAGATGCTGCAAGACAACTTTTATACACGTAAGAAATACAGACTTACAATTCAAGTCAGGTACCATACTAGTATACAGCATGCATTAATGTTCTGAGAATCACACACATTTGTAAACAAGAGGGCATGACAGTTCAGCAAGTCAAGCCTATGAACACACTTCAAAGAATACTTTTTATCCACAGATACTTTTTTTTTTTTTCCAACACAGCAGCTACCACAAGATCTCTTGAGGTCAGGTTTTCTTGCTGTACTCAAGTAATTTCTTGGTGAGACAAACCCTTCCTGTGCCACAAATCCCTTATTGCAGGTCAGAAGGAATCCAAATTGGTTGACCTGTTGTCTGAAACTTGTTTTGATGTGGTTCTGTTACATCTACACCTTTATGACAGGTGTTTTAAAGCAATGAACAGGATCTCAACACCTTATTCTCATTAGATAACTAACAAGACTTGTCATTCCTTAGTTTTGGGCAGATTACTTAGATGGCCTTCTACAAAAGTAGGATCGATTATTCAAGATGACTTAATGGTTTAGCAACTCGTTGATCACAATTAAGTGGATTGATATCCGCATACCCGACCTGCCCTACATAAACAACAAACGTTACAGCCACGTAAACCAAATTCCCATTTCTCAGCCCGTTTACATAGAACTCTTCGAAGAGCAGCGTGTACATGTAATGACACAATATTTATGCATCAGCCTGTCCCTGAATCCCCAAATTCGGTCAGAAATCTACAATACAGCAGGCAGAAAGCTGCAGAAAGCTGCAGCCACTATTTACTAACGTTTTATTAGGCTAACCCGCCCTCCATCTCCCCACAAGTTTTGTGCCCCTCTGCCCGTAGGTCACCGCAGAAACACCCTGAGCAGTAACGTGACATCCCATTACACACAGCAACTACAAAGCGCTCCAGCACGCACAATCCACCGGCCCGCGTCTTTCAAGCAATAAAACGTTTTGAAACTAAATGTCCCCACTTAGGGACCCCTGTCCCTAAGCAGCCAACTGCCCCCCCCCCCCCCCCCCCGCCCTGCGCTACCACCCCCAGGCTCCCCGGGAGAGCGCGGATGGAGCTGAAGGACTCAGCCCTCGGGCTCCCCACACTGCCGGAGCGGCCAGGGACCGCGGCCGGCCTCCGCCTGCCTCGCCGGTCAGGGGCCGGGGGCAGCGCCGAGGGGCGGAACGGCCCGCATCTCCAGGCCGCCCCCGCGGCGCCCGCCCCTCTCCTTCCTCACCAGCAGGTCGGTGTTAGCCGCCAGGCGTAACTGAGGCTTGTGCTTCTTGATGATTTTCCGCAAAGTCGAGCGGGGCGCCGTGCGCTTCATCCTTCCCCCTCCTCCTCCCGCTGCTGCCGCGAAGGGGCCCAACGGCTCCCGCCCGCCCGCCGCCGCCGTTCAAATCCGCCGCCCTGGCGCAGGCGCGCGCCCGCCGTGACGTACTTCCCAACGGCCGCCCCCGAGGAGGGCGGCGGTGGCGGTGGCCGGGGCCGGGGCCGGGACCGGGACCGGGACCGGGACCGGGACCGGGACCGGGACCGCTGCCTCCCTCCCGCCTGCGGCGTGCGAGCGGCGATCGAGCGGCTCCCTGGAAACCGCGGAAATCGTAGTAATCCGGGGAGACCCTCCTGCCCTCTCGGCGCACCCCGCAGTGGCCCGGCCGCTCGGGGCAGAGGCGCCGTCTCACCTGCGCTTGCGGCTCAGGCGCCTCCGTGCCCGGCGCCCCGGCCCGCGGCGCTGCCGGGCCCCTGGGGCGCGCTCGGCCTGGCCCTCGCTCCGGCCGCCGGTGAGGGGCGGGGGCTGTGGCGCCCGACTGCAGCGATCGCCGGGGCGAGGGCCGCGGTGCCGCGGCGGAGGCAGCGGGCGCGGGACGGGAGGAGCCCGTCGGGCGGGTGCGAGATGGACGCTGCGACAGCCGTTCCTTCGCGGGCCGCTGTGTGTCACACCGCTTCCCCTGTAAGCTCGCTGAGACTTGGGTTTAGCTCTAGCTTTAGCAAGTTGATCAAACCTCCGCCCAGGCCTTTTTTAATCAGCAGGAAAGAAAATGGACGCGGCGGTTCCCCGAGTGCCTTTACCTGGTCTTCAAATCCGGCTGCTGCCACGTGCAGAGGTTTCCCGAAACGGAGGGAATATGGCACCGGCACAGTGCCACCTGAGCAAGCCCCAGGCCAAGACCTGTGGATTTTCAGTTGGCAGTCATCTCTTGAAGTGTGATAGGATTTATTTGCTGCAGAAGCAGAGGGAGCTGTACAACACACTTTTTCTCTCCTTCGTTGCCTTGCATGACCTTGCTGGGAGATGTGACACCAAATGGGCTAGTCTGGGCCGACGACAGGACCAGGAGCCTAATTAGCACCGCAAAGCACACTAAAATGAGCCCAGAGTGACAGTTATGTTCTGCACATAAATCCGCATAAAATGCTGCGTTAGTACAAGCATGGCATTGCCTTAATGGTACACAGAAACACACTCGTTCTGAAATCGGCCACCACTTTGAAGTGTCATCCTTTCTCTAGCGTCTGTCCCTACACTTCTATTTTGGCTGACGGATGCTGCTGACTGAAATACAGGTTTCCCCACAGAGGGGCCCCTGTAGTTTGGCATTCTCAGTGTATTTGGACTGTGTGTACTTAGTTGGAGAAGGGGTCAGGATTTCATACTGAGGTATGGGGTTTTTCGGCATATTTATTAGGGGTTTTGTTTTCTTTGGCGTACGGAATGTTTGCAAATTTAAATGTTAATAAGATAAATATATTGTCTTAACATACTCAAAATTATCAGCACCCAGATGTGAATCAGTTTTACTGAAGTATGTTCTTAAATCGGTATGATTTGGTATTTTAGTGAATTTTGCGATATGCACAATATGTAGTCCAAACAGAAGTATGATATCTGACAGCACAAGAGAATTTAAGATTTGCCGGTTCTTCATGCTCTGTCAGATATTTGAAAACCATGCTTTGTTCTTTCAGCTTTGACTGTCACTAGCCATTAATCATCAACAGTGATGCAGATCTTAAAATCAGAGTTTTAACATTTTTTCTGTGAAGGGATAAGCACACTAAAATATGGGGGGGGGGGGGGGGCGGGTTCTGCAGTTTAATAATAATCACTGTTAATAGTTCAGCAGCACTGCTGGAAGTAAACATTTGTTTTTTCAGTTACCTAAGTGGCTATGACTCAGGAGCTACATAGGGTCACATACTGTAATGCTTTTAATACACACATAGAAACTTGCATTGGGTTCAGCAATAATTCAGTGTGTCAAGAGATTCAGATCTACAGCTGGGATAAATCAGTAACACCACTGGACCTAACTTGAGCTGAGAATCAGGCCTTGCGATCTCAGACTCCGGGAAAATGGTGTGGGCAAGCAGTTTATAAACTGTGTAAGTTGCAAAAGTGCCTCCACTATAGGTCTAAAACTTAAAATACATCATACAAATTTGAAACTGTGCAGCAATGTGCATAAAATGACAGATATTGTGACTCAAGACTAGTAACTATATATATTTAGTAATGCACTTGCTAGATAGACAATGACTGAATCAAAATCTATCGTTAAATAAAAATTATTAGACTTTTTTTTGTTCTGATAGTTTTATATTTCTAGTAGACTATTCTTTGGGTTTAGCCACAGAAAATAATAATTGAAAGTGCTGTCTCAAATCTACTTATTTACCAGATTTCCTTTTCTCTGATGTTTGGGAAAATTTATGGCATCAGCTACTGCAAGCAATTGGTAACAGAGGTCCAATGTAAAAATGTTAAATTATAGGTTCTGATTTACTGAGCAAACATGAACTTCAATAGCTAAAATTTCTCATTGAATATATATGTTAATCTCTTTATCAGTAAATATTTCTGTAAATATGATTTTTGAATAGTTTAATACAGGAATATTGTAGAACAAGAAAAAATTACATCGCTGTACATTATACATTACAATGGACAATTTTAACTAAACTAAATCACAATGTTTAAATTATTTGATTTATATTAACACATGAATTAATGATTACAGTGAATCATAGAAAACTGCAAATTCACATTGTTTCTGATTTTGAACATGACTTTTTTGTCTCTCTGATAGAATCCATAATGTTCTGTTATAGTGCTATTATGCAATGTCATTTAAATAGCTAAAAGAATAATGTGAAATGTATTTTAAATTAATTTTTGAAAAGTTGAAATTGTTAATTTTGTCATGCTCATGCAGCATTACAGAAAAGGCAGTTCTGTGCCTTATAGCCACATTTTCATGTTTCGCCTCTTCAAAAGCTGCAGTTTTCTGCATTTTGTATTTTCTATTTTATATCTGCATTATCCATTTTCTACAAGCAGTTACCTTATTTTCAAATAGTATTTCAAGAATTTTCCATTTTTCATGTTTTAACTTGCAGGTTTTAATCATGCATTAGTTCATTTTGTGAACTGGATGTGTTTTCGTGGCTTCAGCTGCAGCACAGCATCTTCCCAGTTTTCCAGCAATACTGAACTGTGTCTTGGAACTAAATAAATCATCTGGTACCAACGATAAGAGCTAGGAAAATTCTGCTATTAAAATGTCACCATCCAGCTCTAACTTCTTCAGGAAAACAAACCACTTTTGCAGTGATTTTGAATAAAAGCAACTTCATTTACATTATTTTGTCACTTTTACTTCCAGATTATGTGGGTTTCTTGAAAACAGTTCCATACATTTTAGTTACTAAAAAGAGGCCAAGCTTGAGGCCATCACTGCTGAACTGCAAACCAGTAAACATTTTGTCCTCCATTTCTGTAAGGAAAGAGATTAAATTAAAGACTATTTTGTCCACTCCTCTAATACGCTGTAAATTAGAACAAGGCTAGTATTTGGAAATTAAGTTAAAAAGCAGTGTTTCCTTTCTGACCTGAAACTTTTATAAACCCCTCTTAATTTGTTGAATTGGGTCTCCCAGCTTGTCCTTTGTAACTATTAGTTTAATTGTTTTGTTCGTAGATTTTGACATTATCCTCAGTCAGACTCGTCATAAATTCTTCACCAATTCATAATTTTAGAGCCAACCTTCCCAAAGAACATTGAAGAATTCCATTTCAAATGTGTGGTATCTTGAAATTAATAGATTTATAGATTTTATAGATTCTTACTAAGCCAGAGGTCCCTCAATTTTTTCTCTAGGGAGGTAGACTGTTAAATACTTTCTGGTGCTAATCCAGTTTCAGTGGTTGATGAAAGACATTGAAACTTATCCTGGATATGAATGTCAAAGCCTAAAATCTTTTGATGTTTTCTTCAGTGATGAAAAGATATCTCTAAAACAGAACATAACAATTCAGCAAAAGTAAACTCTTCTATAATATAGTTGATAGGCTTGATCATCGTGGTTGGAGTACATAGACTGACTCTCCTGTTACATCTGTATATTCTTTCTGTTTTATATAGGGTAATTCAGGTGTGGTTGAGTACTTTTGTAAAGAAACGGGAAAAGAGAGAATACAAAGGAGGAAATTGTATATTTCCCTCTCCTCCATGGAACTTAAGCAAATCTCTTGCTTGAAAAAGAAGGTGGAAATGGCAATTTTAACAAGAAACTTTTCTCCTGTGGCTGTTGCTATTAATATAATGGCAGTAATTTTATTGCAATAGTAAATAATAGAAGCTCAAAGATTTGTTTGGCATTCACCTTTTATTTTCATGAAGAAAAGAAGGAAGTCTGTAGGATCAATTGTTTTTAAAATTACTTTATTTATTTATTTATTTAGCTCTGTTTCTATCTCTTTTCAGGCCCAGTGTTGAACAGTGAAAAATAAGAATGGCAAAACACCATAAACTGTATTTGAAATTCAGACTATTCACTGAATTTAGGGTTTACAATTTAAGATTCAGTCTTGTTTTTGTAAAAGAGAAAAGGCATATAAATCACAGCTCAGCAGTCACTTTTACCTTCAGAGGTATTCCTCATGCACTTGGCATGCCATCAACTAAAAGTGTATCAGTTTCACTGCCTTTGAACTAATTTAATGCAGGATCAGGTTGATATATATGTCCAATACCTAATTATGTAACAGAAAATTGTTTATTTTTGGTGTTTCCAATGAAATCCATAAAGATGAAAAAATAACACCAAAAATAATTACTTCAGATCACTACTTCCTCTGTGTTCATGTAACTTTTCCCAGTACTTTTTTAGATTTTTACATTGTTTACATTTTGCTCTCGGATCTGATATACCCATTTCATGCCAGTCATATTTCTTCTCCCAAATTCCAGAAGGAACAGTGTTATCCTCTGCAGAGGTCATCTTTCCACGACTAGCTACAAGCCAGAAGGATCTTCTGGCACCTCTACTCTGATCAGCTAATCCAGACCTGCCAAAAGGACCACGTTCTCTGAGAAACTTCTACAAACCTACACGATATTCTGAAAAATACCTGTTGTCTGCCATCCAAAAAAATATGTTTTATGCAGATGTATTACAAACAGAGAAGAAAGGAGATCACAAAGCTTAATGACATTCCCTGGGATCTTCACTGAAAACTGGTCTGATTAGCATAAAATATTTAGTAGTAATGGGCATCCATGGAGAATTCAAGCAAAGATTAATAAAGAATACGTATTACCCAACTGCCAACTTTTTAATCACATTTATCAGGAAGAGTAGATCATAAGTGTTGACCACAAGAAGGCCTGAGAGTAATGGTTTTTCTCCGCTTTGTTTTTCACATAAGGGCAACACCACCTTTTAGCCCCCCCTAGAAGAGACATTAGCTTTCGCCTTCCACAAGGACCACATTTTTTCCCCATTGACTTCTACTTCAGTCAGAAAGAAACCCTTAGAAGTCTGATATGCAACAGTGTGTCCCCTACCTCTTCACTGATTTCCTTCAGGTTATGTCAACTCTGAAATGCCAAATGATGTGCTACAGAATGGCCTGCTTAGCTGTGCATCTTTCCACCAGTTTTCTGGCCGTGGCTGCAGAGGAAGATGGGTGATACCAATTTGAGGTGTCAACATCTGTAGCAAAAAAATTAGCCTCTTGCTGGTGTTCTGATTGTCAGTAATCCTCAGCTTTCCTAAAGTAGTTGAGGAAGCAGTCTTGAAGCTGCTGTAAGTGAAAAACCCACTTCTTGCCTGGTACTGCCTGAATGCCCTGTGAATGTACTAAAACAAAGGGGCATATATGCATATTTGTTAACATTAATGCTAATTAGACAATGGATCTCATATATATCTCAGATCAAAAACATAAATACAGTTTATTTGGGTTTTATTAATAAACAGCAGGTGATAACCAGCGGGATGCCTATCTGCCAGCTGATTTACCGTGATGCCCCTGATGATGGGTTACAGCAAACAATGCAAAGAGGACCAGTAAAGTGGCAGAGAGGTTGGGTTTCAGATGAGGTGAATTGATTGCTGGTTACTTAAATCTAACTTCATGTGACAGAAGCCAAGCCATAACAGTATTGTTATATGGGAACATGGCAGAAAAAACAAGAATAGCAGCAAAAGTGGAGCAAGAATTCAAATACTGACTTTCAAGTGTGTGGAATACACCTATAATACAGTTGGAGTGGTCTTGAATGCACAAAGTTGCCATGTATTCTGCCATCAAGAAGACAGAAAGGGCAAAATTAAGTAATTTCTATTCTTTATTTTACCATTATAGCCAGCAAGGAAGTTAAATAATTCAGATAAAATATGAATAATTCAGAATAGGCTGTAGTTAGAATATATTTTTTCCATGCAGGTTTCCAGAAGTGAAGAAGGTTTCACAACTGCCAAAGGGAACATGCAAGCACCTGAGAATGAAGTAGTATAATTTATGCCAGTTTACCACAAATGGTTCCTCAGTGATCCACCTTTCTTTAGCAAGCAGACATAAAATTATTGGCCCTCAAAATTATTTTAAGAAATTAATGATCTAACACAAGCTATCGAGATTGGGATGCATGGAGTTCAACTATACTTTTCTGGGGAAAAAAAGTGTTTGAAAATGTTAATGTCAGTTTATATTAGTAAAGAATAAACACTCTGGAGAACAACAGAATTACTTTTTAGTTTCCATCATTGCAGAAACAGTTGCATTCCTTTTGAGTGCACAGAAATCTTCCTGAATTGACTATGTCGTAAAACCGTCTGAATATTCCAGATTGTATTGAGAATCAGTAGCTTTCTGAAGGTACCTAAAAGGAAAAGGTAAATTTTAAAAAATTGCTGCTGCTGTAGCATAGATGAAGAAAAAATACTTCTTTGGAGAAAATCACGAAGTATAGGAATTACTAAATCCTTTTCCTTTCAGTTAGTTAACTGCAAATTTTATTCTTAGGAATGTAGGTGTGGGGGTTTTTTAATATCTTGCTGTATAATGTGTAGAAAGGTTTCAGATATTAATTACCCATTGAGCTAAAATATCTCTTACTAGCTTAGAATCATTTTGCCTTCTGGGGACAATAACATTTGCAGTTTCAAATCTGAGTAAATGGAAGTGGTAGTTTACAGAGTGAAAGACAGTGTATGTACTTCTTTCAATGTAAAACACCACCAGTAAGTATTGCTTAAATAAATATAACTTTGACCACAATTTTGTAAATAAACAACTGCTGATACAATCTTTTGCCTTTCCTACAGAACAAACACACTTTCTTCAAACAGTGCTTGACAAAGAAAAATAGCGAGGGTGTAATGCTTCAGGTTAATAAAACTAAAAGATAGCAGCTGTAGCCGCAGCCTTGCATGGAGGCAAGACGCTGCTCTCTGCTGTAAGAAACTGCATTGGAGCCTTTAACATAAGAATAACCATATTGTCTGTGGAGAAGAGAAGCCGTATCAAGTTTTCTTCATCGCCCCCAAACTGCTATTTAAGCCTATTGTTAAAACAGAAATGTACGTGGAAGCATAGTAGCTAGTAGAACTAGTTTAAGAAGTGGAGGTGCCACTCTGTGTTTCTAGACACAGGGAGGCTACCTGCCTGAGCTTGCATAGTGTAACTTGAGTACCACAAAGGTAAGAAAAAGGTATTATATGTTAAGCTGCAAGTCACCACTCTTGCATCAGCACAAATACAATTGTAAACTAACCCATAAAAACACAGAGTGAATCATAACACAAATGCAAGATTTTTTGGTTAGTGCATACTATAACGTTAGCTGGCACACTTGGAAAACAAGTCTGCTCTGAGGTCACCTTTATCCCAGGTATTGCAGATAGGCAGTTTGTATTTAGACTACCTAGCCTGGGTATTAGCAAATGTTAGGCTTGGTGTTTTAGTGTACAGTGATGTTCTTCATAGTAGATAAGGTTGCTGTGAAGTTTTTTAAGTACCTTTGCCTGGGTATGGGCTGTGGCTTCTTTATATCACCAGCAATGCACCAACATCCAGATGTACTATGGAACAGTTCCATTAGAGCAGGTCAATAGCCTCAAACATCTGCTTGTTACCATCCTGACTGATGGCACTTCACCCCCCTACAAACCAGCTACTAGTGCTGCCATTAAAGAAGGTAGAGGGAAACATAAAATTGCTGTTGAGAAGCAGCTCTTTGCCTAAAAAGGTGGCAGGTGTGTGCTTTTTGAGATTTATTTTTTTTTTAAATGGTAGTACACTGATATTGAATGCTGCCCTGCCTTTCAGAGCAAAAAAAATATGCTTATGCTTGACATCAGGACTTTTTTCCCCAGCATGTTTTTCAAACTAGTCTTAAGATATTTGCTGTTTTGGAAGATGTGTTTGCATCTCTCTAGCATTCTTCCCACTTTTATCTGATGATGTAGTGATATCACTAGATCTGCTTTCATGGGCAAAGTGTCCTGGAAAAGAGCCATCAGGAGAAAGATAAAAAAAATAATCGTGTACAAGAATATGGAAAGCAGGGCCTAGAGGCAGGGTTTTTTTGGGGGTGGTGGGTGGGTCTAGTATAAATGTCATTTGGTTGAAGGCCCACACTTAGGGTATGCTCAGCTGTTCTGCAGTGCTACAAGTAAGTGAAACAGCTGTAAACCTAGCTTAACTCTCCAATTAAGCTGAATTTATGACATCTTTACAATACCAGTGCAGAACAAAGCAGCTGGAGACAACGAGTAATTCTGATCCTAACAATCCCTTTTTAGGCTTTATTTGGCATTCTTTAGTCAGGCAAAAGTTTGCCAGTTTGTCTAAGATTAAATTTAGAGGCCTCTGAGAGGACTCTGAAGATTAAACAAAATTATACCATAGAACACATGTTCATAAATGCATAGACTTTAAATGTTTCTTTGAAACATTATATTTTGAGCAGATTAATCCAATTTGGGTGCTTTCTGAACTCAGAACTCTCACTGATTTCAATAATTACCAGTATTGCACTTGAATTAGTTTTGCCTATTACATTTCTTTTACAAAGAAGTAAATTGAATTTTATTTCCAAAATAAATTTAACAATTGCCTTCTGCCACAATTCTTACACTTGTGAATTCTGTGTGTGGATGAAAAATCTTCATTTTCCCTTAGCTACAAGGGTCCCAAAATATGATCCTGAAATACGTGTGTTTGTATAATGAAGCCACAGGCATCAGTATCTGGATGTGCAGTTCACAACCTTACTACTTTTTGTTGTGATTTCCAGCACAGAGGACAATTTGAAATAGTTTGTTTGGGTGGGGGTGGGGGTGTGCTGTCATCTGTTCTCTCTTTGTGAGTCAGTTGTCTTTTTTGATCTCATAGGCTAGATCTGTACCTATGAGTATAATGTTAGGCCTAGTCTTGGGTCTGAGAGTGAGAGGCACGCTACACCTCAGGTGCCTATACCTAAATTGTCTTCTCCCTAAATACAGGTTGATCTAGTCAGTCCTCACTACTGGGGACAAACCCTGCCATGCACCATCCTCTGGGCTGTGTCCAGGAGTTGGCTGGGAGAGTGCTTGTTGGCTTGTTGGAGTTGTGCCTGCTAGTCACATACTTTAAACATAGTAGTTACTACTATTGCATACCAGACTTTGTGCCTGTCTCTTACCCAGTTTAGTATGCTGTACCTGTAGTCAAGTAATGCAGTAACGACAGCACAACATTTGTCAGTGAAATTTAGAGTCCTAAACAAGAAGTTACGTGTCGAAGTTAGGAAAGCTCAATAGTCGGAACATACAAGGAGGCTGGTCCATGTCAGGATTGTTTCTGCATTTTATTTTGTGCTTCAACTAGCCTGGACCAGGGTCCAGAACATGGATCTCCTCTGTGCTTGGAGACTGTCCTTACCACTGGCCTACAAGATCACCTCCTGGCGCTTTTTCTTTCTAGTCCTGAATCATGCTGTTTGCTATGGCATTTCAACAGGCAGGATAGGAAGCAGATGTGTCTGCATGTCCACAGCCTGGTGGCTAGAGCATGCTTCTGGGAGGTAGGGAATGCAGTCTTCAGCCCCAAAATTTAAGGAGAAAAAGTACTGAGGATCCTTCTCCCAGGACAAATGTAGTCACCACAGAGGTATCATACAGAAGAGTGAGTAGAAAGTACCAGTTGGCAATTGGGGATACAGAGTCTGGTCCACAGGCACTGCCCTGTTCTTCATCCATTGTAAATAGTTATTTTTGTTTGCTCATTGTTCTGCCATAGTTTCATTTAGAAGTATCAGTTGCAGAACTAAACTATTCTTAGGTTTTAAGCAGAGCTACGAATTATGTTGTCTGGCACTCAAACAGTTGCTTGATGTCAGGAGGCAAGCACAGGGTAAGAAATCTATTAAATCTTCCATGAAATGGTTTCATTTCAAAATTTGACTTTACCTTATTCCAATGGGAAATAATAGTGCAGTAGCACAGCAACAAAATTAAACCTGCAAGTAAATGGCTACAGGTCTGAGCATAAATTTGTGGGAGAATGTGTTGCATGTATTTGTATAGCTGTACACACAAAAGGTCTGAATTCACCTAGCAGCAGTGTCCAGATCCAGAACTTTGATTTAGATTGTGTTCCTCTAGGGATGCTGTTCCACATGTATATAAAACTGAATTTAGCAATTAAATGGGAACTTGGGCATTCTGGGCCCATGAATACCTACTGGTAACAAAGTACAAGACTGGGTTTGGAAGTTCTGTCTCTGGGAAGGTTTGATTCCAGATTTCCTGTTCTAGCATTTTTCTGATAGCTTGAAGTCTGCAATATATGAGTGTGCTGTATTATACATAGAAAAAAGTCTGACTGAACCCATCAGCGATATTAATTGCTATATGCATAACTAGATTATTAATGCAGTTTTATACAGCATTACCTGTATTCTGGCGTATCATAGATCAGTGGAACCAAGTACATGCATTAATATCACAAATACTGTTTTTCCAGTAACAGCCCTGATTTGTCTGTTATCTGTTCAAGTCAACAAATCTGTGTACACAGGAACAGAAAAGCCTCTCCTTAGGATACCTCCAGAAAGCTGTTGGTCCAAGTAGACAGAACCTCTAAATGAAATTTTAATACCTTAATACATTAAGAGCATCATGGGATTCCAAATATTCCTCAGGTTTTTAAAGTTTAATAAGCATCTGAAAATTATTAGTGAAGTTTTTACGCTGTACCTACGCAAAAGTCAATAAGGATACTGAGGATACTTAGCTGCTGGATAACTTTTCCACTTCGTAGTTTACACTTCTTCCCATCAGGAAATACATTGGTAGATTGTATTGGGTATTTTCTAATCACTTGCAATAGTTTTTTCATATACTTGAATTTTCCTCTTAGATGTAAACAAAGCAAGCTACAAATATGACTTAAGACATAAAAGACCCATGACATTTAATTTTGTGTCTCAGAAACTTGGACTTTTTCAGGTGATACAGTTATATAAAGCAACATGGTCAGAAGTTAGTGAGATACAAGTTGAATACATGTTTGTGTCTTGCATTTCTTGTTAATAAAATTCATGTTTGAAATACAGCAAATCTTTTTTGTTGCTTAAATAAAGGTACAGTCTGTAAAAGGATCAGAATCTTTTCTGATTTCTGTAGCATTAATTGCAACCTCAGCATCTATTTTCTTTGTAAACCAGTATATGTAATATGTTAAATAAATATAGCTTTTTCAGAATGTCTTCTCCCACTGACTGCCAACTGAAGCACAACAAAAATGTTTTAGAAATCCTCAATAGCTGCCTGAGTAGTTGCCCACTTCCTCCAGAGATCAGTAACATGGTTGTCAAGGAAAACATGGACTAAGCCCTAGCTCTCATTCACATGTCAAAGCCAAAATAGTTCATAGCGGAGTGCAAGGACAAGAGTGCTGGAAAGGCATTTTTGCAAATATGCGTTACAAAATGATATCATTCTCCACCTTCTCTGTTGTTGCTTTCACATACAGCTCAACTACACTTCAGTAAAACAGTGGGCCCAAATGCAACTCAGGAATGTGTGTGTCTTCTGCTATGAAGAGATGCAGAGCCAAACACCAGCCCCTCTATCGCTGCATGGATGTGTTGCACAGGTGGAAAAACAATTGCTGCTATTAAGAAAAAGCATGTGTTTTTCCTACCAGGTTATCTGAAAGCTTGATTTGTAGTGTGAAAGTGTGTTTTAAACATGATTTTGACCACATTAAATTTTGCAAACTAAAGACAATGTAAATTTAGTGGTGGCTTTTAAGCTCTCTGAGGTCTTAACTCAATGACATACATTAGCAGTCAAAAACAGGTGATTAGTTCAAAATCAAGTTATGTAGAGATCTGATTTAAGTGATTTAAGAGATTTAAATCACTTCCTGACATGTGGGTACCCACACACTCAAAAAACAGTGGAGGGAGCTGAACTCTATTACCTGCCTAGGAGTGCATACTACGCTGTCAAAATCTCTATCTAGAGGCAATCTGCGGTGCATAGCGTTGGTGTGGGAGCGTATGCAGACTTTAGGGAAATGGGATTTCAAAGAGAGACCTTAAACATTTACATACATAAAATCTACTTATTTTCTAAAATCAAGGGTTACTGCTGATCTAAGTTTATATTTTTTAAGAAATTGGAAAAACAGAATGATTATTAATCCCTTCTGAAATAAGAAAATTGAAGGTGCTTCAATCCTGTCATGAAATCTAGTCCTTCCCCCCCCCCCCCCCACACACACATTGATGGCATTAGCACTTATCAGACCTTTACAAATACATATCTAGGCATCACAAAACTACAGTAAAGTTGATACAGAAATCATGATCCTCACTTTTTGGACGAGGTAATTGACTCTAAGATATTAAGACCATACTGTTACCCTAAATTTGATCACCTGCAGACATACTTAATAACAAAGAGGTGGTGTAAGAGTTATCAGGACCAAAACCATCAAAGTACTACTTAAGGTCTGTGGAAATAGATGCCCAAGTCTGAAAACACTGTGTAAGTTCATGTTTAGTTTCCAAACATTTAAACCATGTAGAGTAGTGTTTATTTAGCTGAATGTGTTTACAAAGACTTCAAGTTAATTATTTTTTTAGAATTTTTTTCCATGAGACAAAGTTACCCTTTTGCAGTAGATTTGCCTTTTGCTTCTTCTAGAAGAGGAGTTACTTCTGGGGTAACAAATTTCCATTTAATAATGCATTATTTTTTCTCTTATGAAGCTAGATAGCTTTTCCATCACTTGTACTTCAGTATTTCTGAAACCAGGTGTTAATTTTCAGGGGGATAGGAGGTTTCCAGGCAGCTGCCAGGACTAATATAGCAGCCAGCAGTAAACGCTGAATAAGCTTAGGTACAAAATCTATACCATCTGGTTTCAGCAGTCCTCAGCCAAAAACTATGAGGCCAGTTCCTTTCATGTCCAGAAATCTTCCTGTTCATTGGGAATTGTGAAATGGATCTTACCGTTGCATTACCTTTTAATTCACAACTCAGAGGAAGATTCAAATAATGGTCTTAAGAAAACATTGCATAACTGTAAAATGGGAAACTAAGTAATGTGCTCAGGTTTCATAATAAGAAAGATGAACACTATTTGACAAGCTGTGATCAAAGTCCTTGCTCAGCCTCACAGGAGTACAGTTTTCCAAGCTGCTGTTTCTCAAAGTCGATGATAGCTACCAGTCTCAACACAGAAACAAAGTCCCTCAGAGAAATGGTCTCCCTAGACCAGTAAGTCAATAAGGAGACAGAAAATTAAGCCCTTCAGTTTGATTTAAGACCAGGGAAGTAAGAATGAGGTCCATCTTGGCTGCCAGTGAGGAAATACTTCTGGTTCCTTAGGTGTCTGAAGACATTAACTATGTTCTACATGAAAAATTGCTATACTGAAAATTTTGATAAAAGAGTACGTTAAGAGTGACTTTGTTCACAGTCATGAGTATGAAGGCATAGATACAGCTTGGCCCACTCTATAGATACCCAAGGAGATCTAAGCAACAGAACTTCCACTGAAGAAGTGTGGAAAAGAAGTATTTCCTGCAATTTTTAAAGTCCAAATCATTTCACCCTCTCTCTCAGGCAGTCATTTACAGCTATACATAATCCACAAGGTCACTTTCTTGTTAAAACCCTGAAGGTACCAAGCTATCATCCCAATCCAAAGAGTCATTAATATCTCTTAGCTTTTTGTGTCTGGGTTATACATAAAAAAATACATATCATGAGAAACCATGCAAGCCTGTTTTTCTTTTACTATCATCACTGCTTTCAACACACTGATTAAATCATTGCCTTAACTGGATGATTAAACCCTTTTGAGAAGGGACTGCCATGTTACTGTATTTGGCTAGAACAGAGTATAGTAATTTCCCAGTCCATAGGCACTATCACAATGCAGATAAAACAGCAATGAGAGTGCTGTTGCATTCCTGGTAACTATGGGTTTGCCTACGCAGCTGTATAGTAAGATTGCCCTGAGCTGCGTACAGCAAGTTAGAAAAGCTCTAGCAACTGATCTAGCAGCAGGTTTAACTGGAGACACTTTTAAAGATGGGCAGATGAATGCAGATCAGACTAAACTGAGTTGGAAAAAATGTAATTTTAAAAGCTTGATGTTTCTCAGGCACCAGTCTCCAGACTTCATGTTCTGAGGATTCATTCTGACTCCTTTGTGGCTAGTTGTCAATATCTTGTTTTGTATCTGTGTCTAAGTAATAGTAAAGTGATGATCCTTCTGATCACATGCACTGCAATAGTGTTTGATCTTAGATTCCAGCCAGAAGGCATTCTGAATTAACATGCATAACCAGACTATTTTATAACACACTGTTAATAATAATTTCAGTAGAGGCAATGATTTTGCTGTGTTCATGCCATGGAACAATAGTGCTAGTATAAATCCCAAGGTAGCACTCAATGTACTTCAAGAGAGAACTTTAGTCACCCTAAAAATGTTTAAAAGGCTGTGGTCCAAAGTTCCACTTATCTCTGAATGTATGAGAAAGTGTTGATCCACAGACAGAGAACTCTCCTGTATTTCATCCATGAAGTATCTGTAAGTGGTAACTTATGCAATCACAGTGCACTGATATTTTTCAAAATGGCAACAAAACACACATCAAAGACCATGTTTAGCTTTGTTTACCATTGCTAGCTGGCCATTATATTCCAGAGCAGTGTTTCCTCACTGTTGAAGCTGTAGGCTCTACACATAAAAAGTATGACTAGCCCACAGACTGCAAAACCACTTAAAGAGCAGACATGCCACAAAGTTCTACCAGATCCAACAGGCTTTCCTGTAACTAATTTCATCCATTTCATTATTTGATGTATTTATTAGGATCTTCCTATTTGACTATTTCTGATATTATGAAAGGTTCAGGGACTAAATAATAACAAAACCCATGGATCTTTATTTCACATTATCTGGTCTAGTTCCCAAAATAAGCAAATCACTTTTAATAGCAAAGAGAAAATATTTCAGTGAAAGCAAGCACATGCACAGCCTCTGTCCAGGAAGAAGCAGCAGCAGCATAAATTTTATCACTCACTCTTCTTCAGTGTTAACAGCCAGAGGGAATACACTCTGGAAATCAATTTTCTTTTACAGGAACTTGATGTGGGTAGTTGCTTGATGTGTTCAGCTTCTGTATGGCCCCGATTCAACAAGACACTTAAAAGTGTGGCTGACTTTATTCATGTGGGTATTTAGGTATGTGCTTAAGTATCTTGCTGAATTGGGGCTTATGTTGGGTCATAAGTATTTACTAGGTTTTTTTCCTAGTTACACTACAGATAAGTGCAGTCACAGATTATATTTGGAAGTGCCTGCAATGAATTTATCAGGTGATGTTACACAAGGCAATGGAGAATACATTTGTTCTGTTGGAGAAACATATTAATTTGCCTCCTCAATACAGACCCGGCAGACTGCTGAGAAACTACATGAGCCAAACTTCAAACATACAGGGTAATAGAGTAACAATTTATTTAAATATTTATGCTGCTGCGGTATCCAACAGTTGAAGCCAGTCTTATGCCCTATTGTATTAGGCGCCATAGAGAAGCTTGAGGTCCCTGCTCCAAGTAATTTACGTTCTTGAGAAGCATTGCACGCTAGGGCTAATAGGAGAGCCATACATTTGCCACAATGAAACACTTATCAAGATAAATCAAAAAGCAGATAATTTAGGAAGGAAAAGTTAAGTGCATGACTGCTTTTTTCCTCTTTAACTCTGGCTATTAGCCCAGACATTAGCCTATCTAACCCACAAGTGAGTAAGTTGTTTAGGAAACATGGTGATTCCAAGCACTGAGGGAGTATCACTGAGCAATTTTTTTCTGTTTTCTTGGAAGAGAAGATGCGATTAAGATTGTGCTCTAGTCCGCTCATCAGCCCTCCCTCACTGACTTATTACTCTATGGCACATTTTAGACACAAAGATATGAAGTTCCCATGTGTTGTTTGAGATCCCGTGGCAGAAGAGTAGATGATCCTTGCAGCTCGTAGTTGTTGCAGGCCCTGCTAGCAAGGCGTAGAGCTTGGCTGGGAAAACCGATGCCTTGCTCAGGCTTTGACAGTGTTTGAAACTCATACTCACTGCAAGTGAACCAGGTTCTTTTCTCTTCTCTGCCACGGTGTATATTTTTCCCTGCATAAACTGCAGTATCTCACTCTGCACTTCCCTGGCAAAAATACGTAGAAAACCTTGAATTAGTGCTCTCTCTGAATAAAAGACTGTTACAGCTCCACCAAGAAGATGTACCCATCTAATCAGTCTATGCATATAGAGGAGCCAGGCAGTGCATGCCAGGCTATAACGGAGCCTGAGCACATGGGAAAGAAAAACTCAGAGGTATTGAGAGGGAGCTGCAGTCCCCCAGGGAGAATAGAACAAAACCTGGGACACAATTCCTTGTGAAACAAGGTTTCACCAGTTCCATTGCTCACTTACGCATAATTATCTTCCTTGACTTGCTTTCATCCAGCTGTAATCAGCAGAAGTGTTTCTTGGTGTCTTGATTTTACCTCAACATCAAGACTTCAATAATTCGGTTTTTCCAGGGAAAACTATTTTGGGACTGATTGCTCCTAAGTAATTCAGCAAGGTTGAACATTGGTCTTGTGAGTTGTTGTGGTGTCTTTTTCTTTTTCTGGAACCAACTCCTCCCCAGTCATAATATGCTGAAGTTAACTTTGTGAACTGAAATGTCACTCTTCCAATTTTCATTCAGACTTTCTGTAAAATTTGATTGAGAGAGTCAGTTCATGTTAGAAGGTTTATTCACATCCTAGTGGTATGAAAATTGTTTACTGTTTGCAAAAAGCCACAGATATAGCGTCACAGATTTTAACAGAGGTTAGGTACTGTTAATATTGACAAAAATAATTAGTGGAGATTATTTGAGCCATGTTTCTTTTTTAGTGTAAATTTGAGACAGTGCTGAAAGAGGGGAAATCATCATCAGCTTAGCTAAACTCCTGCCTTATATCTCACCCATTTTCACTGTGTTTTATTCCACTAATGGGATCTGTATGTATTTTGAACTCTTAAGACTAATATAAACTGTGAACGTCTCTTCAGGAAGGGGAACACACAGCAATGAAATGATAGAATAGAAAAAGAATGAAGCTGAAAATTAGGCCAGAAGATTGAAATCAGGACAGATTTAAATCATTCCTTGCTATTTTATTCATCTTGGTTGTCTGATAAACTACCAGGCAGGACAAAGTTCAGGAGACTTGATATACTGCATGTTAAGTCTTTGTTGTTATAAGGTGAACTCCCTTACTCCAGCTTGCTCTCCTCGTCTCCCACACTTGTTGTTTTAATACAGAGGAAAGTTCAACTCCGCCTGCTTAACTCCAGTACCTCTTAATGAGGGAAGTGTAACACTATCCAGTCGTCTCACCACACTGCAGTCAGAATTTCATTGGTTTGCACAGCCTGACTTATGACAAAAAAGATGGTTAAAATTCACCCAAGTCCTGGAAACCCCATGTTGAGTTAAACAGACAGCATCTTAGCTACAGGAGGATTTTTTGTTGGTTGTTTGTTTTGTTTTTTAAATGTTCAAAGGGCAAGAAGTATTATTTGCAAAAGGTCTTTCACATACCTGGTTCTTAGGATGCTGGCATCAGCAAGATGATTTGCATATCATATAGTTACAGACACAAGCAATAGAGCTTCACGTGCCAATAAAAAGATACACCATTTACAAAAAGTACAGTCTGATCATACAAAATGGGCCCTTTAGCCTATTGTGGTTAAGAAAATCTCTTAGAGCATCCTAATATATTATCTTTGACAGTGTGGGCTTTACAGTAACAAATGAGCAAAAATCAGAACAGGAGGCTCAAGGCCACTAGATTTGAGTCACAGGAGGTAATGTTATTTACGGGCAGCAGCACTTGAACCACCATTTCTGAGGCCTTCAGGGCAAACCTCCTTGGAGGCTCACATGCACATTGTATGGTTATTGCAGTTTCTGCAAGAGAAACACGACAAGCAAACATTTGCAGGCACTTGGCTTATGCTTGCTGTAGCTCAAGTTGTACCTTTCAGGAGTTTTTTTAGACGTGCTCTTTTTTCTAGCATGGTGCTTCAGTTAAACTGAAAACCAGACACAAAAGAATGCTCTGTTAAACTGTGAAATTATTGTATTGCATTACAGGAAGCCTCCAAGTCTGCAGAAATAGGAATGGCTTTATGGTATAGGGGTAAAAGATTCTTATTACCCCTGTTTACAAGACAGTTCAAAGGATATCATAAACAATTACCTCTGAAGTGACAATGCTATGGATGTTTTTCTGTGTAAGTAGAGTCAGCACAAGGAGATGACCTTTAATAGTGGTGGCTCTACATCCATGAAAGATTAATTATCCAGAAAAAAACATAAAATGCTTATAAGCAACAGCCCTAGAACCAAAAAGCAATTTTTTTTAAAATGGTGGCTCATTTAAAGATCATTCAAAGGTACAGGGAATGACTGAGTAGGCCAGTCTTCTTTGTTCTGGAAAAGAGACCACCAAAGGAAAATATAAAGAGTTTAAAGAATCATAAGGGCCACAGAGGTGAATAGGAATCAGCTGCTCACTATTTTCTCCAGTGCAAAACCAAGAAGGTGTCAAGGAAAGACTGTAAATTCTGAACCAAACACATGTGAGAGTGTGATTCTTTATGCAACATGGACAGTAGTGATGTTGTACACAGATGGGTTTGAGGGGACACTAGACCAGTCAATGGAAGAAAAATCCATTACAGGTGAGTAATTACATAGAAACTACATCTGATTCAGGAAATCTCTCAGCTGGTGAAAGTATAAAACTGAGAGTCCTCAGGGCATACTCATATTTGTTTGCTCTGCTCTTGTTTTCCTTAGGCATCTGCTTTTGACCATTGTTTTCATTGGATTTCCCTTTCCAGACTTCAGATCATGCCTAATACCAGCTACACAGCCAGAGTAAAGTATGATGAAATTTTAAAATCAGCAAAAAATTACAGAGACATCAAAGAGAAAGGGAGTCAAAGGTTCAAAAGTAGAAAAAAGTAGAATGTGTGGATGGGGCAGAAGCAACCCCAAACAACTCCAAGAAGCACGTGCAAACAGCATCACCACTCCTTCAAGGCATCCCGCTCAAGGCACCCAAGGAGATAATTGGTATTGCTCAGTAGTGCTCTTCCCAAATGGCAGGGACAGAACAAGGGAACACAGGCTCATCCTGCACACACCAGATCCCATCAAGTTTCCTTCCATAGAATCTGTGAATAGCCAGCATAGACAGGTCCAGGAGGAGGTTGACAATAACATCTTCTAACTTTGTGGGTCTTCAGGTGAGGAGAGTATGAATGAGAAGCTGAGGGGAGAAATGCAGCCATAACCTCAAGGACTGAAGGACCCTGAAGAACTACGGGGTTGTGCACTCAACATACATGTATGCCAGAGCCCCGCTCTCACCACAAGTCTGGGACCTTATGAACAACTTTGTGCAATGCTAATCAACATCCCTGTGCCAGCTTTCTGTGCTCCATGAATAGAGCATTCTCTGCTTTAGTATTTACCAGCAGTTCTTTCAGCTGAAATATCTAAGCACTGATTGGGTCCAGTCCATGCTGGGGTACAGATTTTATGGACAGGCTGCCCATCATCCATCCCAGTTCTGGTTCTCTTGGCACATTTCACTCTCCTTGTCTCTCATGAGGCAGGGCTTACACCTTCTGAGAGGTGTGAAGATTGTGATACTCATTAGCATGGCCAACGGTGTCTGGGCAGGGGAGGAAGAGGTCCTTGTAGCACAGTGCACACTGCTGGTGTGCAGCAAGGACAAGACATATCCTTCCAAATGGCTGAGACTCAAGTAGTGTAAAGTAAGTTAACCTGACCTCATTTGGTCAGGAGGCACTCTTTCGTGTGAATATCACTGGTAATATCAATGTAGCCTATAAATAAAAAGAAAAATATAGCAATGCAGTTCCAGCACCTCAGAGTTCAAAACTCAACATTTAGACAAGGTAGACAGCATAATTGCATGGCAGATAATTGAGGTGAGTCCAAACAGTGCTGTCCAAATAGCCAGTGCTTTTAACTTTTACCTCGAATGCAAGTTCTTCCACATACCATACATATTACCATAGTTAATGCGGTAGGGAAGAAAACTGCAGCAATTCCCTTGTGCAATCTGTGTGAGAAAACTTGGACTTCTGGGTGTTCTTAGGGTGTAAGAATTATGGATTTCTCTCAGAGGAATCCAGCTGCATGTAGAAGGTATCAATGACTTGTTATGTGCAAATATTGAAAACTTGTTTAAAGTTATTTGTTGGTCTTTGGGTATGGTCTGTGCTACACAGATTTATGACCGACAAAGCCACATGGTCTTAGGGCAGGCCCAGCTGTGCTTTCAAGGACAGTGTGATGTCAGACAAGAAACTTTAATGTATACAGGCTGTGTTTAATTTTCTACAGGCACTGCAAACACTGGCAAACTTGTTTTCAGAATGGGAGAGCCATGTTGCCCAACAGGTTATATCCATCTATGTCCAAGGGCAAGGCTACGCTGTTTGTCAGGGCTCTGCATGCAACTTCTTTCCCCGCTGCCTCTTTGCCAGGGCCTGGCTGCCTGGTCTTAGGGCCATCTTTTGAGACAACTGTATAGCCTTGAGCCAGAGAGCTGTGGGGAAGGAGCTGTGAGAAGCGGGTTTCTACCCTTCTTCCCTCAGGAGCTGCTTTTAAGCTCAGACCCTCACCCTTGATTTCTGCCCCAGTGACATTTGCAGCTGTGTCTGAGCCTGACTGTTGCCAGCTCACAGACTCACAGAACATTGTTTGGTTTGGAAGGGACCTTCGAAGATCATCTAGTCCAACCCCCTGCTGTGGGCTGGGACATCTTTCAGTAGATAAGGTTGCTCAAAGCTGCCTTGACTTCCCAGCTTGACCTTGAACCTGCCTCCTCTGTGGGGATGTTTCAGGTAATCTGGACTCTTGGGTGACCCCAGCTGCAGCCACTGGACATCACTGCTCTTGGCACAGCCTGGAGAACCATCCTGTGACCGTGGCACCAGCTTTGCAGTTCCCACAGACAGGCAGCCAATCGGCAAGGTTGGCCCCAGGTGGTCTTGGAGACCATCTCAACGGGTAGCATCCCACAGCCTTGATCTCACCACCTGGTTTGCCCAGACAGGCTGTCCCTGAGCTGCCTGGGAGGCAGCTGTGTCAGGGAGCATGCTATGAGCGTGGTTTCATGTCAAAGTTTGTATAGACATAGGCAAAGTGATTTACAAAGTTAAGTGAAGAGAAAGCTAAGTCTATTCAAATATCAGATACCATAATTCATCCTGATTAGCCTGAGATGATTCAACAGCTGTAACCATTTAGGCTACATTTCAGAAAGGCAAATACTTTAATCTAATGCTAGCAGGGGATTGCCAAGGAAAGGGAGGAACTGAAAAGAAAATATATCAAAATTTCAAACTTCATCCTGGAAACAGAATTCCAAAACTTCATTAAAATGCTGATGCTGAATGTATCAAAATATAACTCAGTTATACCAAAAAAAAATTTGCTTCCAATTACTTGAGAAGCATTGAGAGCACCCAAGATAGATGCAATGTAGACAAAACTTGAGTCAAAGAAAAGTGATAAAAACTATTATCCAGCAGTGCCTCATCATGAAGACATCTAAAATTTAGTGAGCGACTCTATTATGCCTTTTCATGGTTTCAAAGCTCCCTAAGTGCCTGCATGTCCACAGTAGGGCCTCAGCTGTGGGGCACGTTCTCGCTTATGCTCTAGCATGATCCAGAGATAAGGATGTCCATCTGTGGCTGCAATCCGTTACAGCCTGCTTCCAATACACATAGAGCACTGATGTCAGCTTGTAGCACAGCATGGCCACCTACTCCCAAAAACCTGGCCAGTGGGCAGCAGCCTTTCCTCCAGAGGCCCTGCCAAAGAGCAGAAAAGAGCACAAGATTAGTGCAGCCTGGAGAATTCTGACTCTGTAGGTGAGGTAGAAGACATGGTCATGATTTTTACCAGAAAGGGGCCAAGATGGTTCAGCCCTCCACTCCCATGTAAGCTCTCTCTTCAAAGGATCGGAAGAAACTGCATCTGCTTCAGCAAGTCACATTGCTGGTGGGACATGGAGCCTCATCTCTGACTGAGCAGTTTCCAGGAACTTGGTTCTGCTGTTGTGGTTCCTCATACCCTGTGGTAGTTCAGTGTTATGCAGAACTGCCCCTCCAGTGAGAGGAAGGGAAGGAGACCCAGGGTCTATGAAGACTCAACCTGGACATGTAGCATGCTGTAATTGTACTATTACTTTCCTCCAGTGTTGCAGGCTTTGAAATAACATTCATTTTTCACCATCTAACTGTCAGTGTAATGCAGCCGAGTCATTGAAACGTTATTAGAGTTGACTTAAGCCTTCAATGTGCAGTGACCTTTTGAACTACTTACTAATCACTATAAAAAAAAGGTGGTCAGGTAACATCTTTCTCCTCCTTCAATTCACAAGATTAATTACTTGTCTTCAATAAAGACCAAAAGGAGAGACTCGTGTAGCTCTGGGTTCCGACTGGGGTGGATACTTTTCCCAGAGCAGCAAAGGCATCAGTAATTGCAGAGCAGTGTTAAGAGACATTGCCACTAAAAGTGAGGATACACTGATAAGATCTGTGTATGAGAAGAAGTGGTCAGGTCCTTTTTTACTCAATTTGTTCTCATAAATTGTTTACTGTTGTTAAAGTAAACAGGTTTTAAGATAAGCTTTCTTCTAAACTTTTTTCTATCAAAGGCAAAGTGAGTAGCCATGGGGTGCAACCATTTGGTTAAGGCAATTTGATATAAGCTACTTCTCCTGCAAGATACTGTTTTTTAGTTGAAGAGGAAAAGCTGACCACCCACTTGCACACAGTCAAAACCAGCAGTAGGGCTCAGCCTCCTAGGTGTTCATATTTGGCATTAATTGCTCTGTACAAATGCAATGACTATCCTTACACTATTTCCTGGCTACCCTGCATGATCATTTAAATTATCTTTTTTTAATCAGGTAATTTCCAAAAGATAGTACAATATCAATATATTGACATCTATGAATATGCTAAAGATCTGTCTTTTGTGTTGTGTGAACAGTATAGCTATATAGCTGCAGGCTCTGGAGGTCTCTCCACCAGGAACAATTTTCCAAATTTACAGCTTCAGAAACCAAGCAGATGCATGGTACAATGTTAAAGTAGTACGTTTTAAAGGGAGCTGGGCACCTTAAAATTGAAATTAGCTAGAAAAAAAATTACTGAAGATTAGGTAAAACTACTTAGATTATTTCTTTTATGTTTAATAAGCTACATGGAAATTGGCTAGAAGCAACTTGTGGTATGCCTGTGACTGTACTGGTACACTGGCAAGAAGAATCAGGTAAGAGTTCCACAACTGTGACACATATAGGTTATATTTTATGTCTTCTTATGAGAAAGCAGCTTCCTTCATAAATTGTGTTCTTAAAAACTGAGCATAATCTAATATATGTAGGGAAAGAAAACAAGGTGGGACACCAATAGAACCTGATTCTTAAACATACTCCAAACTTTTATTCTTTCAATATCAGTAGGGAGATTTAAATAAAGGCGCATCTTAATTTCTTTATGTTATTACAGAGCTACTACTACACAGACAGTGTCAAAATACAGCTGATATAAGCTATCATATTGTATTTTGAGGGTTTATTCAAGCAAAGTCAATCAAGTAGTGCCAACCCAAGTTAGTGATGTATGACAACGCACAGACTCAGAGAAACTTCCGGACCTGAGCTGGCTCAAACTGAGCTGGGTTTGATGTCTCTGCATGAGTTCCATAGTTAATGCACAACCTGAAAATCCACTTTTGGATAATCAAAAGCTGACTGTATCTATCATATGCTCAGAGGTGAAAAAAAGCAAGGTTCTGCCACAGCACTTTCCAAACTAGCCGGCTGCAACAAGGTCTTTTACCATCTCATACCAGCATACGCTTCATGCCAGTCCCTCCACTGCCTTCTCCTAGCCTTTCCTCATCCAGTGCGTGCATTCTCTCTCCCTGTCTTCTCTCTGCTTTTTCCTCCTCTCTCTTCCTCGGCTGCTTTCTCTTCATTGGCTGCCCAACCTCTTAACAGAGCCAGCCACAGCTGCACCTTATCTACATCGGTCAACCCACCGCCCCCAAAGCCAGCCCACAGTTGTATATTATCAATGCTAATTAACCCAGCTTCATTCCTCTACAAGGTTCCAAATGCTGACTAATTATAGCAACAACAGACAAACTTCAGGGCATCAGAGGATAGCTGAGATTGGAAGTAACTACTCACAATCGTCTAGTCCATCCTCCCTGCTCAGAGCAGGGTCAGCTACAGCAGGTTGTCCAGGACCTTCTCTAGTCAGATTTTGAAATATCCAAGGATGGATATTTCCATATTTCCACAGCCTCTCTGAGAAACCTGTTCCAATGTTTAAGTAGTCTTCCATAAAAAAGGTTTTTTTCCTATGTTTAAATGGAGTTTTCCATACTCAGTTTGCACCCATTGCTGGGCGCTAATGAGAAGCTCCCACAACACTAAATAATGTGGTTCCCCTACTCTACCCTCTAGTCCAAATTTTTTTTCCTAATATCCTCCCAAGCCACCTTTTGTGTCCATTGACCTTTCTTATATACTTTGCCACAAAAGATAAAAATTTGGCTCTGTCATCTCTGTAACTCTGCTTTTACTACTATTAGATCATGCTTTAGGCCTCTTTTCCAGCAAGAAACATGCCCAGCTCCCTCACCCTCTCCTCAGAGGTGATGTCTTCTGGGCTCCCAATGAGGTTGGTACCCCCTCTAGGTCTCTCTGCAGTTTCTCCCTCCTGAAGTGGAGCCAAAACTACACCATACCCTATGTGTGGCCTCACAAGCACCAAGTAAAGGGTAGTTATAACTTGCCTTGATCAGCTAGCCATGTTCCTCTTAATATAGTCCGATATGCAGTCTGCCTTATTTGCTCATTTGTTCTTCAGTCAAATCCTGTCCTTGCTCTAAAACATAAATATCTAGCCATTGTTTGAAATGAGTCAGTTAGTGTAATGGCATAGTTAACCTATGCTGCTCTTTCAAGAGTCCACCATTTCATGTTCCAGTGGCAAACCTTGTGACTACAATAAATTAACATCACAGAAAATAATAAAATAGTTCAATCAAACTGAGTGTTGCTGAACCAGTCTGATACTTGGCAAACCTCCAGAGTTTGCACTGACTTACCGTGCTGGTCTATGTGATGCATCACAGCAGACTTCTGCTGTAAGAATGGAGCCCATCTGAAAATCAAAGCTCAGTATTTCTTAGTCAAGGAGGTCAGGCAGTAGCACAAATTCCAGAATCAGTGTGTGGTATAGGCAGAATCTGCTTATCTCCAGAAAAGTACTTCAAAGCCAGAGCATGACTTTTAGAAGCTTTGACATGGACCTCCACCCATCCCTTCAAAAACTCTCAAAACCCAAACCTTCCACCCTGGCCCAGATGAGAGATTTTTGGCTGAAGGCCCAGCAGTCCTTGCAGTCTGCCTAAACCAGGCTTGGGTGGACCCTGAAATGAGATACAGTCTCTCTTTTCATTGTAAAGGCAACAGTTTAAAGATAAGCAGTGAAAAAGAAGGAAAATTGAGAGGATTGTATTCAATCTGACTTTTAGAAACTTCAAGAAAGGGTAAGCGTTGGTGAATGAAAAAATTAACCTTACCTTTTTAGAATAAAAAAGGAGTAAACTGAGAAAAATTACTTTTTATTTAAACACTAAGCATCCTCTGCAAGGCATTTAACAGCTTCCACCCCTAGTAGCTTCAGTGGGAGAGGCTGTACTTTGTCAGCTGCTCTGCTCTTCTTTAGCAAAACCATCTGAAACACTTAGCTCATGTCAAGTGATCACATGCCAAGTATTGTGATGATGACTGATATTGCTGCTTAAGTGGAATGACACAATGAGCAAGAGCGCAAAGAAGTTTAAAAGTACTCGTGCTCTTAAGGACATGGGTGTGCAAATCCCTGACTCCTTGAGCTATGGCAATGTTTTAGAAAATGCTGCTACCTAATGCTACCTTTCCCCTTGACTGCCACCATGGCCATTAAACCAGGAGCTTCAGAGGCATCTGTAATACTATGGCGTGACCCACATGACACAGAGAAAGTGTGCTCCCAATGAAGCAACACAAACATGGCCCTGGAGCTTGTACCTGTCAGAGGCTTACAGCTAGGGAGCAGCAAGATCAGGATTGCCTCATGAGGGAGGACAAGTCAGCAGCCAAGGGTGACCCCAGCATGGGCACCATCCCACAGGGGCTGAGCACAGCAGGCAGGGCCAGGGGCTGTAACAGGGGCCATCAGCAGCCCCCAACACAAGTGATGAACCAGGGGCAGCATCCAGCCAGGGGGTCCAGTCAGGAGCAAAAGGAGCTAGCGGCTGGGCTGTAATATGTATGACTGAGGGGTCCATCCAGGATACAAGCTAACTACAGAGTATGGCCAAGTTCTACTGGGGAAGCAGGGCTGGAGACAGGCACACTTACAACATAGCTCGGGACAAAACCAGGTGCCCCCTCCTGGCCTTATAGAGAACCTCCAGGCAGAGGAACTGTGGGTGGGTGTCCCAGGTGAGGCCAGCTGGGGCCATTAAGTCCTATCAGTGCCCTTGAGGTACTGACAGTTACCTCACATAGCCCTAATTCCAGTATGAAAGCACTGTGTTACAGAAAGTTATCACATCAGAGAGCAAGCCGGAAGAACAGCAGCCCAAGCAGGAAGAGCAAGCCATCAGCCTGGCTCCCTTGTTCATAAGGTCTAAGCACATGGGCTCAGAGAGACCAAATCCCATTTGTGAAAAATCATTAAATGTTGTAACGAGACCAGCTGATATGAGTAAGGCCTCACAATCCCCGTTGTCAACAGCTCATTCGCATAATTCATGGCTGCCTCCAATTATCTGTAGGAGATTTGCAAGCCAGACTCGGCCTGTGAAGGAGGTTCCACATGGGCAGGCACTTAATGAACAGATTGGATTATAAACACTAGCTAATCTTTCCCACATGTACACCTGAAGAATATCACAAGTGACAGCTGTTTAAATTTCCAAGGAAATTAATGATTCCTAAAGAGGCAAGGCTTATCAGGCTTTGACTGGGCCTGATAATGGACAACCACCAAGGGGCAAATTGTTTATAATAGTTTATAAGTGCCTCATTCTATGGGTTCATCTTGGAAACTTTTATTGACGTGGTCCCTTTTATTGATGTTTGTGCTGGCAAAGACTAGAACAGCTTTGTTCAGTCTGCTGATGATATTAGGCTACTAAGGCCTCTAACGAGCATCTCGTATCTTCAGGTCACAGTCAGTTTAAAATGATTGGTACGGGGGCCGGTATACCATGTGCTCAGCTGAACCCTACAAGATGGCTACGCTGTCTGTGCCTGCCCCGTGCAGAGCTCCCATCCTTGCAGGGCCCATCTGTGAGACTGCTAAAATATTAACTCGTGTGTGGTGGGTCATTTGCTGCATTTGCTGTCTTGGGATTTGGGGGTGGGAGGGGTGGGAAGAGGGCAATTGAGGTTTACTGTGAGACTATAACCAATCTTTTCTAGTAGACCACATATGGAAAAAGGAAGGCATTTTCTCTATCCTCTTTTGCAGAAATCCTGTACCTTTACATTAGGACACAAAACTTCCAACAGTCACCCTGGCATTTGTTTCAATGCAGCGTGTGGCAGGACACATTCTCATTTCCAAGAGGATTTTTCAGAGACTGGTTCTATTTCAAAGAAGGCATCGTGAAAAAAAAAAAAAGCGTCCATGCTGGTCTGTGAAAGTGGCAACACGGTAAGATCTTTGTTAAACTCGGGTCCAAAAAAAAGGAATTAGCTACAGCAAGTCATTCTTAAGCTACAAGTAATACAATTCCTGTGCAAAACTGGGTATCTACGCAATTATTTTAAAGTTCAAATGTTTCTTCCTGGTCAATGAGAGTTTCACAAAGGAGCATGGAATTCATTTAAATTCAAGACTACAGACAAAACAAATTGCTTATAAATAGTTTACAAATGTTTTCTTCCATAAGAATAACACTGTGATCCAACACTGCTGAAGTGTCTGCCACAGCAAGGGACCTGTCCTTCCTGCCACACTGATGTAAACCAGAATTGATTTAGTTGAAACAAATGTATGAAGGTGATGGTGAAAGTCAGGCTAAAGCCAATGGGAGGACCCTAACCTGTGTTTTATCTAAACCCATGCTAATATTATTGTCTAACCCATTGCACTCAATTAAGCCAATTTTGGATTTATGTCATATATTCTGCAAATCAGCTCTTTCCCAGTTTATATTCATATAATTACACTGAATCTGCTTGCTGAAGGTCTGGCCCAGTATTTGCAACTTTAATTTCTCTGTCATTCATCTTCAAAATTAGTTGGGAACTTCACTTAAAGAATATTGGAGCCTCCAGTGACTGGATAAATCATTTCTGTATGGGTTATTTCTTGTGCTTTCTCTAACTAGCACAGCATTTTTCCTGGGAATAAATATGAAAGAGAAGTAAATCACTGACCTTATGATTGGATTAATAAATAATGGATATTTTAAAATACAATGTCCAGGCATAAGATGATCTATGTCCTCCCAGTGCACATGCATACACACACACATATATCATTTCCTCAGTTTTATTTTAGGATTTTGCATGATTGGGCTTTTTCTTCAGATGCTGAATGTCTGCCACAGAGAATGTTCTATTATAACCATAACAATATGATACTATATTAGGAAAGGAACTCAATTTGCAGGACATTTGGAATCTTTGTTAGTTATGATTAAAGCCTGTCTGCTTTCACGAGGTGAAGAAACCAAGAATAGCTAGCCTACGCAGGAGATGTTGCTAGCAGGTAACAGGACTGCCCTGGCCAAACTGACTTTACTAACTTTCTGCTGGATTTCTAACAAAACAGAATTCTTGAACAGCGTAAGCAAGGATACAGCTGTTCACTTGTCTGGGTTGTTTGAACTTTTATTTTTTGTTAAGGATATTTCTGCTGCAGTACATGGGTCCCTCAGTAGCTAATACAGCACTTTTTAATCAGCTTTTAATGCCTTTTTCCTTAATTAACAAAGCAAGAGTAAAGAACACATACAAAATGAATGTGTGTGATGCCAATTGGTTTAAGGTGGACAAAGAAGGTGTTGAAGCCATGTTGAACAAATCAGTCCTTTTTCTGAGCTGCACCTTGCTTTTTCCTCCCATTATTCTAATATTCCATGTGTCTCTTGAATTAAGAGCCTGACTCCCCCCCCGACCAAGAGAGACCACATCTCCAGAAGCTGCAGAGAACAGGCTGACTGGTAGGAAAGGTATGGCGAGAACCCCTGGCACAACAGGCAAGAGAGAAAGAAGTGAGGAAAGGAAGAATTACTTTCCTTCTCACCATGTCTCTGCATCTTTGCCACTGTTATTAATGGTATATCAGTTCTGTCTTAATGCAACTACTTTTATAGTACACCTACACACCACTCTAGCAATTTCTTTCTGCTTTCAAGGACCACTGTTCAAATGCCTATGCCTGATTCTCAAGGTCAGATGGCTCTATCTGATGAAAGTCTTTCTATGGCAGAAAGTTTAAAAAAAAAAAAAAAAAGCATCGACTGCATCTCACGGATTCAATAGAAAGAATGGAGAAAAAAAGACTCAACAAAACCCTTTTCTTACAGGACTAAAAATTTGCTCAAATGGGCTGAGAGAGCTCTTAAAGACCATGTGCAACAGTGCCATCTGATGGGCTCTACCTTTACAAAAGGGCAAACGAGTTGACAAGTAATCATCAGGCCTTGCAAGCAACCTTCGGTCCCAAGCAAAATGATGTGAGCAATACTGGATTTGATTCAAAGAAGGTGCTGTCCAATGAGTTCTTTACATAGCCGTTTCCCATGAGCCTATGGCATACTTTTTAAAATTACGTTGTGGGATTTTTTGATAAAGGTAATAGAGTTAATAATTTCCATGGTGGGATATTTGATTTAGTGCTGTGGAACATTTTGCTTGAGACACTACAGCAAATGAAACATACAGGTCAAGTTAAATGCACTAATTACTGGGAAATAGACACTCAAGTCAAATTTCAAAGCAGGAACAGTGCAAGGGAGATGAGGATCCACAGGTCTCAGGAAAACCAGGTGTGCCACAGGGGCAGACTACATAGCTGCCTATGATGACAGGGAAAAAAAAAAGGAAATATTGTATAATTGGTCAGCATTTGTGTGTTGATATCTCTTTGACAATGTAAACAACTGTGGGTTTCATCTTTGCAAAATACATTGCCATTAAATAGTGGTTAAGAAATTTGTAGGACAAAGTTAACACAGTGTGGGTTTTTTTAATATAATTCATTCTTTTTCAAGACCCCAGTCAAGTTGCTTTGTTGTGAAGAATGAGGCATATTCATTACCTGTTAAAATAAACGTAGAAAAGAGGTTTCTGAGTTTCAATTGTGACTTCTAAGTGCTTGGTGTGGCTAGTTACTGCTAGACTGTCTTCCCCCTAAGCCCCTTCTTCCTGTAGTGCATGAAGTTATTATTTTTATGTCATTCATTATATAAAAAAATCATTATCCTTAGATCAATTCAAAATGTAAAGATGACTATTTAATTGATTTACATTTTCATTACTGTATTACAGTACAGGTAAAACAAACCAATTTCCCCAGGTCTGAATTCCTGTGAACATGCAGAAGTGGACAGCAAAATTTCTTTCTTCCTTTTGCTGCAGTGAAATGGCAAGAGCCATCCCTGGCCACAGAATTCAGTTCATGGCCCTGTAATGTAAACAGCTTTTATCAATGAGCAAGGAGAAAACCTTAAGTCATTATTTATATAATCTCTAAATAACACAAATACTGGAAATATATGTAAATATTGGAAAGAAAAGACTTTTGAAACAGACCTGGACCTTTGGTGTGTAGGGTTCAGATTGGTGTTATATTGTTCAGCATAGATAAATGAAAAACTTGGGGGAAATATAGTACATCATTTTAGGACTCACTTTATTTTCAACAAGGAGTCTGCTAAAAATGTTTGGAGATTATGATAGATAACTGGTTGAATATTAACTACATTCTTTTGTGTTTGTTTTCAACTTTCTTCCCAACTCTTAACTTTTACAAACAAAAATCCCAACATTTTTTTTCCCCACAAATTGATTAGTCTCAGAAAGCAAAAGCAATGCTAGATCACTGTCATGCAAAAATAATGTTTTCCAGAGATGAAAAATGGTATGAAAGTTTTGCTTTAGCTCCTGATTTTCTTTGGAGTTCTAGCTCCTGTCTAGGGAATTTTCGTGGAGGAAAGCCCTGTTCAAACATCTGCTTCGGAGAGGGATTAAGTGGGTGAGGTATGAAAGGCCAGGGTAAAAAAAAAATCTGTTTGAACCAGGAAAGGATTGTTTCATTTATGGCTGTTTGGAGGGAGAGAAGGAAATGGGAATGATTGCAGGGGCAGAGGGAGTGGGATTGGTGAGATGTAGGCATCTCACACATAAAGAAAGCATCGATGCTGCTTTTGGAAAACTGAAATTAAATATGCAAACTCTGTGGCTGAGGCATCTTCTCGTACTTGACATTTCCTGGATCTACCCATATCAGTCTTTGATATTACCAGGAGAACATTCAGTTCCATGCCAAAAGCTGTTAATAACCCTGTTAATAATCCTGTTTCATAGGAAAGCTCACTTTGTAGCAGTACCTAGAGATAATATTGATAGAGTACTTAGATTCTATAAATTACACGTTGGTCCTTATTAAAATCCAGGAGCTATTTTTCAGTGAATGCATGATTGAAAAACTCAGGTAACCAGACTTTTCTTTTGTGTATGTGTATTATGTGTGCACTTTACTTATGCAGCTAAACCGGACCAAATCCAGGTGTCCTCAGCTGACATAGCAGACTATGACTAAGAAACACCAAGCTTTGCTGTGAGCAAAGCCACGTTGCTGTAGCAGGACACAGAGATATAATTATCTGTTTTTAGCTTCATGATCTGAGGAAAAGGGGGAATACATGTGCTTTTGTCTACTTTTGTTATTGATCCCAAAATCCTCTGGGAGCCATTCAGCAATGACTGATATTTAAATTGATGTATAGCAGTTAATCTTCTGTCTGGTATCTCCTTTGTCAGAAAGTCTAGGCCCAGTTATAGGCTACAAGGCAAGATGGAAATGTGAGCTGCAGCCAGTAACATTGTCAGAGAGGCTCTAAACCTGCTGAATCAATAAAACTAGAGGTGAAGGCTCATAAATCCCTCTGTGTGTGTGTGTGTAGCTGCCATGATCCAGGTCCTTCTGGGAGCCTGCATGTGGCCTCCAAATAAAGTTCCTGGCAGCTCATCTTTCTAATCTAGAGGTACATCTGTGATAAAGCAGATTTAATGGGGAAGACCTCACAGTGGAATAACATAAGCTGTATAGTTTCTTTCTTCCCTCTCACCAAAAAGCTAATATTCAGTTTCTCTCCTGTCCAAGTCAGATTAGCTTCCCATAGCAGCACTCACCCATGACAGTCTCCAGTATTTTATTTCACGACAAATTGAGCTACATGAACTAGAACACTTGCTTTTGGAGCTGACTACAATGGATGCTGAAAAAGCCTTGAGCATTTGCACTTGGAAAGGGGCAAAGCTGTGTATTTATATTCTAGCTTTCTGTCTGCATGTCTGAGTGTATATGTGATCTGATGCCAAACAAGAAAGTTCAGCTATGAATTGCAACACTAATGTAGTATGCAGTGCATATGGAAAGGAACAGTTTCATTTGTAGAGCAAGAAACACTGATATATGTAATCCTTTGGTTTTGCTAGACAAGAGGAAAACAAATCTTGTGACTTTTTGTTTGTGAGGAATCAATTTTTTTAGGAGTTTCTCAGCAGAAATATTATACCTTGTACTTTACTGACACTGATTTTTCAGAAAAGCTATCAAGTTAGTCCACCGAGGTAAAAAGAAAACATTAGCATATTCTTTTTTTTAAGTTGTATCCTTTCTTTAGTTTTTCCAGTCATAAATGCAATGTTTTGCTGCATACTTAGTGTAAGTTCTACAGTTTCACAGGGCTGTTCAAAACATGAAGAATTCTTATGAAATAGGGGCAGGAATGAAAAAAAAAATTAACAAGGATTCAAATGCATCAGAAGCAAGAAGCATGGCAAACAGTCTGTAGAGTCAACAGACTCAGCTGTAAAAAAAGCTTTCCAGAAAAAGGCCATTAAAGAAAAACGAAATTAAATCTTTACTTAGTAAGGGAGGTTTCCACCACAGCCTTTCTTTACAGAGGGCTGAGTCTGAAGGGCTGTTTCAAATTGCAGTGTCAGAAGAGATCTTTGAATAAAATTTATAAAATGAGAAGTAAGAAATCAGAAGGACCAGATGGTGCTCACTCAGGCTTTCTGAAGGAACACACGTACCAATGTGAAAATGTTATGTGTAATCTGTCACTTAAAATCAATCTAATTCCTAGAGAAAGAGAGCAACAAATGTGACGCCATTTTTAAACTGTCAGGAAATGTTTGGGGAACTATAGATCAATAAATCTCACTTCCATATAGGTAAAAATATGGAAAATATAATAAAATCTAGAATTTGTAGCCACATGGAAAGGTTTTATTTAGTAAGGAAGAATCAAAATTGCTTTGTGGGTGGAAGTCGCAGCTCAAATACTAAATATTTCTTTAAATTAATTAGGGAGCATCCAGACAGCTTTCCAGAATGCACAAGGAATAGAGGGGGAAATTAAAACCTTATAAAACCACTGTATGAATCCATATTGAGTGCTACATGCAGGTCTAACCCTTGAATATCAAAGTGTCTAGCAGTCTTAAAAAATGTGTAGAGAAAGAAGTCATGTTAGTACAGCAAAACTATGAAGAAAGGACAGCTGTCTTCTGACAATGCAACATCACTGAAAATCAAGCAGATTAATTTTATTTGAACAAACAATTTAGATTACTGATGTCAGGAAAAAAAGAATCTTTGAAGTCTTATAAAAATTTCATACATGTCATACATGTTACTTACATGTCATTTGCATGTCATACATGCAAACCTCACAGACAAATAGATTGCCATCTGTTTCAGTCTTTTGTTGTGTTTGTACTTAAAATATAGCCACCAGAATAAAAAATATCCCCCGGATCTCTTGAGCTGTGAGCAGGGGATGAATTTCTTTAGCATAGCAAAAGGGCTACTGTTAAATAGAGCTTGAAGACAGTTATTGAATACCTTTAGTGAAAAGAAAGGACAACAGCTTTTCTCCAGATGGAAAGGAAATAAAAGACTGAAGTAAAGCTCTGCAGTTTGGAAGAGTTAAAACTCCAGTGAGAATGGGTGGTTTAACCAGAACTTTTATTCTACACCATTCTTAGCACTTGTTTCTCATATTTCCCTTCTCGTCCTTCAGGATTATCTTCTGCAAAACCTGGTTCTTGCGAACACAAGGAACTGCATGTGATGATTTGGGGGGAGATGCTAAGTCAGGTAACAAGGAATGGGAGTGGGTGGATCCTTGTTAGCACAAATGAATTGTTCCCATGTGTGAAAGAAAAATCTGCGGTGTAGGCGATATCTGGGCAAGCCCAAAATTCCTGTGCCTGTTTCCCCAGTATTGAAAGATCATGACACTCAGGGACATAATTTCTAAGATTCCAAAATCCTGTAATTGAGTTTCATGGAGCTCAAAAGCATCTATAGCTGCTGGGGGGATGGAATTATAGCACCTGTGTTACTAAAAGGAATCAGATTTGCAGCAATACCAATTTTGATTGCTCTTCCTTTCCTTCCGTCTTTAGTTTATGTACATGAGTAAGGATCTATCTTTATTGTGTAGGGGAATTTGTTTTTAAAATGGTGTTATTTATAACACCATATATATTTTTTAGATTTATAACAAATATTTAGAAATAATACTGTAATGAGCAATTTTAGAACACCAGCCTGTCCTCCCCTTCCAGCATTTTCTCTGACCTCTTTTACAAATGGGTCTTTCAATCTATCCCAAGGCTAGTTACTATGACAATCACTTTTTAAAACAAAGTTGCTTATGGCCAGCATCTGAAAACCATAGATATGTCTACATCTAAGAACATCATACACATATAAGCACACAAGCACTCATAACACCACAGGTCACATTATAACAAGAAAGTATTTCTTCTTTTCCTGTTCTTGTGCACCAGGAAACACCTCCTTATATACACTCCATTCCCCCTGACATCTACAGCAATTATGTGCACAAGGGATGGATGTCCCGATAATATTTCTAAACCTTTCATTTCACAGAAGGAGGCATTGCTGAGTGTTTTCTTAGCACAAGGCAAAGCAAGTAGCCTCTTGTCCTGATTAAAATCCTCTGACTTTTGGAATCTTCTGCTAAATTATATTTGCCATACAGGAAGGGTGTAGGAGGAAGGAAAAAAAATTAAAAACTCCAGTCTTGTGTCAATTATCAACTGTTTTAAATTTAGAGATTTTCCCATCAACTAGAAACTAAATCCACTTGTTTGTTGCCAGGGAAAATGGGTGAAGATGCCATTTCTAAAGTGTGTAAAGACTTTGTGGTTCATTTCACAATAATATTTGTTGAACTTTTGTGGCACGCTTTCAGAGGAAGCAAGATGGGGCTGTGTTAGTCATGATTCGCTAAATACTACATCTTAATCCTTTCTAGTTTTTGTTTATTCATGCCTTGCTGTGGGATTTAAAGTGTTAGCTCATGGAAAGAAAAAGAAAATCCCATCAGATAGAGGAATGCAGCCTTCCAGTCCACTGCTTGGAGGCAGGTTTGGATATTTCTGATGGGATGACTTGCTTCTCTTCTTACAGAAACCCAAATGCACGGGGAATGGGAAAAAAGAGCAGAAATAGTTGTTTTGCTTCTCATGTGCAGACATGTGAGATCTGGGAGACCAGGCTCCACATGTGAGATGACCTTGAAATCAGAGGTACAGCCTGGCAAGGCAATGGAGGGGAGAGCTGCGCCTTTCTCACACAAGCCCATCACACCCCTGCCCATCAGCTGTGACAGCCGAAGTGGCAGCCATGTAGAGACCATCTAGCTTTGGGTACCCAGGGCACCTGCAAGCAATGCCATGGTGAGGAGGGGGGTGCAAGCTGTGCTGGAGCTGTTCCCATGAGCCTTAGGAGGTTGTTTCAAAGGTGTCTTTCATTTTCCACCTCTCCAAGCTGAGCTGGCTGATAAAGGAGCTGCTCTTATTTTTTCTCATCTGCTCTGAAACAGGATCTGTTCATTGTGAGAGGCCCTTTCATCAGAGGAGGGGTTTTGTCTCCCTTTTTTTCTTTCCTCTTGACTCTCACTGGCCATAACCTTGGTGGAGCTGGAGGAGGGAGCTGTGGCACTGCTGTGGGTGGTGAAGCCCCATCCTGCCGGTGGGGAGCAGGCATGGAAGGGCAGCGAACAAGGGAGTGAACGTGTTGAAACCCTGCCTGCTCTTTTCCAGTCCAGGTGATCCTGTCAGTGACAGAGCTGGTCTGAACCTCTGCTACCGCCGAGGAGGGTGAGGGTGGAGGGAGGGGAAAACCAAAGCCTGTGGCACATAATGAAGTCCTTATGCGCTGAAAACTCGTATTCAGTATGCCATAGGCGGAGGTGCTGACAGCCACGATCTGTGCCTTGCAGGAAAAGGTTTTGAAGAGAAAATACACTGCCTTTGCAAATGCTGGCGCAGAACCAGTGTGAGTCTGCAGAGCACTGGGTCTGTTCAGTGATGACTCCCATTAGAGAACTAAAGAAGAAATAGTTTGTTGGATTTTTTTCCTTTTGGTTTGGTTTGGGTTTTTTTGGTGGTGTTTTACTGTAGTGTATAGCTCAGTTGCCTAGCTTGTGGAACAAGGACCATAGCATCCAAGAAGGCTGTATTTCTGTTCCTCAGCCTGTCATGGTCTTGGTGCATGCATTTATGCAAGTCTTCTCTGTTCTGCGTGCTTTGGTTTCTTCATCTTATGTCTTTGCAGCTCTTGGGAAGCTGAGTATGAAATATTGTTATTATTAACTAAGGTCACTTGATGCTGGTTTTAGTCTTGGTCAGTCTGTCAATCCTCAAGAAAAGCCAGTTTCTACAAATCTTTCCTTTCCAGTGAAAATGCATTTTCCTGCAGAAGTTACTGTGAAACAGGACGCATATATGTTCCATGGCCAACATACAAAAGAGAAGAGACTCCAGCTGCTTCTTCCTGAGCTGCTTTGAAGCAACTAGGATAACAGGACTCAAACCCATGTATAATTCATTAGTTTAAACCTGACTGTACCTTGCAAATTTTGTTATGATCCATTAAGCTGGGGGCATGTATTCTTGATAACACGGGACTTTAACATGCCTTTTGAGTTGAAGTAGGAACTTCTTTTGGCTCAACTACTCTAGTACACTGTGTCCGGTTCACTCATCTTTTACCAGTAGCCGTTGCTGATGTTATCTCACTTCATTATTTCTTTTCACTTATAATATTGGACTCAGATTTGCAGGACCCAAGTTGTGAGCACAGGTTACACAATCTCTTTCTAGTTGGCATGAGGTGAAGCAGTTATTCTGCCACTGCAAACTGCAATACAAGTATTTTCACCCAGAACTGGACAAACAGAGATGAATTCCTGAGACCCCAAAACCACAATTAGCATTCGTACTGTATAAAGACTTGTCTGTCATATCCATATAATTTTATCCTCTCATTCACCATATTACTACAGGCTGGCTATCCTCTACACTTCCCTACAGTGGGCTAAGGAGTACGGGAGACACACATCTAGCTACCATAGGTTTTACTGATCCAAGAATTCTCCTCAGGACTTGCGTAGTGGGTTTGCCATGACACACACATCAAGCTAACACGTCCACAGGTAGCTTGGCTGTATCAGTGTGGAGATACATGTAGCTACAGCTATATCTCTTCTGAGAGGAGCTGTGTCAGTTCGCAGCTGCAGGTCTGCAACCCTGCTATACTTGGGTATATATTCCAAAAGTAGTTCTTTCCTTTTGCCGTGTCCAATTTCTCAAAATAAGATATTGAAGTAATAGAAGTCAGAGACTAAATTTTAAAATGGAATCCCCAAAGAACACCCTGCCATTTATGGTGGCACTTTCATTGTGCATTGCTGTGTCAGTGATTCCTCAGATCCCTCCCCTTTTGTGTAGGCTTTTTTTAAAATATTTTTTTGTTGAGTATGCCAATAAGACACAAGATTTTTTCAAATTGAACAAGATCCAGCATGAAAGACATAATTTTGTACATAGGAATGAGGAGCAGGATGGAATTATACTTTTATTAAAGCTGGATCTCATTTTAGGTTGTTCAAACCACTGTGACAATTTTTGCAACAGCAGAAGAAAGAAATTGAAATTTATATTTGACATTATTTAATGCAGTTTTTAATTCTGTATATTAGTCTGAACTTCACTTCTAATTCAGGAGAACAGAAATAAACAGAAAACTTTTGTTTTCAGCTCGTTTTTGCAGTGTTGTTACTTTTGAGTCCTAGAACAGATTTTTCGATTACTGACAAGTTATAACTTAAAGAGCTAAATGCAGAGTAAACATTAAGTGCAGAACTCTCTAGACTGCATAATAAAGTGTATGTAGTAAAAAAAGCGCCCTCTTTTCTCAGCACTGCAACTTCATATTATATTCTTCAAAACATTGTCTTGCACAAATTATATGCCAAGTCATGTTCTCTTCAGCTTCATTGGTTCCATGACAAAACCCAGGGCAATCTCCAAAACCATGATCCTACCTATTAAGACCGTGATGCTGAAGTCTGTTGTAATTTCTATTGTGAAGCCACTGATGGCCTGACAGGCCAAACAGACAGCTCAGTTCTAGCTCAATGCTGTTTATTTCAGCAGTTTTCCTTCCAATTTTCTCCTCTGTGCAAAGAAAATTAGACACACATATAATAATACTACATTTCTGGGTACAGGCAGCAGTTCTGGTGTTTTCAATCTTAAGCATTGTCATGCTTCATTCAAGGTGGTAGAAAAATGTGCACAAAATCATTTGGGTAAGCATTCCCCATGTTTTGAGTATTTTCATATACCAAAACAAAACCTGGAATGTTTTTGGGTAGCTGAAACTTGTACAGACCCACCTGCCATTTTGGAAATTTTACCTGGATTACATGATAGCATGGCCTGCAGAGCTTATAGAACTGCATTCATTTCCATTACTCTCTATTCAAAATTCAAATGCTTTTAGCCATGTCTTGTCTTTCAAAATTATCTCACAATACCTTGCACCGTTGCTGCTGATTTATGTTCTTATGAGGAGGAAGGAGTGGATTTAGTTACATAAGAACTATCTTGTACTTCTGTATGTACTATGCAAATTTTAATTATGAACTACCTTCTCTGTAGTACAAAATGTGTCACTATGAATATAGTAGCAAAATAAAATAATAGCTACATTAAAACAGTATCCAAAATCATATCTCACTCTTCACAGGAATGTCATGGAGTAGCCAGTGGCACCTACCTTCAGTTCAGCTGGTGAGCTCCCATCTACCAGTAGTCCATCCCACTGGGGATGAATATTCACAGGCATTTGCAAATCTAGACCTACCTGACTTCAGAAGTATGAATACAAGGGAGAAAGTTAGCATTTTGCTAACTAGATCAGAATATCAGATTCATGTCTACAATTGAGACAATATGTTTTTACACAAAGTTTTCATTTTGGAAAATGGGAAAATAGTTGCCAAGCTGCAGAGGGAGAGACAAAAAGTGGCAACATAAATATGTCTTGATTATCTTTTCCCTGAAGTGTTCCTACCATCCACGTGTTTCTGGTGACATCTGTCTTTGCTCAGTGGACATGTGTCATTGCACAGTCGCATCTCCTTATGCTGAGTAATTGAAAAAACCAACATATACTCAGCTCAGCAACACCCTGTTTACAGGAGAAAAGCTTTAATTTCATCACTTTCAACTTGGAGTGCTATTTGGAAACATTTAGCTCATAAAAAGTCTTACAGTTCATGTTTTGACCTCATCGTGACCTGAACATTTTGCTAACAAAGTACCCTGTTAATGTTTTGACCAAGAGAACTAATGTACTTGGGGCTGGTTGTGTTGCCAAAGTGGTGCTTGCTCCTAAAAAGGGAAAGTTTTAATTCTATTTTCAAAAGCAATGTCTTACTCCTAACTATATATGGAAATGTCATCAATCAGTCATGGAAACAGAGTGTGCACTGCATTGCATTATAATAGCTCGTGTTTCTGCATTCTGTGTAACAAATCTCACTATACCGTAGCTCGCAGCGGAAGTCTTTTGCTGTTTCTATTTTCCCTCTACTAGCTCGAGTAGATGTGAATATAACTTCTGTTTTAATCACCAGCATAAAGTATAAAGTAACAAGCTAATTGAAAAAGGTGATAATCAAATGCATAGCCACTCGCAGTCAGACAACAGAATTCTTGATGAAGGTGGTTTTGCTTATTTATTTTTTTTTTTAATTAAGTTGTAAACCACTTGAACCCTTCACTCTCCACAGGTGCAACCTTCTGCTGCTGGCTCTTTTTTAATTTAATAAATAATAATTTAGCTAATAAATGGATTATAAACATTTTTATCAGTGCCCTATTAATACCTACTAAAGGGCTTCAGCAACCGAAAACCATATCCTTACTTTTAAAAGTCTGTTATTTGAGCATAAGAACTACCAGGAATGCCAAAAAGTAGGTGTTTTGAAGAAGGCAGTGAGCTCAGACTGTTTGGTCTTCATCTTTGTAAGCCAAATCCCAAGAAATCCCTGACTGATAAATTCAGCAGCAATGAAAGCAGCAATCACATGGAAATACTACAACAGTAAAGAAAGGCAATAAAGAAAGGTTGTATTAGACAAATCAGAACTGAACCCTCCTAAAAAACACGGTGTGCTTAACTCTATTTCCTCTGCATCTTTTAACTTTGTGGTAAGTCTTGGTCAAGATTAAAAAGCAATATATACTACACATATTTTAAACCAGTCACATTAACTTTTTTTTTTTTTAATGGAGTTCATCAAACATTTTATATTCTTTTGTTTTTTTACTGTCAGTCATGTAACTAACTACTGCCTCCTTCATATGGGAAAAAGCATTTCTAAGTCCTTTCAGAAGTGCATTTTAGGAACTCAAAACAGTCATACTTGATTGGTTTAATATGCAAAAGGGGGTTCTACAAGCCCCTGGTAGAAGAGTTCTCATGGAAGAAAATATCAGTCAAATAGACAGGATGCAGGAAAAAAAATTGAAAGAGGATAATAAATGGGAGGTTTTGTGGCTTCTTAAAATATTGCCAGCTAAATGTAGGACAGCAGAGACCTTGTCAAAATTAGCAGTCGACATGATGTAAGTGTGTAGGATAAAATCTGTTTTGTTGGTGAGGAAAAGAAGACTATTGTAACTTATTTAGCTACAGGATATTGTTTCTGACACTTCATCAGCATGTTCTTATTAATACGGAGGCTGAGCATTATTTGTGTCAAAATCATCACTTGGAGCCTTTGCTTTCCAGCAGACTTCAGTTTCTAAGTAATCTGCAAACTCACGCACTTATTTTTATTTTGGGGTTCAGACTCTATTTGATGCCAGAGTAGAAGTGGCAGATAAACAGAAACCCTCCACAGAGCTCAAACTATTGAGCAGAGATTCCTAGATTTAGAGTATTTTACGCAGGAAGCCTGGTGATCTATGTGGGACATTTCACCTGATTAGAAAACAGGATGCACAGCTAGAGGGAATTATTTGGAAAAGTCTTTACCCACTCTTGCAGTACCCCGTTCCTTGAAAAGATTATACTATATGTTTCAGAAAGTTCAGCTAATTAAAATGCTTACATTAAACAGAGAATACCCTGAGTTAGAGTAGGCAGATATAGGAGAACAATTAAATGTGTTTTAGATTTAGGCCAATCTCTGTTAACCAGGGTTTGGGGGAAATCTTCAGTAAGCATGTTTTCATGAACAGTCTAGGTGATGGAAAACAGAAAGTCCTTATTAATCTGCAGACAATAGGAAGGGTGGAGCTTCAGACATGCCAAAGAGCTCAGAATGATCCTGAAAACCGAGGTTACATGAAAAAAATAGGATGGTATTTAACGAGGAAGAACACAAAGTACTACACTTAGCCAGGAGGAATCAGCTTCTTGGATGCAGGATGCAGAACAACTGGTTAGGTGGACAATGATGGAAAAGGATCCCAGGGTTATAAAGCATTGCTGGCTGTGTGTATATAAATTGTGTGAATGATGTATGAGAATAAATTAGCCATGTCATCCAGCTCTGGACAGGCCAAACCCTAAGCTAGGACAAAAAAACAGGAGAAAAGACATGCAGCAGCTTCTGTTCTACTCAGAAAATAAAATTTGTTGTTCTGCCTTAGTCAGTTTTGGTGTCTCTGCTTCCCAATCCACTCTAGCTCTATTTTCTAGGATGATTGTTACCCTAGACTTTGCAATACCTTCTTCAGAGGACGTGGAGCCAGCTGCTGTTGGAGATGATGTGTGGGATGAGCGGGGCTTCTGCAGTTCCTCTGTCCTCTGCAGCTCTGCTGTGCACAGTGCCCCAGGTAGGGGACTGGGCTGCTCGTTCTGCACAGCTTTTTTTTTTTTTCACTTTCATTTGAGGAGATGAGCCCGAACCCCAGATTTGACAATAGTTCTGAAATGTTTCAGTTCTTAATTTCTCCCAAACTCTAGGCTCACCTCCAAGTCCTTTTCAGATGGGAAAACGTCTATCACATTTGTATTGTCTTTACCTCAGCCATTCTGCAGCACCGCAAGGCCAAACATCTGTGGGATGGAAGGGAAGACAGAGGAAGGGATAAAAGGTCGGGTGTCCAAGCATTGCACATAACTCATTGAGTGGAATGAAGAACTGTTACATTCATACTGTTACTTGAGCTCAGGCCAGTCAGTAAACAACCTTATTCTGTAGAATATGTTGCACAGCTATTGAAATTTCACATTTTGTTCTGTCAGCTTCTAAAACCCTTCCTTAGATTTGCTTTTTCTAATTTGTTTCTGCTGAGAACAGAGACATTTGCTTCGTCTGACTTATTTTTTTCATTATTCTGAAAACTGTATGCCCTTCAGAAAGCAGAAACTGGCTAGTCAAAAATGAATTACAGTAGACTGCATGGGAAATGCCTTTGTGAGGAAAAGCAGTCACTGCTGAAGTCCAGTATTGCCTTTTGCCTACAAAAGACTTAAAACTTTGATATTTCTGTCGCAAGCTAGTAACAACACTGGTTTCGGTTCCACCCTCCAGACAACACACCACCTCCCTCAAGTGGTCAGCAAAATTAGGGTTGTTTTCTCTCCTTCAAGGGCTGTTTTCTGGCACTGCCCTAAGAAGTGTTGAAGAAAACAGTTTTTAAAAACATTATTAATAGATCAAGTTTAAGCTGTTGTGCAAAAAGAAGTATTTTGAATCGTAGAATGAGGTAACAATCCCAGAAACAAACACTTAGCTGGCATCACTTGGGCACCATAGCCTTTTGATGAGAAAAAAACTTAAATAGCTGTTTTTTTGTGGACGAGCTCTAATAGCTTTCTGCCTGCAGTTACAGGCATTCAGTTACGGTCACTGCCACGGCGGGGATTGTATAAGCACATAAGCTAATCAAAACAGTGGCACATTTGGAAAAGCAGCATTGTTAATTCTGATGGCTTGCTCAAATCCTCATTGGAATAATTACAGTTTTCTTCTTTTGTTCAAAATGCTCCCTATTTAGAAACAGTTCTTTTGTGATTTGCTGCCTAATGTGTGCTTGCAGAACCGACAGGAACAATGCTGGGGAAGAGCTCACAGGAACTCAAACCAGAATTACATAAATTACAGAAACAGCAATGATGATGGTAAGATAAAAACAGAGAGGAAATACAAAACTCCATACTTCAGGAATCACCCCAGACATGCACTGCCCGAGTTCAGGATAAAATTTTCCCATGGAACAGTATGTCGTAGAAGTGTCTTGTGAAGAGACGTATACCTAAGACATGAAGCAATGCCTTTGTATGTATGCTGACAATATCTGCCATGACAATGGCTAAAGAAATTCCTGTTCATGCAGCCAAATCAGGCTCTTCTACACATCACTGGACACCTGCAAAATTCTGTAGGTATTATCCAGGACACAGCCAAACATTCACACAGACTCCAACCCTGCAGTGCCCAGACACTGTGATTTTCAGCCTTACCTCATATGAGCAAAGCCTGATAGCAAATACAAAAGGAAAGCAGTTCAGGTAGAACTGGGTGAGCAATGAAAAATCAGGAACACTATAAAAAATATCTTAATTTATAGTCTGATAAAAAATATCTAAATAAACCTATCTAACAAAAGACTACACAACACACAGGTTTAGGGAGGAGGGAAAAAACGGTGATGCCAAGTCACCAAGCAGTTAAATTAGCTAGTACAGGAAACACAAATCCTCATGTTTCAAGGCCTAAGTCAGTCCCCAGCAGGAATCTGGAGTAAAATTGTGAAGTACAACACATACAGCCGAATATATTATAAGCATTGCTCTTGCTAGAGGCAATGTTCTGTTGTAGGATGTAATTTTTGTGTTTCTTTTGCTGGGTAAAACTGCAACCAGGTAGTTCCAACCACTCCTTTTAACAAAAGCCTGCTAATTAAAGCAACACTACCCAGCCTCCTTCTTGGCATTAATGAAGTGCCAGAGGAAGGAAGTCTTAAGCATTTATTTTCCTCCCAGAGCATCTAATATCCCACACTACAGCTGCTGGAAAAATGGTAACACATTTCCTGACCAAGAAAAGAAAAGAGAGAACATATTTATCACAAAAGTCTGAAGTACAAAGTTTGTTTTGCAGTCTGTCTGAAAGCTGTTTAAAGGATTTTTAAGGTCCCTTCCAACCCAAACCATTATATGATATGATTCTATGATACGATATGATATGATAGTGTCATCTGCATATTTGAAAGAAACATAAGTGATATGTAAGAAGGTCCTTCTTGCCTTACGACAGCACCAGGGTCATTTAGGTTGACTGTTACACTTCTCCAAAATATATGGCCAAATCAGACTGTACAAAACTTGCAGGTGTTGTGACAGAAGCATGGCTAAGTACAACAGCCACTGACTTGTAGTACAGACTTGAAGAGATGCAGAGGAAGAAGATAGCTTCAGATGACTTGCAAGGTCATCATTGCTAACTTTACATGATTAATCTACAGCTACGACCCCCATCCAGTTGTCTGCTATTTTCCCTTATTCTACTGCTCCCACCTAAGAGCTGCCTTTCATTCACTCTGGTGTCTGAGAAGCCTTTAGAAAGAAAAGTGGTTCCTTGGTACCAGACACAAGCCAGACCAAACTCCCACCTCTAAATATCCCTGAAGTTTAGAACTGGTTGAAATTTAAACTCCTATCTAGATCCAGATTTGGCTGCTTGAGGTCATCTTTACACATTTTCATTTAAAATATTGTATTGTCTGATTCCCCCTTTTTTTGCTTCAGCCTTTTTGGGTCATGGTCAAATTGGCTTACCAGAGGCTCTGGTAACCTACCATAGACATCTTATTCCTCACCCCCCTCTTCATTTCATAATCTTCCAGAGATGAAATTCAAGATTGCCTGCTAATTGTAACAGGACAGCTTCTCAGACAGATGACTTTCCAAGTAACCTTCTCATTCCACTCATATTAGGGGAAAGAAAAAGTATGCCAGAGCGTTATGTGATGACGGATGAGGGCCAACATTACAATTTATGTTTGTGACCTGGCACACAGACGGAAACACAGAGTATGATTCCGTGGTTTTTGCAGTCTTAATCCCTACTAAAGGGTGGCTCTGCCAAGGTAAACGTGACATTTTAAATGAAACTGCTTTGCATACACTGCATGGAACCCGAGATCCCACTTTTGTACTGCGGTTTCCTTCTAAAATGTAGCTACTGCCTGACAGGGCAGAGTAAGTGTGCAGTCTGGGCTCCCCTATGCTGACAGTATTTAGTCTGCTTCAGCAAACGGCAGTGATGAGCAGACCGTGTAAAAGGAGCAAGACAAATATTTGAACACGTACATTCCCGAGGCTGAGAAGAGGAGCAAAAATAAGGGCTGGATCCCACTTTCCTTCCCCACCCAGGCAACTCCCAAACAACAAAACCCAAATTAGGCCCCACATTTGTAATAACATCACATTTCCTTGTAAATCAATCATTAATGTACAGAATTAGGAAAAGCAACACATATCATTATGTCCACAACTCAAAACAAGGTTTTAGCACTGGGAGAAGTTTCCTCTTTCCCCTCACCATTGCTTCCTTTGCGCTTTTTCTAAAAATGAAATATTGACAGCTTTAAAAAAGGAGGAAAGGAAGGAATTCAAGTTATTTGGTGCTCATTATAGTACCAATCCAACCCAGTACAAAAAAGCTAGCCTCTGCTTTAAGTATACGAGTAGTCAGAATCAATGAGGTTTATCCAAGAGCGTAAAGGTATTGCATGAAAGCCTGAATATACCTGACTTGAGCCTCTCTGCACCAGTGTGGCAGGAATAGCACTGGTTTTCCTCAGGCAAAATCCCACCAAAACACCTCACATCCAGTGGGCAGAGCTATACCACAAAATACAGCTCATCTCCTCACTCTCTTGCTCTCCCAAAGACCTTGCTGTGAGCATGCAATGAGGAGGTTTATTTAGACTGAGAGCAAGTCATTTCACCCAAACACCAAAACACATCAAATGTCATCAAAGTCATCATAATCTCTGACTGCCACTGGCCAGACCAGGATCAAAGGCACAGCTTGTGCAGTGTGTAAATTACTTGTCTCCAAATGCTGCGTAAGCCTGGGAAAAGAAGGGCACAGAGATGGCTGGAGACAATCAGCTAATACAGGCTTCCTCAGCCTGTTCATCTCTGCCTGGAGAGAACAAAAATCATTTAAGTATGCCCTGTGTCTTACCTCTCATCCATGCCTCGCCACTTTCTATACTTTCCTTCACCCAGACATAGCTATATGTATACAGGTAAAAATTCAAAACCCCCGTAAAGAGTCAGACATTGTCGTGGGTTCCAGGACTGAGCTACTCAAAAGCTTGCAGGTAGCACTCGCTTGCATAGATTTACCCACGTGTGCACCTGTCAGCACTGG